>NC_138941.1:26754625-27197125 GCF_965226115.1 Aulonocara stuartgranti
TGGGATGAGATTGACCTCAGAGTGAAGGCGAAAGGGCGAACAAGTGCTCAGCATCTCTGGGAACTCCTTCAAGCCTGTTGGAAAACCATTTCAGGTGACTCGTAGGAAGCTTATTGAGAGAATGCCAAGAGTGTGCAAAGCAGTAATCAAAGCAAAGGATGCCTCTTTTGAAGAATCCATAATATACCGATTTTATTTGTCACATAAACAGTACAACATATAGTGAAATGCTTGTGTCCTGAACTGCAAACAGGCTGCACTCCAGGGCTGTTTTTTTAGGATTAGGGGTAAACTCAATCAAACTTGCGACCCTCGCTCCAGAGGTGTGTAGTCTTACCACTACACTATCCAGCTGCTTAAAACTTACAACATGTTTTCATGTTTTGAGCTATATCACACTTTTTTGTTTATTACATAATTCCATATGTGTCCATTCATAGTTTTGATGCTTTCAGTGAGAATCTAATATGGAAATAATCATGAAAAACCATTAAATGAGAAGGTGTGTCCAAAACGTTGACTGGTTGTGTATAATATACTGGTCCTCTGCATTATATCCTCACACTACAAATGAGTGGAAGAATTTGCAGAAACAGCCATTGCTTTTTTTTTTTTTATACAAGTCTAATTTCCTTAAACTTTTTTGGACTTTGCACTGCAATGAAAATGCAAATAATGAAATTTCTGGGGAAGCTTTTAATTCCCTTGGACTGAAGTTGCGAGTACACTGGTTGGAAATGTGACTAAATTAAATTTTTTTACTGATGATGGTGCCGTATGCAAGACATAAAAGAGCCATGAATATTTAAACAAAACTGTAAGGCTTTCTGTTGCAATAGCATTTATTTTTTTATTTTCAGGATTCAGCCTGTCTTTACCAAATTCCTTGAACAAAATATTGAATCTGCACTAAAGCAATAGACTGACTGGCACACCAACATTGCCATTCATTGACTCGTTCTTTTAGTAACCCAAGAAAAACTTGGCTAATGTAATTTGTTTTAACTGAGACATAATTATTACATTAATTAAGTTGTATTAATTTTCTAATTGCATTTACTTACTTCACTTTCTGAAGCACATTCACATGTAGATTTTGCAGAGCAATGCACCAGCACCTCTAAAGAAGCAATCTGGTGCTTTGCTCATGGTCACGTTGATGATGGTTGACGGTGCAGAGTAGGTTTTACACACTCATTTTTCCCTACCAATTTTTTTTCCAGGCTGATATGGGTTCCAGGACGCCTCTAGTCAAAAGTCTGCATTTCTAATCTGCTGTGGGTCCTGCTGGTTCATCACACTCCCTCTGCCTCTTCCACTCCACCAGTATTTATTTTCTCTCCCTGGGCCAGACAGATGGGAGTGTTCAGGAATAAAAGCGTCAGTATTTACCATATTATTTACTACCATCAGTGCTAGCCCCTTTGGCCATGCCAGGCTAAGAAAAAACACCTCATTTTCCTCCTCCTTCTCTTCCTTTTCTTTGGCTTTCCTGGATCATTTAGGATTTATGTGGGACAACTATCCTGTTCAAGCCATTTAGTAGCTTGATCAAAGATGTGTCAGTGCAGCGATTCACTGCACTGACCCACGGGTTAAGAGTGGGTTTCATTCACTGTGTAGCATATATATCATACTGTGACAGATGAATGGTTTTGTATCTCTGTGGACAACCTGAAACCAAATACGGACACTAATGGATTTCTCTCTGCAACGGGAAAAAAGTCATATAAAGTGAGTGGCAGGAACGATATTATAAAGAATGGAGGAAGATATTAATCTGGGATTTTTATCAAATGTACACCAAACACTAGATGAAGACAGTCGATGTTGTATCATCAGCGAGATGACAAGAAACTTGTACACAGTTTCACTTATGTAACAGATAGTATGCAGTGAAATTTTGATGTGCCTTTATGCATATAGTTGCATAATAGTGGGAAAACGCTGCTTTTCATTAATTCACAAGACTATTAATTCCAGAGCTCAAAGTCCTAATACCAATTTTCTTATACAACATTACTCATGCTAACAGAAAGACAACTTCTAATTAGAGCACGTTTTAGCTTAAAGAATGAGCTATGTCCATAAAAGTCTGTATTAAACGGAACCTAATATGCTCATTTTAGAGGGCAGATTTTCTCACCTAGAGTCTACTGGAACAGCTGTGCATGATTCACAGTTTAAAATAATCCTTTTTATCTCATACTGGGCCTTTGCTTAGCTCCTTGGTTAATCCACTGTCTGAAATAAGCTGCTTTAGCTCCCTTTAAGCCAGCTTTCTTCTGATTGGCTGTCCCTTTGGGAAAAAAGAAGAAGAAGAAGAATGGAAAGTGGGTGGGGCATATGCTCTTGCTGCCAGAGCCTTGGTGCCCATGTGAGGGCTATGATCGCTAACTGACATCATGCAGAGCCAAGAGTTTAAAAAAAAGTATTAAAACAGTCGGATGCCTGAGCTTTTGGCTCACACTGAATACTTGCACAGATGTTGGCCTCGTTATGTGAAACTTTGGCCATGCTTAATGAGCATCCACCTTTAGAATAGTAAATGTCACAGACAGACAGTTGCCAGTCCTTTGAAACTGTGGACACAAATTAGATTATTTAATTCACCACTGGGATAATGTCACTATCAATATAATCAATACCCTTAAGATAAACAGTTTTTGATGCTCAACAGGGTCTGAGTGAGTGCCTTTCTTTACATGCGTGCAGGAACAGCTTTGTGTTGTGCATATGTGTGTGAGATGCTGTGAGTGTGTAATTATGGGCAGATTATGGAAGAAGCGGACAGCATGAAGCAGTCTTTGATGGGATTAAACACTCAATTACTCAGCCAAGTCTGCCCAACCCCTCCTCCTACCAGCACCACCCGTGCACACACCCGCATGACTCTCAGGTTGAAACATCTGTGAGTACACAAAAACACATACACGCATAGATAAACGACAAATGATGCCATTCTCACTTCTGTTGACAGGAAGTGACAACAAGTTTAGAGCACTTTGTTTTTGCAGGTCAGTAAGTGTTGCCATGACAACAGTGTGGAAACATCCCATTTTAGAACAGGAAGTGGCGTTGCTCCCCTTGATGTTACATTAAAGGCAGTGTGTTTAGATTCTGTATTTTTTATATGTAGTCCAGATTCAATGCAGTCATTTAAACATTATGTTATAGAGAAAGGAGGCGCACACTTACGCGTGAATGTTTGCACCATGGAAGGAGAAGCGTCTCTGGCAAAAGGAGGCTGTGCAAACTTGACCAGGAGATTCTAAGAAAATGCTTGTTCACTTCTTGCATTAGTTTGAGATTCTTTATGTTAACTAGTACTGAGGCTTTACATATCTGTGATAGACCTCTTGCCCCTTAATAGCAAAGATAAGCTTCAGCCCCTTGTAATCTTGAATTGGATAAGCAGTTTAGAAAATTGATTGAGTTATCAGCACACTGAGGAAGGTGAGTGTTTAACATCCACATTCAGACAAATTGTGTTATAATATGTTATTGTTCTGTGCTCAGAACACCTTAAAAACACAGTGGAGAAGGACTTTTGGAATCAATGCTACTAAACAGCATATCAGATTTTCTTTCAGCACAGTTACCCTTCAGACTAAGCAAACAGAGCTGATCGATTCTATCTTACTGAAAATATAAGACAAAATCTACAAATGTCATTTGTTATTCAAACTATCATCCCATCTGAGATGTCCATTTGCCTCATATTGCTATATCAAATCTTTCCCTTCCTCTGATAGAGGCGATTAAGGAAAGTCTTTGACTACATCCTTAAAGCTCTCTCCAGTTGTTGCAGTTTCAGAATTCTTTAAATGGGTTAGTCTCATTTGAGCACTGGGATAATGTGTAGCATACTCACCATAGCAGAGCTTAGGGGAGGGGCTATGTTATTCTGAAGGGTAGTGAGAAAGCTACAGTTCTTGGTGTTGTCTTTATTTCCCAAGTATATTTAGAGTTATAATTAGTTTTCTTATCCATTCACGAATGGTAATCCAATATTTACTATCCCTTTTATCTCTGTTTGTGGTCCATGATTAAATTAGTAATGCTCAGCCGAGTTCACCAGCAAGTTCCTAAATCTTTGTGCCTGCTGTTTGGTGGTAGGCATGTGGTTTACTGTCTATTTGTTTTTCTGATAGAAAGCATGTGCCTTTTGAGCTCTGAGATTGACCCAAAGGGAAAAGTAGGTGTAAAACTAAAACGTTGTACGTCTCTATAAAACAGACCTGTAGGGGTAGAGTCCAAATTTGGGGTGAAAACCACCTTAAACTAAGTGATGATGATTCCACAGCTGAAGGGGATGCTATCAGCTTCTCCTATTTTGAACCTTTTTTTATTTTAAATGTAAATAACATATATAAAACAAGTGTTTTCATTCTTTTATTGATTGCTATATTTCTCTCTGCACAACCTCTACTCCACTGTCCTTTACAAGTTTACTTTTAATAACCACATTTCCACTTCCACTACCAAGCAGATATTGTCCCTGTCAGAGGCCTTTTACCAACAAATATACCTGACATTTGAATGCACACATTAAAGTGTGTGTCCTTGCCCTACTGTATAGATACATGGATGTAATAGGGACTTCTGAGAATGCCTATTATCTACCTGTATGGGTGTGTGGGTTGAGAAATTGAGGGCCAGCTACTGTGGAAAGGTCAGGTCCCCAGTCAGGCACAAGTGGTGGTCCTTGTTTATTGTACCCTTTGGAGTTACTCAAGTCCTGTAGTGATTTACAGTTACTAATGTTTTTCATAGTGTCTTACATATAACCCCATGACATTAATAGCAGTCACTTTTTCATAACATGTTACTAATAATGCCAGAGCCTTTGTTTCTTCTCTATCAGCAGCTGTTTAATCCAGCTGCCTCAAACTTTGCAGGTGCTTTGCAGGTAATTGAAGTAAACACAGTGATGAGGTTGTTGAATACTCACATTTCAGCTAAAACCTGTGTAACACTTTATAATATGGCTAAGGGTGTAATTACATGGAATTTTTATATACTTTATTTGAAATTCCAACTAATTATATTTACCTACAAATACTTAAATGTAAGTCAACTAGAATAAGGGGACAACAAGTCAGCTGTTTACAAGAAAGAAAAAAAAATTATAAGTACATTTAAATAGCTTGTCAGTAACTTTATTTAGCGCATGGGTGATTTAAATATTATAAGCAAAGTGTCATTTTAGGTATTTTAAGGAATGCACAAATTGTGGGTTTTTTACAGGAAATGAAACAAAAATTATACAATATATATATTATATATAATAATTATTGTGTTAGTAATTACAAGTATTGTGTATTTTCTTGATAATTTTGACAAAAAACAAACAATATTTTCCCATCTTACATTGTAAGTCTACTGTACTTTTTGATCTGCAGGCTGTATTATGGGGTGGCGTAATCTTGCCTACCTCCCAGGTATTTTACTATAAAAGTAGTAAAGGGAGAAAAGTCCTTATTACATTTATGTTGGTTAAATAAAAGTGCAATTGAAAAATAGAACAGCCATCATGCTCATCAACATAATGAATATTATAGAGATTTAAAATTCAGATGTAAAAAAGGCAAAATTATTTCACTCCAAAAAGTACAAAAGGGAAATATTTTTTATTTGTCTGCAAAATTACCACGAATTACTAATATTACTCCTTAAATTTATTTACTTACTTATTTGCTTACTGCTTGATACCCTTTTATGTCTGCCTTATGTTTGTAAGATTTGTAAATAAATAAATTACATTGCAATTTCAAATAAAATACATTGAAATTCAGTTCACTTACAATAGAACTGCGCCCCTTGAGGGCCATATCACCAAGTGTTAGCAAAAGTTATTCTGAGACAATTTAATCTCTTAGCTCACTTTAATTCCTCACTATGATACCTGCAAAAGTGAAAAATAGCTGTGTGTTTATTTGATTTCTTTTCTTTGACACTTACTTTTCCTTGATGACTAAATGATAAATATACTGGTTTTATAAAGCCCTTTTCTACGTGAGCACACAAAGTGCCTTATACAACTTGCCTCATCCTACATTTAAGTGCTTTTTATCTATCATTCATGCTCCAACAGATGCATCAGAGAAACCTGTGGTTAGTATCTTACCTTTGGATATTTAGCATGCACACTGGAACAGCCAGGGGTCGAGCTACAGCCACCCCCAGTAAACAGTTTGCTGGAAAGCTTCACAACAACAAAATTAATGTTTTGACAGGTTTGGACAGAGGTGGCAAAAGTACAAACATTTTGTACTTACGTAGACGTTCAGATACTACTGTCCAGTAAAGGAACTGATTCAAATTCCAGATGCAAGTAAAAAACTAAAGCCTCTGAAATGTACTCAGAGTAAGAAAGTAAACAGTAGCTTTTTGGAGGATGTTTCTAACAGCTATTTTTGTGCAAAGCTAGCTGAGCCCTGTGCTATATGAATGTATTAATGTAATATTAAAATAATATTAGCATATGGGAATAAAGATTTTATTTCACTCTAAATTTTAATTCTAATAAATTTTCTTAGCTTGAATCATTTATGTAGAACATGAGAAAAATATTAAAATTAAATTACAATTAAACGGAATTAAATTATATAAATTAAAAATAAAAATAAAAATTTCTTTGCCTCTAAACTGGAAAATGAGTACAGTATTTTAATGCCAATTGTAAATAACACATTTAGTCTACCTCAGTTTGTTTTGCAGCACATTTCACAATAATAAACAAACATAATATCACTTGTACAAACCTAATATGTGATTTAAAAACATGAGCATTTACATGTAATCTTTACATTTCCGGTTTATCACACCTCACTGTGCAGTCCTTACCATTAAATCTAACATCTCTTCTTCCTCTCCTGTCCTGTCTTTCTTATCTTTCTCCATCTCTGAGTGAAGTCTCTCCTTCTTTTATCTCCCTGTGAAATACAGCAGCTGGACCTTTAGCTAGCGACACACTGTGTGACAAATTGCACACAAACAGTTTGCTGATGTTTTCTGAGCTGATAAAAACATTGCATTTGAAATTAATAAACGAATAGGACTGCCTTTCACGTGTTACTGTTTATGATGTGTGACGGCTCCCCTCTAAATGCATTAAACTAAAAGTAAAAAGAAGTTTTGAAAATGAGAAACGAGTAGAAACCGTTTGTTTAAAAATGTGGGGAGGAAAAGTAAAAAGAATATTCAAGTACAGATACCGAAGAAATCTACTTAAATAGACTAATAACATATTTGAACTTTGTTACTTCACACCTTTGGGTTTGAGACAGCCACAGAAACACACATGTAAGCATTCAGTGAGTGCATCCTTACAGCTGTCCTCTTTTCAGAACAGTACATTTATACAAATAACAAACCTGGGATTGAAACTGTGTCATGAGTCAGCGTGATTTAAACTCACATGTGATGTTATGGGCTGTAGCCTTACAGATTACAGACTCAGGATGAGTTCATCACAAAGCTAGTTTATTCACGTGGTTCATCTGTTCCTTGGTGGCTGTTTTACATACTTTTGAGTATCTCTGATACATTAAAAGTATCACTAGTTTAAAGTGGGTGGCTGTAGCTCAGGTTGTAGAGCAGGTCATCTACTAATCGGAAGGTTGGTGGTTCTAATTCCTGGCTTCCCTAGTCTGCATGCCAAATATCCTTGGACAAGATACTAACCCTAAATTGCTCTCCGATGCATCCATCGGAGTATGAGTGTGTGAATGATAGTTAAAAAGCACTCACAAGCACTTGCTTGGGTGAATGCACAAGTTGAGTGCTCAGAAGAATAAGAAAGTGCTATATAAGAACCAGTCCATAATACTAACAGACTGATATTTGGTGGTACTAATAAGACCAAGGCTGTGCTGCTGATGTTATTAAGCTCAGGTGCCAGCTCAGAGAGGCATGTGATGATGTTTTTAACGGTGTTTAAGAAAATAATATGGAATTGTTATTGTAATGAATGAGTGGTGTTAACCAGTTAAATGCTACTATTTAGAAGAAAAAATGCTGTGCGAACACTGTGTTTTCTTTCCTGTTTGTCCCATATAGCCATTAAGACTTATTGTCCCTGACATGGTAACTGTAAAGCAGGCGCTTGCAAACCAATTCTCACTTTTCCCCAATCGACTTCTCCTTTCCACATTGGTGAACAATCGCTATGAAAAAATGCATGACCTTTGTTTTTATGGACCATTTGCGTTACAGAAAAAAATGCCAGAGTGTGATTCTTCTTACTACCTCTGGTACTAGAGGAAAAAGCCAACAGCCCTCAAAAGCTCTGGGCAGAAAAACGCCTATATAATATGTGTGTGTGTGTATTTGGTGTGGTCACCTTGATCCACAAGTTCATTTTGAACTTTCATGCACCATAAAGAGCCATCAGGCAGATACTGTAAACTCATGAGATTGAGGGGGGAAACAGCAAAACAGCTCTTGCATTAAAAGGTTGACTCCAGAACAGATGGGATGCTTCACTCGGCTGACAAAGCCCAAGGCCTAGGACCA
Organism: Aulonocara stuartgranti; assembly: GCF_965226115.1. NCBI lineage: Eukaryota > Metazoa > Chordata > Actinopteri > Cichliformes > Cichlidae > Aulonocara > Aulonocara stuartgranti. The sequence goes on from NC_138941.1 coordinate 26,763,146, forward strand.
GACTCAATCATGATGACCAGTCCACTGTAGCTTCCACAAGAAATAGCAAGTAAATCTTGACTGCCTGAGATCCAAACATCCAATTATTCAGTGTCAGGGAAAGCCTTTCCTCTACAGAGCCTGACTTTATTTGAAAAATCTGAACAGGCCAAACAGGAAATGTGCTTTCATTTCCAGAGGCAGCCAAGAGCTGAGACTGAACGCCATTTTAATGAGCTTTCCCAATGAGGTGCCACCTGTTTTATCCAGATAATTGAATGATTGGCCACCCTTAAACGACCCCTGCTTGGCAAGCAGTTTATTTCTTTCTTTTTTCTTCTTTCTTTCTTTCTTTCTTTCTTTCTTTCTTTCTTTCTTTCTTTCTTTCTTTCTTTCTTTCTAAGAATAACCTTACAAAAGCACGTAGATCTCACATTGTTATTAAAAGGCCTTGACAGATGATGATAAAACTAAAATCAGACTGCAGACAAACATTTGGCTTTTATATGAAGAAATTAGTCTTGCCTGCCACTGTAAACCTTCCCAAGCAGCTTAACTGCAGAACTTTGATTTATTCATAGTGTGACATCAAACATAAATCCATTCAGATAAGATGAAAAATACAAAACAAATGCTGCACATACAGTATGTGGTTTCAGCATTTGTGGAACAATATACGCCAGTGATGCAACTTTGTCTTCTTAATTTTAGAATAGCACGGTGGTGTATTTGGTTCAGCTGGACCACAGAGATGTTGCAGTGCACTGATTGCTTTAACAATTAATTTACAGTTGCTTTTGTCATTCTGAGTGCATTTGCTGTATAGCAGATATTAGACTCCACGCTGAGGCAAATGGCACGATTTAATCCATTTCACACTGAACAATTGGTCCACAGTCTATGATAACTTGATAATTTCATGATTTCACACTGCTCTTTTACATACAACAGACATAGTCAGCTGCTGCTCTGCCTGTGACTGTGAATGAAGCCAGTTCCAACGTCCTGGCATCTTATGGGGAAAGATTATTGACAAGAGACACACCAGGGAGATTCAATGTCAGTTATAAATGCAAATGAGCACACAGGAGAAGTTGTAGAGGTTTACCCACATGCATTTGACATTTAGAACTAGAGAATCTACTGCACATAAGGATTGCAGACATTTTGGCTTTATTACTTATTCATTCATTTGTTTTTCATGTATTCGTAGTGTTTATTTATTTATTTAACGACGTCTCTATTTGTGTTAAGTCTCATCACGGTCAGATTGTTCACTTAACTGAATGTTTGTTTTAAAAAATCATTTAACTTTTACTTTCAAATTGAAATATTTGCACAGCTTGAGCTTCAAGCTTAATGAGCTTTCCTGGATTCAATCCATTTTTCATGAGCACACGAAAAAACTAACCATCACATATTTGCCTTTCATATTATCACACACTGTAATTACACAACAACGTGAAAGTTAATTAGTGGATTCATATAGCAAAAACGAAACATGTTACATACGCATTTCATACGTATATCCTACTGAAGCAGCTATTCACATATATCTTACTAGGGGCGATACCTTTGTTGGGTTGACTTGTGATTGTGATCAAAAAACTAGCTAGCTAACAACTTGAGTTCAGCTTTTGATTACATGGCATTATGCTCTTGTGTACCTCTGTGTACTTTCAAAAGCAATCACCCACCTGCTTTGGCAGTCAGCTTGCTTGTTGCCTTCTTGTGTGTATTCAACCTGCAGGCAGTACCTCCAGACACTGTCAGAGGTTTTATTTCTCAGAAATAAGCCACAATAAAACCTCATTTGTTATTTCATGGGCAGCATATATGTTGCTATTTACAACATAATAGATAGGAGGAGAGTGTATCATGTCTTAATGTGTATCATCTGGTTTGAGCAGAGTGATAATTTCAGACAGATTTGGTTCAAAATAACTATCTTATCATACCACACCTGTTAAAAATGGGTACCGAAAATTAGCAGAATTGCTCTGTCTCTGGTTGCTGTTTTTACATAGAAAAATAAACCTTGTGCAGAAAACAAAAATTAATGACACTCATATTTGATTCAAACAATAGCATCATGTCTATTCAGCCTACCTGTGTTTGCAGTGATGACACTAGCAGGCTCACTTGTTGTTGTGCTCCATTAAACAGTCCACAGCGTATGGTATAACACACTTTGTAGTGCGGAGGAGGCTTGCCTGCCCATACCACAGTCTTGTTTGTGTACAGTAATTACACTAAACTCTAACATCTGTGTTGTTTATTTCATCCAAAACAAGAGCATGTGCTATAGCACCTCTAGGAGACGGTGGGTAAAGTAGCATAAATCCATGCTGTTAATGTTTAATTGCAATTAATGACACAGGTTTTTACACAGGATCCAAGATCAACGCGTTTTAAAATTCTTCAAATCATCACAACTGCACTTTGTGTCCAAACTTTATAGTGGCCTTGTCTGTCCTGTCATATGGAGGAAACCCTATAGAAGCCAGGTAAGGGGGCCAGGAGGCTTCCCCGAGTCATCCTGAAAAAGTAGGCCTAATCCTCCCAGACAGCGGGGAACGGCTGCTATCCTGGCCTGTCACAACCACTCTGGGCCCTCACGGCTGAGGCCGTCACAATGAAAGCCAGTGCTCCGCAGAGAAGAACAGGACATGGGGGAGAGGAGGAGGGACAAGGGGCATAAAGGAGAGGATTTAAATGCTTGGCTGTTCTTTTTATGCCACCCAGAGGACTCAGGTGGAGCAGGTGGATTTATGATACCACCGAGAGGATAGGAGGCTGCACTGGGCGTGAAGGATATTAATAGTTTTATTATTTTGTCTTTTATATATGATCCACCTTCTGGTCATATGGTATCCTTGTGTCCTTGTGTACTTCTGTGTACTTTCAGAAGTAATCAATGGCAATGCAATGGCCTCACCACAGACAACTGCTTGCACACTGAGATTTATGGCAGTGTTGTCTGACCATCATGATCCCGTCTCTTACACTTGTTTCCTTCCACTGTCAATCCATCCATCCATCCATCCATAGCAGCAGATAGGTGATGAACACAGTAAAACATTTATTGACTAATTTTCCTGAAGATCAGATGGAAAGTTCAACAAAGACAAATGAAATGTGCATTTTTGGACTTTGACATGACATGCAATGGGAGTACGGCCAAAGTATTGGCAAATATGTAATGTGGAGCAGCTTTCACTGCCCTGAACAGGTGCCAAAAAAAGAACAACCCATTGGGTGAGCGAATTTAAGCCCACTGGGGGCAAGGTGGGTTTTTCGTCTTCTGTCATATGTGAAAAGCTTTCCCCTGAGCAGTCAGTCACATTAGAAATTCCATCGGCTGTGGTCTTGTCTATACAAAAAAGAAGCCGAGTAAAAAAAAAAGAGGACGGGGGTTAGAATGAAGAGAGAAAAATAGATCAATATTTAATTTTCTCCCCAGGAGATATGTTCAGGCACTAATCAGCAGCGACTGGAAAAGATGACACCTGGAATAGCAAGCAGCAGAGCTGTGCCGTCCTCTCCTCTCCTTCCACCAAATCTTTTGCTTCCCATGTCAGTCTCTCACTTTGCCTGTACTGTCTCTGTCAGGATACTTTTCTTATTTATTCAGTCAAGTCCGTCCATCCCTCTTTGTCTTTCTTTCATATTATCCCAACACTTCGTTCTCTCACTCATCTACCTTCTGTCATCCTCTCCCTTTCCCCGCATTCATCCTGTGCCCTCGTGGATCTGCTTTTATTTCCAGCCGAGTCTCTTGCCCTTGCACCCCTCCCTCTCTTTCTCCAGTCTTCTCACCCAATCTCTTCTTTCTTACTTTCAATCTTTTACTCAATAACCGCTTGTCCAGCATGACAGAACAGCTGAGATTGGGGTTGCAGGAGAAAGCAGAGATTCACTTAACAAAATCACTATACATAGAGCAGGTATCATTCACAGCGGGCACTCCAGCTGTGTGCGGAATTGGTAATCCTGCATTGTGTGCTCTTTCTTCATTACAAAGCTCGGTGATTGAGCTCCTTGCACATGAATCTCGACTCATGTGCATTTACAGTGCTCTTATTGGCGGTATACATGGCTCTTTAGGATAAAATGAACTGTTACACTTGGGTGATATTTCCTGGAGAGAAGAATGTAACACAGCACTGAAGTGATTTCTCCAGACTGGTCATGATTTGATTTGCAAGGCTTTCACATTTTCATTTAGCAACATTGAGCAACCCATCTGTATTTCAAAAGCATTTCAAATTCATGTTCCTTCTCTCACTTGGGGTTTAACAAGACCTCAAGCGTAATGAGCTTCATTTCCAACTTGAACAAATTCATACAAATTGGGTGTTATCGCTTCAAATTACTGCTCTGATTTCAGTGCCAGAGATGCCTGCCTGATAGCAATAATAGAATTGTTTTTAATGTGCCAGAGCAGTTGTGTAGGAAGTCTCCAGATATTTTATTTAAGCAATGTCATAAGGTAAAAATGTAAAGAAATAGTCCTGTATTTCACCTGTGTGTCCGTTATATATATAAACCTCTGAATTTTGTCAACTGTATAAAGCACTGTTAAAAATAAAGACCCCGCACTCTGTAGTCTGAAGTTTAGTTACATAGAAAGGTACTATATGTACAGTGGGGCAAAAAAGCATTTAGTCAGCCACCGATTGTGCAAGTTCCCCCACCTAAAATGATGACAGAGGTCAGTAATTTGCACCAGAGGTACACTTCAACTGTGAGAGACAGAATGTGAAAAAAAAATCCATGAATCCACATGGTAGGATTTGTAAAGAATTTATTCGTAAATCAGGGTGGAAAATAAGTATTTGGTCAATAACAAAAATACAACTCAATACTTTGTAACATAACCTTTGTTGGCAATAACAGAGGTCAAACGTTTACTATAGGTCTTTACCAGGTTTGCACACACAGTAGCTGGTATTTTGGCCCATTCCTCCATGCAGATCTTCTCGAGAGCAGTGATGTTTTGGGGCTGTCGCCGAGCAACACGGACTTTCAACTCCCGCCACAGATTTTCTATGGGGTTGAGGTCTGGAGACTGGCTAGGCCACTCCAGGACTTTCAAATACTTCTTACGGAGCCACTCCTTTGTTGCCCGGGCGGTGTGTTTTGGATCATTGTCATGTTGGAAGACCCAGCCTCGTTTCATCTTCAAAGTTCTCACTGATGGAAGGAGGTTTTGGCTCAAAATCTCACGATACATGGCCCCATTCATTCTGTCCTTAACACGGATCAGTCGTCCTGTCCCCTTGGCAGAAAAACAGCCCCATAGCATGATGTTTCCACCCCCATGCTTCACAGTAGGTATGGTGTTCTTGGGATGCAACTCAGTATTCTTTTTCCTCCAAACACGACGAGTTGAGTTTATACCAAAAAGTTCTACTTTGGTTTCATCTGACCACATGACATTCTCCCAATCCTCTGCTGTATCATCCATGTGCTCTCTGGCAAACTTCAGACGGGCCTGGACATGCACTGGCTTCAGCAGCGGAACACGTCTGGCACTGCGGGATTAGATTCCCTGCCGTTGTAGTGTGTTACTGATGGTGACCTTTGTTACTTTGGTCCCAGCTCTCTGCAGGTCATTCACCAGGTCCCCCCGTGTGGTTCTGGGATCTTTGCTCACCGTTCTCATGATCAATTTGACCCCACGGGATGAGATCTTGCGTGGAGCCCCAGATCGAGGGAGATTATCAGTGGTCTTGTATGTCTTCCATTTTCTGATGATTGCTCCCACAGTTGATTTTTTCACACCAAGCTGCTTGCCTATTGTAGATTCACTCTTCCCAGTCTGGTGCAGGTCTACAATACTTTTCCTGGTGTCCTTCGAAAGCTCTTTGGTCTTGGCCATGGCAGAGTTTGGAGTCTGACTGTTTGAGGCTGTGGACAGGTGTCTTTTATACAGATGATGAGTTCAAACAGGTGCCATTCATACAGGTAACGAGTGGGGGACAGAAAAGCTTCTTACAGAGGACGTTACAGGTCTGTGAGAGCCAGAGATTTTCCTTGTTTGAGGTGACCAAATACTTATTTTCCACCCTAATTTACGAATAAATTCTTTACAAATCCTACCATGTGGATTCATGGATTTTTTTTTCACATTCTGTCTCTCACAGTTGAAGTGTACCTCTGGTGCAAATTACTGACCTCTGTCATCATTTTAAGTGGGGGAACTTGCACAATCGGTGGCTGACTAAATACTTTTTTGCCCCACTGTATGCTGCTTGATTCTTTTGTGTTCTGTTATGATAAGGTGCTTTTTGTACCAACATTTAAAATTAAGCACTTTTACTTGATTTTTTTACTCCACTAGCATCAGTAAACGCTAGCTAGCTAATTACAGCTCTTGCTGTCTTCGCCTGGTATCTCCACAGCTGCTTGAGTCTGATGTGTAATTACGTTGCTGAGAAGGCACAAATCAGCTACAGCATTGTCAGGCTACATCACTGCCAGTAAAATAATGGGGTGGGCAAAGGCTGCCTTATGGTCTCTGAATTAGTACTTAAAATGTGTTTATAGTCATTCTGTACAGTTTCACTTGAGGGCAGAGCGAATAGCCAACCATTATGAAAGGGGAGGAAACGTGACCTCCACAGAATGGAGGTCAGAATGGAAGAACTGTGCATGTTTTCCAAAAGTCTTGTTCACATACCAAGATCACTAAAACATCTTCTGCTTTAAGACTAACTTACTTTACCCAGTCGGTTAGAAAGATGGGCCCACCAGTTTTGAATCAAACACAGTTTGCAGTTCTATCATAACAGTCTTTGAATTATAACAAAAAAGCAAGTGTCACTGATCCATTCATTCATCTGCCCATTTTCTATGCCGTCCAGGGTGCAGGGCCAACAGTATAAGCAGAATTACCCACTGCTCCATCTTCCCAGCAACCCCACAGCTTTGCCAGGAGCACATTGTTCACGAGCCAACCATGAGAAAAAACCTCTCCAGCATGTCCTTGGCCTGCCTCGGGGTCTCCCTGAACCTACCACACCACATCTGGAAGTAATCCAGGAGGCACCCTGATCAGATGCCTAGACCACCTAAATGAATAGGTGGTTTATTCAATGAATGAATATCAATGAGGAAGAGAATCTACTGTCTCTATTATGAGCCCCTTCTGAATTAAAATCTGTAAGGGAGCCCATACACACTACTTTGAGAAAGCTCACACCACTTGTATCCACAATCTTATTCTTTCTGTCACTACCCACAGCGAGGTAACATTTTTCTTTTTTATATTCATCATAGGAGTCATTAGAATTACACTCTGTCTGGGCTTTACCCAGGACCAATTGGCTCATTTGGAGGCCCTATCAGGGGCAAATTACCCATGATAACTTAACTCTCGGGAAGGCTTGTGGCGGCTGTAGCTCAGGAGGTAGAGCCGATCATCTACCAACTGAGCCAGTTATGTTTTGATACCTTGGACCTTGTGCCAAAGTGTCCTTGAACAGGTTACTGATATTGAATGTGTTGTGCATGATAGGTAAAAAGTAGGGCTGAACGATATATCGCATTTGCGATAATATCGCGACATGATCAAGTGCAATTTTCTAACCGCAAAGGCTGCGATTATACTCTGGACATGTCCAAATTCATGGGCTGCATCCTCCTGAGGCCGCATTTGTAGACCGATTACGTCACAGCGACGTGCCGAAGGCTGTCCAAATTACTACCATATCCCAGAATTCATAGCGCGGCCCAGCCAAACTCCAGTTTCCAGCAATGGCGGCTGCTACTAAGTTTTAAAATTACTCATACTAATCTTTCTGGGTCACAAAATAAACTTACATATTTTCAGGCGAGAAAGTAGTTGTGTAAACATCAAATATCTGCTCGGTTTATCAAGATATCCCATATTTGCAAAAGTGCTTCGACGTTTTCAGAGGCGTCTGCTACCCACCAGCTCGACAGCTAGCCGGGAGCTCGAGGGTTACTGATGCGGCCGAGAACGGCACAACTCCCGGCACATCATTTTCAGATCACCGCGGAGTTTCGCTGCTCGGGTTAAACGTAATATATAAGTCACTTAGACAACCTAAAAATGTTATTGTTGGGCTTTTTTCAGTGTTTTGTTTGTTCGTGAGTAAATCGGTTTGGCTGAGATTAAAGTTATTAGATTAGATAAAATAAAACTTTATTAATCCCCCGGGTGGGTTCCTCCTTGGTTTTCACACAGCTGACTAAACGTCAAACAGAAAACTTATTAAACAGAAGTATGAGACAGTCGAGAATTTACGCCAGTGTCTGGTTATATTTTAGATAGCAAGAAGCAGACGGCCGAGTTTAATAAACTCCACCGAGACAGCGGTGACGCTAATCAGAACTAGACCGTCCAATTTCACGCCTTTAAATTTTAAAGGCGTGTTTGTGTGTGTGTTTATACAATTGCTATTATGTTTGCACTTTATGTGTAATGTTACTGACTGCAAAGATCAGTAAGATGTGTGTATTTTTTATTTATTAGTTTTATTTATTTAATATTATTTTTTAATTGAATGACTGTCTAGTAGTTCACAGATGTCGAAAAACTGAGTGTGGTAAAGCCACTGATTTTTTTTATGTATATTTCTGCAATCTGCACATTGTACTGACTTTCATTTTAATGTTTACACCAGGGTTCCTTGTCAGCACTTTATGCTCAGATGTTTGTAAGCTAAAAATAAACTATTGTGTATGTTCAAATATACTGTTGTGATTGAAGAAGTTAAATAAAAATGTCAGTCATCAATTCATGCATCACCTCATGTCATCATAACAGAGGTCTGTCTTCCAGGAAAGAACAGTTTAAAATTAATGTAATATAGTATTGGCCATACTATATGATGTATTGCTTGTCTTTGTTTAATAATACAGAAGACAAAGACCTTAAAAAATAATCGCATATCGCATCGCAATCGCAATATTGGGGCAAAAAATCGCAATTAGATTATTTTCCATAATCGTTCAGCCCTAGTAAAAAGTGCATAAAGTCATACAGTGAAGTGCTGTGTCAATGTCTGTCTGAATGGCTCTAAAGGTGCTTTGAGTCCTTGGTAAGAGTGGAAAATCTATATATAAAATGACTTTCACGATTGAAAGTGCAAAACTGATATGGTATCTGTAAAGCTATAAATGTTACCAGTACAAAATCTGGGTGATGCAAACCTATTCTCTACAAAGAGCAAATAACAGATTTGTTTAGTGATAGTACATTCATTATAACATTGGATAAGCATTTGATAGTGGTTAGTTTTCTTCAGTTAGTCAATCAAACTGCAATTCAAAATTCCTAACAAGTAACAGTATCCTGTACTGGTTTTAAAGCTTTCAAAAAGAAGCCACTCTGCAGTCTCTCTCCCCACTTTCCTCACTGCAGGGAATGAGTGAATGAGATAAGAGCTTTCGGAGGTAAGTGGACCTTATCCAGTGGACAGAAAGGTTGTTCAAGGTTGATCTGTTGTGGGGATTCTGACATTGGACAGCTAGCCAATCAAGCTGTCCTGCCGATATCTAAAAAGCATGCACACAAGCCCACACTCACATAACTGGAGCAAAACAGAAACTCAAGAGACTGGATTACCATACTAGACCTCCCTTTGAATATTTCACTTTACTGTATACTTCTTCTGACACTTAGACAACCATCTATGGCCTGTTGGTGGGTGTTGAATTGGTCTGCTATGAAGGAAGCGTGAGTGTGTGGATGGAAGTCTCTCCTGTCTACACAAAGCCTCTGGGGTGAAGATCCAAGAGACGCAAAGAGACGGGGAAGAGGGAAAGAGAGGCAGGAAACCTTTGGCCCCAAAGGGAAGTCCCAATACAGCCTCTGCCTGCCTGCCTGACTCCTTCTCTCTGACTCTGTGCATGCACTGTCAACCTGTCTGACCACAAACACACAGACACGCATACGTCATACGATAAAAACAGTCTATTACCTTTGCACTGCAGTGAAAGTGTGTATGTGATAGAGGGAATAGCAGTCACAATTCTAATGTAGTCGATTTCATCCTTAAAACCTCAGCTCGGTCCATGATGCAGACGGTTGTTGATCTCACACATACACACACAGCTCTCCCCCCCCCCCCCCCCCCCCCCCCCCATGGAAACCAGCGTGTTTAATTAATACCGACACCATAGTCCTAGCAGGAATGTTTTGCATGTTTTGTTCTGTAAATTTACGTGAACGTGTGTGTGTGTGTGTGTGTGTGTGTGTGTGTGTGTGTGTGTGTGTGTGACACACGTGCGTGTAAGACAATATGAGCCCAGAAGTCTTTACAGCTACACTGTTTATAGAATAAGTGGCCATTAAATATTATGCAAAGCTCATTCTCACACAGAGTGAGGCCAATCTTCCTCTCAATGTCACCTACACAGTCTTAAGAAGCCTCAATTAACTTATTAGCAATTCTGCAGAGCTTAACATGGGTGCTAATGAAGGGAGCATTGAAAGGAAATGAACTTAATGATAGGAAACAGGAGTCTGACACACCGCATTTTGTAGTGCTCTACCTTGTTTTTGATGGGGTTAAAATGTCCTTTGCCTTTTGACCATTGTTAACAGTGCTGATTTGAATCCTTTGAATATTTAAAAGCAAAGAAATCATACTACTGTGATGCTTTTGAGGTTATGCTTAAAATTGTCCCTATTGCTAAAGCTAGGGCTGAATCAGGTGACCCTGGATGGTTAAATGATTCCCTGTGTTAGTGTTGTTTCTACATCATCCAGGATGAACATTGCAACTGACCTGTCACGTCATTGTGATTTGATAGCTTTAGAATTTGGTGCCATTGTTTATATAAAACACTCTTCTTGAACAAATGGTAAGCATTTCAAGTGTATTTAAACAAGCTACCAAATATATTATCAAGTTATGTTTGCTGTTAACCAGTGTTAGGTTACTCATGCTGGTTTTTATTGTTAGAATAGTTTTTAATCATATTAGCTAACGTCTTGGCTAATGCTAACTGAATGGTCAGACCAGTGTTTCCCAACCTTTTGAAGCCACAGCACATATTTCACATTAGAAAAATCACACGGCACAACACCCAAAAAAAACCATGTCACAAAAAGCATATTAATAAATTCCCCTGCACACTAGTGGAATTGGCTCAGTTTGTCCCCAGTATACCTTTTTTGCTTTCTTCTGACCACTACTCATGCTAGATCGTGTATAAAGCACCTTGAGGCAGCTATTGTTGTGATTTGCTGCTATATAAATAAAATTCAATTGAATTCAATTGAATAGCTCCTTCATCTGGGTTGGAATTTTCTCCAGGACCCAGGACAGATTTACTACTTTTTCTTTTCAAATATTTTTCTATTGCTGTCTCACAGCATGACTATCATGTAGTTTCTTCTTCGTCTCTTTCTGTTTTACTGGCAGTTGGCAACCCATTTAATTAGATGAGATAGTTGTACTGCCCTCTAGTGGAAGAGAATGAAATTGTTCAGCTCGTTGATCACACAGATCGCTTAGTACTAATCAGAAGGAACGAGATAATCTTCATGGCATAGGAAACACTGGGTCAGGCAATGTCATCATGGACCAGCATTGTTATGATGATACAGGAGCAACACCCAAATGGGGATATCAGATCCAGATCCTGAACCCTCCCTCCTGCAATTGACCTCAACTGCTGGGGGCTTCGCACGATGCACTCAGTGCTTTTTCTTCACTCACCTTTTTTCCCTCTCGTGTGTTTATATGCCTTTGGATTTAGTTATTATGATTAATGCTTATCTCTTCCACAGCATGTCCTTTGTCCTGTCTCCCTCCCCTCACCTCCAAACACCCGTGGCAGATGGCTGAACCTCCCTGAGGTTTGTTCTGCTGGAAGTTCCTTCCTGTTTTCTCTGTAGTATTGTAGGATCTTCACCTTACTATATTAAGCATCTCGAGGTGACTGTTGTTGTGATTTGGTGCTATAGAAATATAGATTTATATAGCACAATATTGAAATGGCCAAAAATAGCAACTCTATGAGATGCATCCCATTGGAATGGCTCAAGATGTAAAGAGATGACAGCGGCTATTAAGCAAAAATAAGGAAAAGAAACTATTCATTGTATGAGTACAGTTAGTGATTTCTGGCCACAACATTGTCATGGGAAATGAAAGAAAATATACACACCCTACTAAATTACTATAAATTCTTCCTCTACTTTAAATAACCTTATAATTTTTTATAGCATATCAAATATATAGCATTTTACTTGCATATGTGCAGTTATTCTTTAAAAATTCATTGCAGTAATGTTTTAATCATGCATGTTTCAAAAAGGAAAATTATGGATATTCAAGATAAACAGGAAAGTTTCAAAAGTAAGCCTCCGAATGACTTATCCTGTACATGATAACATCATCTAATTTCTCTCTCTCTCCCTCATTCCTGCACTTTCTTCATTGCTCATTACCATCCCTCTCTGCATCCTTTCCTTCTTTCTCAAAACTCTATCAGCTCCTCCCTCTTCCTCTGTTGCTTATTCATCTTCTCCTTCCTCACAATTTGTATCCCTCCTTTCCTTCTTCCGCTCTCGTTCCCTCCCTCTCCACCCCTACAGGCAGTAGCAGTCTTGCACAAAGTGACACGATGGTTGTAATTGGCTGCCCTCTGCCACAAATCAGATCACAGTTGGTGCTGGGAGTGCTCTGGCGATTATCCATAACCCCCCACCCCACAGATCAGTGGCTAACTCCAAAGAGACTTGGAGACAGGGAGGAGTGAAAGGGTTAGAGACTAATTTTGTTACTGTGTTTTTTCCTCTCATCAGCTTCCCTGCCATTTTACCACCGATATAGTGTTCATCATAGTGTTGTAGGTATACGAAACAACAGTTTCTTCTTAAGTGGCTCCTTTTCAGATTAGCATTGATCTGATCAGAAGGAGCACTGAAAGGGTGAACAATGTGGTTGTTTTTTTTAAACATCAGCTGTCCTTTACCTTTCTCCTCCCTTCTCTTTCAGTCCTTCCTCATTCCTTGTTCTAACACCTTCTTTCTGTAAAGCGAAAAGAAGGTGATGAGATCCAATTTACTCACAGGAGCAATTGACTTGGAATTGCTTGGCTTCTTAGACACTGCATCGACCCTCCATTCTCAGTAAGGGGTCACGCTTGATGTGGTCCTTTATTAGCTCAAATTAGGCTTCGGTGTCTCCAAGAAGGGAACATCCATCTCCTTATTCATTTGTTCTTCTTGTCCCATTTATTTACTTAGTTGGCTAGGCAGTGGGCTGTTTGGACAGAGAGCATTGGTCGCCCCAGGCAGGGACACAAATATCATCTTATGCACATTAGTTACAAATCACCAATGCAGGGTGAAGGTCAGAACATGGGGAATAGGTGAGGCTTGAAGAAGCATAGGAGGATGCGAAGTGGATTTGCTGAAGAACGTGCATTATCTGTGCAAACATTTGTAACATGACTTTTTAGACCTTTCCAATTAAACGCAGCTATTGGTTCATATTAATTATCCTTGAGCATGACAATCTGCCACTGTCATTTTATCAGTATCACACATCAGTGTGAGAGTTGTATGTTTTCTTGGTTCATGAATCTTAATTAATGTAAAAAAAAAGATCCTATTTTCTACATTTAAAAAGGGACTTTAATAAATATGCTTCCATTTGATGGTGGAACAGAATCAGTCTTAATAAAAATGTTCTTTTTTAAATCTAACTTTATTTAGATTCAGGGTTTTTTTTAACTATTAACCAACATTGACTGTTACTTGGGTGGTTATTAATTTGTTTCTGATTATCTAGATGTAATCGTTGATGTTTAAGAAAATAGGCAGGCCGGGTAACAAGATAGGCAGCACGGTCCCGTGGTGGTTAGAACTGTTGTTGGTTCGAATCCACCATCAGGTTCACTCTGACTTCCTCCTGCAGACCAGAGACACTGGTGACTATAAACTGACCATATGTGTAAAGTGTCAGTGTGTGGATGGATGGATGGACGGATGGACGGATGGATGGACGGACGGACGGATGGATGGATGGATGGTAATGAGGCTGCTGTTCTTGTTCAGTTGGCTTTCCTTTTTCACTTTCACCAGCTATTGCAGTAGAAATGGGCATCAAAAGTAGCAGGATAGTCTTAGGAAAAGCTTATGGTTTGCATTAAAATTCAAAAGTGAGACTAGTCTCAGTGTTGTCTTGTCATATATCACAGCTACTACAACACTAAAGGGCACATTTGATGTAAGCATCTCTAACTGAGTGGCAGTATGTGAAACCCAGGAAATGAGGACAGGCTCAGTGACTGGTAAGGAACTTTTATTTATAAGCCACAACAACATTTGGCATTGAATTAAAAAAAAAAGTACACAGAATGTTATGAGCCTCTCCAGAATGTAAATGTATGTATCATCTATGGTACAATACAAACCACAGTTCTTATTTGCATCATGGACATCATTGAGATAAATATTAATCATGACATTACTGATAGTTTGAGACCATTATTAATTATTTAAATCCTTGTTAGCCATATAATAGCTTTTTACTGAAGTTTAATTAATTGTCAGTTTACAGTTCTTCAGCAATGGCGATCATGAAGTGTTTCCATGCACACTGGTGTAAGAAAAGCGTTGGTCTTTAAGTAGTTTATGCCTCTGGGTAATTTAATCCCTGTGACAGTACATATTTTATAAGCTCATTACATGGCTTTTAGGTAAAATATTATTCTACAAAGTAACTGTAGGAGCTGTCAGATATTTTATAAAAGGTGCAATATTCACTTTTGAACTGCAACAGAGTGAAGTAAGCAAAGAAGATAAAAGTAAAACCATTAGATAAGCAATAGGACCGAAGCGCTATTGTGTAAAATGACTGTGATCTTTAGCTGTTATTGTACTCACCTAATTATGAACACCAAAGTTTGCTTAGTTTTGCTGAAAACCTACATATACAGGGCAGTGTTTGCACCCTTTGTTTTCAGCTGAGAGGGCACAGATATTTCATCAGTGACTTCCTATTGCCCATTTCCATAGCTGATTATTGGCTCATGAACTCACCGTATCAATTTATAGATTGATGGCTATGAAAAGCACTAAACCCAGGGGTGCTGATGGATCCAGCTTAAGAATCACTGTTAAACATGAGCTATTTAGAAGATAGTGGAGCATTGCTTGTAAATTGAGGTTTAAGATGCCTCGTGGCTCAGCTGCAACTATATAGCGAAACAGATGGTAATAATCACAGGGACATTTCCACCACAAAGACTGATGTTTAGTATGTAGTTTATGTGTAGAAAAGTCACTCTGAGAACCTTTTGCATGTTTCAACCACAGAAAACGCATCAAACGGACTCCCAGTTATTTGTGGGTACCCAACAATAGCATTTAAGCCCCCATCGTTCTGATCGTTACAATGACAACAGAGTAATATATATTTGTCTTTACTAGCAGAATGCAAAACACTACCTAGCTGACATCACTCTTGCCTGGAGTTCATCTCAACACAGCGGGATGGTTTGGGACGATTCATGAAAGGTGAAGTAGCAATGAAGTGTTCTTGGTGTGTGTGCCGTGGCCATCTCCAGAAGGCAAGACTGTGTTTCTCCCTCAGATTTGGTTCCTTTTACAGTCTCAATTTAAATTTAGGTGGAGTGAAAGAGAGGTAGAGGGGGATGGTGGGAGCAGACAGAGAGCACAGGGGTCACTGTCAGACAGAGATCCCTCTCTCCTCTGCTTATCTCAGATTCTCTCTGTCTGATCACAAATCATAGCCCTGACTTAACTCAAGCAAAGAGGAGAAAAGCCAGAGCCCCTCAGCTATCTTTGCTGCTTATACCCCTCTTCTCTATTTTTCATCTCTGTGTCTGTCTGTCTCTCTCTCCCTCTCTCTCTTTTCTAGTCATGCAACTCGGGGCGGCGTCCTGGCCTTTAAAAAGGCAAACTTGTAATCTGATAATTAACAATCTGCTAAATTTCTCAAAACGAAAACAGTCATGAGAAATGTCTGCCTCATGCCTGTGAGTAGGATGACCTTTTGCCGAGGCTGGAATGGCAGGCGAGGCGACTCACTTAGAAGCATTTAATTAGCTCTGCTCACGGCTGTGTGTGCTGCCAACGGACAGATGAGGGAGGAGGAAAGAGATAGTCAAGGCCAGATGCAGACATGAAAAATGAAAAACGTTTCTTATTTAATACTTTTCCCCTCATCTTAATGCCGCAGCACCCTACTTATTGTGGAGTGAAGGTGGAGGAGGAATGGAAGCGACTCAGACAGTAGCAAGCTTCTCTGGCTTTTGCAGTATTTCTCTCTTTTTTCTTCTTCTTCTTCTTCTTCTTCTTCTTCTTCTTCTTCTTGACTCCAACAGTTCCCTTTTGCAGCCTCAAGGTGAGACTATAAGGTCAGGAAGTGCATCTTTTAAAGTTTTATGACTCAAAAAATTAAATAAATAAAGTCAAATAAAAGTATCAGGCCTCTCACTACTGACTACTTTCATTCTGTCCTCTTCCTCTGTGTTTGTTCTTGCTCTTTGCCTTTCTACGCCCAGGCTGACTTGTCTGGGTGTAGGGTACACACTAACCTCAGCAGCAGTGTAGGAACATTGCAGCCCTTTGGCATATTTAGTGGCTTTCCCCAGAATGTCAGTGTTCATCTGCTGCAAAAAAGAACAAAGCTTACAAAGCAGCAAGAAATGTTTTGCTCTCTTGCTTTATTTTGAGGAAGCTCTTCTGCAGTTTTTTCCAATTAGAATGCTACAATGACTTGATGAATGCATGTCTTTATTCTGTTCTTTATATATACTTTACATACTGTATCCTATTAGCATTGCTTTGTAATGACACAGCTCCCTCAAGCTGGGATCATTTAACTTTTGTGCTTCACTGCTTTCTTGCTTTATAGGACACAATAAGGAGATACATTCCCCAAATCAAACACAGCACAGTCATAATGGCAACTGCAAACTAAAGCTGTGATTTAGCCGCATGGAAAGGGAATAAGGTATTTCAGAAATCCAAGACAAAACACCCACAGGAATCCAATGGAAGTCAGTTCAACAAAGTCAATAAACGCTCACGATTCCACCTCATTTCAAGTACACATAGACAAATAGTGAGCGGGATATTACTACTGTGACTCCAAGAAGCAGCAGCGCTAATGCACTTAGAGGGTTAATCACTGCATTTGTATGCAAATATGTATTTAAGAGTGTCTGCCCTTACGAGAGGGTTGAATGAAGGAATTGGGCCCAGGCAGTAGGTGACATTCAGCACCAGTGTAACCTCTGCAGATAGCTTCCCTAGCGCTATTTGTGAATGTTAATTGCTTTTCGGCTGCCGTTGCCTCCCCAGCCTCCACCTGTCCCTCTGTACGGAGCAACTTGAGACTCTCGCTGTTCTTAAAACCAGAGCTTATTGTTTAAAAGAGCGAAAATCCTCCTAGGAATAATGTTTGTTGTCTTTGCGCATCACATCAAACTGATGCCTTTATGATAAAAGTGTCCCTTGCAGGAGAACAACAATTTTAACCAAAGGACAGGAGCGACTTCAATTATCAAATGTATATGTATCTATGTATAGGATAGGAGTGTGAAGGATTACATTATGCAAAAAATACCATCTTCTATATATTTAGTTTAGGGGTTTTTATTTTAGATTTTTGTCATCCACATGTATATACAAAAACAGCAGGAGAGGAAGGGAGGAGACTGAAGAGTAAAGATAGAGATCTTTCATTTTCTGACAGGGTGCTTTGAATTGAGGTAATCCACAGAACTGTGGAAATTAAAACCTCATCTGTTAAAAAATGCAAATAGACCTTTTTGATTCAGCTGTAGAGGGAAAATTGCTGAAATCAAAAGATTACCCCCAATAGTTCTAGATTAGGTTTCAGTTTTATTCTCAGCCTCCTCTCTTCCCCTTGCATTTTTTTTTTTTTTTGCACCGTTTCTCCTCCCTTCTTCCCCCAGATTTCAGTCGGGGTGTCTTACTGTTCCATAGACAGGTGGGGGAGAAAGGGAAATGGATACCTGGGATCTAAATTTGGCCTGTAACAGGGATATCAGCTACAGTCCATAGGCAGTTTATCATGCAAGCTGTCTGTTTAAGCAGCGTTCACATTGGAAAAAGAAATGTTAACCTAGAAAATCCAGATTCAATATCTTGCATTATTATTATTCCAATCAGTGTCTTCAGTTGTGACAGAAAGAAAGTGCCCATAAATAAACAGTGGATAAATCTTGAAATTACCCAGGTTAAAAGTGACACTAAACATTTATGAATGCCATGAATCTGTGTGTTAAAACACAACCATTTAGTCTGGAGTGGTGTTTTATGGACTGCGTCCAGTGGACAGCATTGCTAACAATCCTTTTTTTTTATTTTGTTTCTATCGCTTGCAGGCTCCCTCTTAGTGATATTCAAGTAAAAGCCATATAAATGCTAACAGCATTCCATTGATTTTCCTGGGTGTGCATGTGTGTTTATGTGTGTGGATTTGTCTAAGGCATCAATCTTGTTTACATGGGCAACTTAGGGTGGAGGTCTCAGCTTGGGACAATATCAGATGTAAATTTAAACCCCTTTAAATTAAATTTCCCCCCTTTAAAATCAAATGTAATGCATTTACTGAGAACAGTCTGCAGTTATTTGACCCCATCAAAGCATTAAACCTAAACAGGAATAAACAGAGAAGAGAGGTAACACACATTTTGAAGCTGGAAGTTGGTTTATCTCTGCAAACAACTTCTAAATTTGCTCAGAAGTGCGAATGTTGCAGGTTGGTCTGCTGACATTAGAGAGAAAGGGCACGGGGATCACAGGGATCAGTGCATGTATTCATTTGTGTCTGTTGTGTAGGGCTATGTGAAAACAGTGTCCTGACAACAACCCTTTCGCACATTACTGCGCCTGGAGTATGCGACTCTGGTGGGTTGTCAGGCAAGATACATATCACAACAAAGGGAGGTTAGATAAGAGGTCATCACCATTTAGTTTGTGACAAAGATTGCCAACATATTTTTTAAAACACAGTTAAAATAAATTTTGATCACAATATTGCATTTTTAATAGCAACTCATCTTATAGATATTGCCCACCCACCCAAAACCTGTTGCAAAGAAGTCTGACATGTTTTTGGCAAATGTTTAAGCCCACAGTGGTCAGCTGTGGGTAATCTGTGGGACTTTCTGGGTGGGACAAACCAAACACGTGGGTTAGTTAGATGTACTCTTATAGGGCTGACAGCAGTTTTGTGCTTTTGGTTTTGTATGGTTAAATCCACTATGGAAATGAACACGGGAGAACACATGTGGGGCTCCTTGTAGGCTAGCTTTGTTTTTGGTTTTTTTGGGCCCTCCTCTTTCCCAAGAGGGAATTTGGTGGGCGACCCCACAGTGGGCTTATCCAGAGAACAACCCATGTGGGGCCAAAGCAAGCTAGTCCACGTGGGGCCCATTGCAGTTTTAACGTTTCACTTCCACTTGAGCCTGTGTAAGGAATGAGTGTGGGTTTGATCTGCCCAGACAGCTTCACAGTTCGCCCACACCTACCCACTATTGGGTTAGCTTGCATATTTTTCAAATTAGAAAACATTACACAGAGAAAAGTGACTGCTGTGGAAAACATGAAACCATAGACTACTGATTCAAAACCTCAGTAAAATATAAGTTAAACTGAATATACTGATATACTTCATTTTCTCCAACTCCAGTGACTAGCTTGTTTGATAGGATTTGCATGCTGTGGGCATGTTTGGTGGGGCAATCTTCTCAAGTCATTGAAAATATGTTCATATAGACGTTCCCTTTATATCTAAATGAGGCTGAAAAATGAAAAGACTCAACCTGCAGATTCAAAGCAAAACCTGTTGAATATCAAACATTGCATGAGATTTCTCATGAGATTCTGTGCAACAAATGAGAAATATAATTAGAGATATTGAAATGACAAATTCCCCGTCCACCAGGGCATGAAGCAGGTATGGAGATCAAGGCTCCAGACATCCAGAGCAAAGGAGACCAAGGAAGAAAAAAAGCATTATTCATGCACTAAATATTTTATATTCAATTTAATCAGCTGACAACTTTTCACCATTCACTTTTGCACCAAAGACTGGTCAATCAGATTTAGCCCAGAACGTAGTGTCCATGGACTTCTAGTGGAGTCTGGCACCAAGACTCTACCAGCAGGACTTTGTGTCTCAAATAGCATCCAATGTGGGGCCTCTGAGTGTCTGGCTTGTTCTATCACTTTCCATTTATGTGGGCAGTTTGAAGGCTGCGTCAGCGCCCGGGGCTCTGATTTTGCAGAGTGGTGGGGCACATTGTCCTGCTGTTAGAGACAGCTGCCACTGGGGACCATCATTGCCACGGGGGAGTGTACTTGATCTGCATCAATGTTTAGGTGGGCAGTCTCCACATGAGCAGCACAGTCCAAAGTTTCCAAGCAGAACAATGCATTTGAATGAGACAATCAATCTTATCCACTTCACCTGACAGTGGTTTCAGTGTTGTGGGCCCTCTGTGTATATACACCCAGAGTCTGCCTATGCTACATATCTACCCAGTGAATCCTTGGGCTCCTTGTATTCATTACTAGCAAGCCATTTCATCAGTATGCTTTTTTTTACATAGAGATCAGCAGCCATTGTTTTAAATCAGGGATCTAATATGTAATACGTGCTTGTAAAATCCCATAGGTTAGAAAAGAATCTGAGGTTAACTGCTGACTTCATCTGTGACTCATCTTTTTCATGTCTTTCCCTTCCCCCCTTGTTCCCACTGAATATGGAGGACAAACGCATCAAGCCGCTCATAAGCCTTTTTAATCAGCGTGAGAGATTGCCCACATATCTGTTAACTCTGTCACTAATGGCTATTCTTCCTCATTAGGGAATGTTATGCTCCCTCCACCACGTGCAGGCATGATCAATTCCTCTATCATTTAGGACCAGATCAATCTCACATGGCCCCTCCCTTTTTAAACTCCAATATCTCCCCCTTCCATCATGATGCATTAGAGCATCTAATTAGTCACATAGCCCAGGGAGCGAAACTGGAGCAGGGGAACAGGTCCGCACATTCAAGGTGGGCTCCAGTGGTGTAGATAAGTCTTCATTAAACTAACTCCCATATATCCACACGGTAGTACAAAGGGAGGATAAGGAACATCTCTGGATGTGGATAGTTTGTGAGTCAGTGCATTACATTATAGTATTTATCTCTTTGGCTTCTCCCGACAGATGTATGTTTTTTTGACATTAAGACATATGCGCTTCACTTTTTGGCCTGTTTTTAATGTGAGTTGCTTTTGTGTTGCAAAAAATATTCAATCTTTAGTTTGAGTTGACTTCTTAAGTGTAAACGCAGATAATTTTATCTGTTTCCAGCACAAAAATGAACTTTTTTCTAAACTCAGATATACAGTATGTCTTGTTCAAGTATGCCAACTCCACTTTGTTCTGAAAATAAAGTGAGCCATCTCATCCCACCGGTAGCAAATAAAGCACAAAACAAAAAAACAAAAAAAAGTGGGTCAAGATATGCAGGCTCATGAACAAAAGCTGTTTCAATGACATTATCACAGTTCTTGATGTTTCCTTTAAGAGGAGGTCAAGACTTACCCTTTGGGTGCAAGTGAACGAAAGCTTGGATGGGCAAGCTTTTAGTGAAGCCATTTGGGAATCATTGTTTCTTTGGCGTTTAGCTCAGTTATAAGGTCAATACAGCTATGAAAGCACACTATAAAGCCAAGGTGTGCATCTTGTCTTGCAGTGGAACAACAAAGCAAAACCCCAAAGCTCTTTGTAGCAAGAAAGCTTGTAAGACCTGAAGACGCTGGATGTACGTGTGTGTGCTTTTTTTCATGCCAAATGATAAATTTGTACTTTTTTAAACAAATATATCATTATTATTATTATTATTATTATTATTATTATTATTATTATTATTATTATTATTATTATTATTATCATGGTTCAATAAAGAAAGTACGATTATGCCTACTCCCTTAGAGTGCTGGATCTATTAACTGGCAACACAAGGTTAAAACACAGTCCTCCACTTTAAGATATTCAATAAACAGGGTACAGTAAGTTTAAATATGAGACCTGATAAAGGTGCGTTTAATGAATCCACATATGTTGTAAATTGAACACTGAGATTGTAGCTAATAGCAATGCAGAAAAGGGAAATATTTCATTTTTTCCCCTTTAACCTGTTCAGCCTCCTAAACCTTAGCAAGAGAATACTGTAGGTTACCACAACCTGTTGTTACCCCTCTGCCATGCTCCTCTTCATCTCACTGCAGTGTGCAATGTGTAGTGTCGACTGCGAGGTGAAGAAAGAGGACAGAGGGGAGGTATTATTTATTAATAGTCAGTCTCCCCAAAGCTCTGTAAAACATCCTGTTGAGCTCCCTGAGGTGAGCACTCAGCTTCAAAGCAATTAAAACCAAAGCTATGAGAGTGGAATGAGAGCAAAGGAAAAATGAATAGAGCAGGAGAAAGAGAGTGAGATAGGCCTGGCCTAGCCACAAGGCCAGTGGGCTTGGCTGACTGCACAGTCACATACTGTAGATTCAGCTTTCATGCCTGGGAGAGCAGGGGCTCTGAGCAGAATCAACTCCCCAGGTCAGGGATCCCTTGTCAGGGTTTAAAACCCCAACGAGCCTGGAGACTGACAAAATCCTCTCTGGGGAATTACGCAACCATAATGTAGCGATTGTTTTTGATTCTATCGTTCTGAGTCACGTTGAGAAGTTTTAGAAATAAAGACCTAAGAAAGAAAGAAAGAAAGAAAGAAAGAAAGAAAGAAAGAAAGAAAGAAAGAAAGAAAGAAAGAAAGAAAGAAAGAAAGAAAGAAAGAAAAGATGTTCTTAATGCTCTATCTGCCAAAAAGCCTTCAGACTTTGGAAAGATTTTTATATTGTGTGGTTGGAGATGCTAAATTGCCATGTCTAAATGTGAGGTTTAAGGATTAGCTCTGTTTTCTACTGTATATTGGTGTTAAACTATATTGGCAACCCCTGCAGGGTGTTTACCTGCTTGCAGCCACATGCAGGGATATGCTCCAGCTGCCAACAAAAATGACTGGTCTCATAAAAACAAATGAAAATCTACCAACATGTTGGCAAAATTAGCCCAAAGGCGTCCAATAGCTAGGAACTACTCAACGCATTTGAAAGCATCACTCTTAAACACAAGAACGGTATGCTTCCTCATTGCATCCAAAGGATTTCTACTTATGAACCTTAAACCTCATAAACCCCATGAAGCAAGGTTAAGCCTATACCCATCTGCAAATGCTGTTAGGCGTCATAAATGCAGCTTAAGTGGCCTTTAATAATGGTGGGCTTTACATGCCTCTTGGGCATTTTCTCATAAAAAACCTGGAAGGTTTTTGGCAAATCGTTGTCTCTTATGGGCTTGTAAATCCTTCGCATGCTCTTCTGACCACAATGACAATAATGTCTTTAGAAGACTTTCTAGGCCTTCAACAGCCTCATAACCCTTAGATTATTGGCCTAGGATGATGCTCTGTCCCAAAATGCCCTGTTGCCCCTCCACGTTTTTCCTACAGACCCTTGTGTTCCTCTTTGTTGCTGCACATCTAGGAGTATTTTTGTCATCAGCTTGATTTGATCAGCGAAGAAAAAACTGGAGAAAGAAAGATTCTGTGAATAACTTATGAGTGCTCCCAGCTCAAAACTGAGGCATTATGATACGTATATTAGTTCCACTGTTTTCCCATTCTGTGCCCGCTGTCAAGGTGGGTTATGCAACTGAACAGACTGAGACAAAGCAACTATTTTGGGCAGAACGCATGTGTTTGCCTCAGAGCCACAAAGGAGACAATGCCTTGCTTCCGCAAAAGTGAATAAAGTGACGTAGGAGAGGAATAGGATGCCACGTAATGGTGACGACAATTACAGTTATTGGAAGCAAACGTACTAAATGGAAGGGGAAACTGAGCGCTCATCCTTTTATCCCTTTCCTCTCTATTCATATTCTAGGTCTCAGTGGCAGAAGGCTGAGAAAGGAAGCTACGAAATCCTTCTTCACATCCTCTAGCTCTTCCTGGGGCATCGCAAGGGGTTTCCAAGCCAACCCAGATATGTAATCCCTCTAGTGTGCTCCGGGTCTGCTCAAGGCTCTGACCACACTTCAGCAGGGAAGCAGGAGAAAGTCAATCATTTTCCCAAATCACCTCAACTGCTGACTGTTCTATTCTGAGATATCCCTCAGGGACAGTCCAGATATCCTGCTAGGAAAGATCATTTTGTTCTTTTTATTAAACAGTCTTGTTGTCAGATACTACCCATTTGCCATTACCTACTGCCACTGCCTCCGTGGTCTCTGAAAAAGAGATGGAGATTGTATCCAACAAGATCTCTAATGATGCCTCTTTTGCGGTGTGTGGGAGTTGTGTTAGGAAGTCTACAGATTTTTTTCTTTCCTCTACCTGACTATATCTTCAGCTGGGTTCAGTAGTTCTTGTCTCCTGCTGAGAACAGCCTTGGCAAGGCTCTGCATCCTTTTCCTGAGTCATCTGGTGGTTTGCCAAAAAGCAGCCCGTCGCCATAGCAGCCAGAAACCTTAGCAAGGCTCGAGTTTTTCCTTTCAAGACCACATTTGCCGCAATCTACCAATCCTCAGATTACCTGGGAATCTACCTAGAATACCCAAGTCTGAAATAACAACTTTTTCAGATTGATGGTTTTGTAGATACAGGAGGCTATTCCTCCTGATAGAAAGATGACATTCTGGTTATAGTTGTGAGCGGCTGCAACCAGGCAGCATCACAATAAGAGATATGTTTAAATTGGCCATTTTCCAGGACATATTAGGTGCAAAAGGACACTGAAATGAAACAGTGTACATCACTGAGCAACTAATTCTCCTGCTAAATAATCCAGGATTCATTTTCCGTTGGGTTTTATTTAATTGAACTTTTTGAGCTGACTGTGGAGGGCAGTAGGAACCCATCCAAGATATGATATGATTTTAGATCTCACACTGTGGAGCTGGAGCGGTAAAAGTCTACCATTAATCAGTTTATTCTGGAAATGAATCAATTAAATGAATAATCTACAAATTTATGCCTAATGAGAAGAAACGTTGTGGTCAGAAATGTCCACGAATGACTCCTTTTTAGCAGTCTTAGCCACAACTGACATCTACTCAGACAGCAAAGCTCTGCAGCGTGTCATTTGGATATAATGTATGAATAAATGTTTAATTGAAGTATTAACAACACTCTGAGATCTCCGTGTCATTATTCTTGGCGTTTTGTTAAATTAAAAAAAAGAAAAAGAAAGAAAGAAAGCAAACACTTTTATTCAAAGGATAACCAAGGATAATAAATACTAAATTCATGTCCTCCAGGTATAAATCAACTGAGTAACCTCCCCCACACAGATAAGCAACACCACACAAATGAATAAATGACAGAAGGACAAAGAGCTACAAAGGGTAGAAATCACAGGACTGCTGAGGTGCTCTGGGCTGAAAGCAGACTATTTCATGCTTTCACTGATGAAATATAACTCACCTTTCAGAGCGATGATAGCCTGCATTTAGAGGCAGGTCTTTATTGCAGCCATTTATGCATGCATACTTTTATAGCCTATCATATCTGTGCTTTCATGAATACCTCAAAGCAGGAATGGTAGATGCGCTAAAGTGCTGCTTATAATCTTCAAAAACACCATGGGAATGAAAGGCATGGGGACTGTAAAGTACATCCAGGGATAAGCTTGTTGTCGTTCCTTCAGTTGTTTTTTTTTAGGGGTCCCTTAGCAACAACGGTGACCCGGCTGTTCAGGTTATACATAGATAAGTCTCAGATGCTCCGCTGGCGGTGATGCCAGGGTCACGAGATACAATCTGCGGGTCTATCAGTCAAAACAGGTTTGCTGCTGAGGTGTGCTTCCCTGCCTCTCCTCCTCCTCCCTGTACCGCCACTTTAGGAATATTAAATATGCGAGGCGTCCCCCACTGCAGATGCAATGCTATTGATTTGGTGTCAATCCTCAAAGCCGCAGTAACATGATTTGGTATCAGCAATGGCTAAATGAGACTTCTCCCAGCAAGAATGGGAGAAGAGGTGAAAGGTTGTCAGGTTTCTCATTCGGAATGACTCCTTGTTTACAGGTAGCTTGATATTTGTCCATAGCCCTTTGGTTAAGGATTCAGTTGGTCTCTCATCTTACGTCTTGAGACAGCTGAGGCTGATTTTACATAACCTTGGCTACTTGGCTGTCTTCTTCTCTTCTCAAAAAAAAAAAGCCTTGAGAGTATTGAAACTGCAGAGATGAACCAGACATTAGAAGTGTTTCTCTAATTCTTTTAAAGTTACACCAGGTCCTGGCCACATCCCACTGGGTCTCTCTGGAGAAAGTCAAATTTTCTTAAAGCAATATTCATCATAACTGATTCTCCTCTAATGAGGATTCCAACCCCCTACAGTGCCCAGTGCTTCACCAGAGTCAGCAATGATCTTAATGCAATTAAGGCTGCAGCCTGACTGAGCCGCTTCGACTTTGCGACTGTTTGCCCGGCTGCTTTTTAAAAAATGTCGACAGAGCCAGATAAGCAGCGCTCAGGCGCTCGAGGCGCTTTCGCTGGAACCTATTTGACTTGCTTTACTTGGCATCAACTTCATTTATGCTGTTTGACTTTAAAGATTACTTTGAGCGAGGGACATCTGTGGATGCGATTTTAATACATACGTGGTTTCTTTGAATAAAACACATGTACTCACTCGTTTTTCTCTGCAGAGACACCTGCAAGCTGTGGGGTGAAAACATATTAAACACCGCTAGCATGTGTCTGCTGAAACGGTTCTGAGGGTATTTTATTTATTTATTTATTGCTTGTCTGTGTGCAGGTGAATAAGAAATACAAGTATAAGTGACTGCTTATAAAGAAGTAGCAGTCTATTTTATTTACAGTATGTATCTTCTTGGGCAGTTTCAAAAATGTTATTTTATTTCATTTTATTGCATTTTATGAGACGAAACATATAAAAGGCAGAGGAATCCAGCGCCGTTATCTGCATTGTGATGCTGCATTGTGATTCACCATGAACCCCTGACAGTGGCTCTGTTTTTGTCACATCACTGGCACGGTTCCCACCTCACTGCTAAGAGCCCTACATCGCTGCGTGCTCGATTACAATAGCTCAACATTGCCACCAAGTGGTACACAGCAGCCATGACCCCGGTTTGGCAGAAGGTTAACAGCTCCAGATGCTTGCAGTCAGTGCAGCACAAGGGGACGGCGCTGCAGATGCAGGTGTCACTGTGGGGCTCAAAGAGACGAGCAGACGTCAAATAATCACACAGCTTGGCTGCATTCCCAGTTTTTGATGAGCAGACATGGAATCAATGATCTGTTCATTAGTCCTACATGAGCAAATCTGAGAGTGATCTGCTGCCCAAAAGAGGCAAAAAAAAATCAATACTGCATGTGGATACTCTTTGCACCACATCCTTCTCTCCATACATGATAATCTTTTATCTCTGGCAACTGAAACGAATAAATGCCAATAACTAGGAACAAATATGCCTCTATAGTCTATCAGGGGGCTGTGGGTCGAATCTTTGTCTAATTGAACATCAGCTGGGGGGGGGGGTCTTAGCTAGAATGTGTTTTAGCTTTCAGGCCCTGGAGTCTTTTTTTTCCTTGCAATCAAGGTCACAGTGTGAGAGCGTGAACAATGCACGAGGTTATTTCCCTCCTGCCTTCATTACTATACAATTAGCTGTGGTGGTATTCCATTTCCCTCATTTCAGACTTTGTAGATCGATATTGCTCAGGCTCCTGGCTAAGTAGCTGCGCTGCTGGTAGGGCTTTTCAATAGCTGAATGGGAGGCATCAGTCACTGAGCTAAAAGAGATGTTTGAGAGCTGTAGTCGGCGATGGCCACACACACACACTTTGATGAGCGGTTGTAGAGACTTTGCAAAAACAGTCTCACAAATACGGGGGACACTGGGTGATTTTTAAAGAGGAGATTGTGCTAATGTCAAGTTTGAACAATGGTTCCACTATCATCATTATCAAGGTCATTTATTTGCTTGTGTGGGGTCTGTTGAATTTTGCTTTGAGTCTCCTTTCTTTTTCGGATTTTCATTCATTGCTTTAGTTTAAAGGTACAAAAAATGGGTACAAACACTTTTTTTGGTTTGGATATCATTAATTGGACCTTCTTGCTGGTGGAACAAGTGGCTACAGAAGCTGAATGTATCACAGTAGCACGGTAATGTGCTTAAACTTGAATGCATCTACAGTACAAGGCGGTATTTGCCCCTTGTCATGCTTAAATGTTACAGACTATCAAACAAATTATATTATTTCCACTAGCCACACCCCAGCCTGATTATTGCTAGATCTGTTTGAATCAAGAAATGACTTAAATAGAACCTGTCTGACAAAGTGAAGAAGGCTAAAAGATCTCATAAAGCTGCTTTTCAGTAGCTGAATGTATCAGTCATTGATCGACATGTGTTCGAAGACATCGTGCCACAATCTAAAGAAACTCAAGAACCAGTCTGGAAAGGGTTAAAGAGCCATTTCTAAGCCTTTGGTACTCCAATAAACCAGAGTTAGAGCCATTATCTGCAAATGTAGTGCACTGGTAATAGTGGTGAACCTTCCCAGGAGTGTAAACGTATACAAGAGCGCATCAACAACTCATCCAGAGGTCACAAAAGCAAAACAACATTTAAAGAACTGCAGGCCTCCAGGGTTCATGATTCGACAGTAAGAAAGAGATTGGGTCAAAATGATCTAATACTAACACAGCATTTGGCAAAAAGAGCAACATACCAACAGTCAAACATGGTGGTGGTGCTGTGGTGGTGTGGGGCTGCTTTACTGCTTCATTACCTGAACCATGACTGAGATCATGATGGACCTGGACCATGATGGACCCATGAATTTGGCCCTCTACCAAAAAATCCTAAAGGAGAATGTGTGACCATCAATTTGTTCCCTGAAGCACACCTGAGTTGTGTAGCAGGGCAGTGAAACACACCAGCAAGTCCAGCTGTGAATGGCTCAAAGAAATTGATTGAGATGTTTTAGCATAACTCCAAACTGGCCATTCAAAAGCTTGTGGTGTGTGTGGCTGGATGAAAACAACTCTTCAAAGAAGCATGGGCCAAAATCCCTCCACAGCGATGTGAAACACTCATTGCCACTTACTGCAAGGGCTTGATTGCAGTTCTTGCTGCCAAGGGTGGCACGACCAGTTATTACGTTTAGGTGGCAATTACTTTTTCACATAGCTTAATAAATTAGATCATCATACAAAAAATGCATTTTATTTTTTTCTGGATGATCTCTGTCTCATTTTTTGATTTTGATTTTTTTGGAGGATGTGAAATATTTAAAGGTCAAAGAAATCCAGATGGCAGCAAATACTTTTTGTGACACTATTCTTGTGCGTGATAGACCAAGGTCAAAAGGCCAGGTTATCAACACATCACCTCTCCAATTCATCAGCTCATTTTTATTTGGCACAGTCCCTCATGAGAGCATTTAGCAGCATGATGACAGGAGGGCTGAGATATGAGCCGAGCCAGTGGCTGCAGAAAGTCTACAGAAAACACGGAGCAAGGGCTGTGCAATCAGACACCACAACTGACTTCATCTCAGAGAATAATTACATGTGGCACTGACTCCGAGGCTGGTTATTAATGCCTATAATGGACAGGCAGCAGAGGGCACTGGATCATGGTCACATGAAGGGTGAATGAAATGTACAGTAGTACAGTAGTATCCTGTTTTGTTAAAAAGGACCTATTGTGCTCATTTCCAGGTCCATATTTTTATTTGTAAACTTGACTTGGGCAGTCAAATGAGCCATGGCTCATCCTTATTTACCTCACACCGGGGTGTGGTGCAGGCCATCAGTGTGAATCGAGTGACTTTAGCTCACAACCCTTTCCCTAGCCAACTGACAGAACGAGCTGTGTGCCCAAAAATGACCTTATTAGGGTTATCCACTGACATCACACAGAGTCAAGAGTAGAAAATAAAGCTTTTGAGTCACATGGGTTGCTTGTATATACCCTAATTGTATATATACAACAGTTTATGCAGTACATTAAAAAACTAGGACCATAATAGGTGCAATATCTCAAAGACCTTTTTTCAGTTGCTGTTAAACTGTCTCTTGGAAAATACTTGAATTTGGAATCGTAGAAAAACGTTGCATTGATATTTTAATGTGCTGCAGGCCATACATGCTACATTAAACTGGGCCGTTTTGTATTAAATGTGAGAACGTGTTCTGAAGTTAAGCATGTTTGCAGCTAGTGTTAACTAAATGATTTCACACCTGCACTCTGCTAAACCTCTTTGTCTGTTTTACTGAGCTAAGCTGATCTTGAATGGACAGATTCAGACAGGGGAACAAAGAGCTCCCTTTTTATGAATTGTGAAAGAATATCTTTGATGTTTTACTTGACACAATTGTTCAATTTTTTAAAAAAAAAGAATTTCTTCTTCACCAAAATCGCCAGCTTTCATTATGAAACATTATCTGTATTTATAGTAACAGCACAAAGTTTAAGTAAAATCAACCATCTTTAAGATCAAAGCAGCTGCTTTAATTTAAAGTGTTCCCTGCTCAAGTAAAAGAAGAGAAAGATTTATGTGAATACACCTTTGATTCAGCATACAAAGTGAAAAGAGGACTAAAGCAAGACAAATTTTACTGTTAGTATCATTATTATTATTATTAGTCACAGAATCTCATAACAAGAACACATATTAGAAAGATGCCTGCTGCATTTAATACTGAGGAATCATGTAGAAACAGACCACGAGGAATAGCATGACATCGTTCCGAATAACAGCAAACATCCAATCGTCAGGCAAGGAGTGGCACAGGACAGGCATATTCGTTTTTTTCTTTGTTTTTTTACCAAAAAAATAAATACCAGCAAACTGAGGAGCCTCATTCAGCGACAAACTGGCAGTTGAAGCAAACGCCACTCAAAGTCTGAAGTCATCTCTCCACAGGCACCAAGAGACAGAAACATTTCCTCTGTGTGGAATTTCAAGACATCATACTTGCTAAATAAACGAAAAGTTGGCGTGCTACGTAAAAAAAAAAAAATTACAAATTTAAAAATAGAAAAAAATATCTGTCAGGAGAATACGAGGAAGAAGGAAGAAGCATGCAGATTATAAACAGCGAAAATACAACTTGCATGGAAACTTCTCAGGAAAATGTTTTTAGAAGCTGCTGTCAAATAAAAAACGGCTCCAGTTCTAATCTTGTTCTTTTGATTATTTCATTTATTTTTTCTTTAATGCTCTCAACGCATTTACTGGGAAAGAAAAATGGGCTTCTTCATGTGACAGCAGCATTCCTGTTTCTGCTACATTCACAGTACTGCAGGAGGATGGGTCATCTGTCACTGCACTGGTACAAGACAGTACTCTATACTGAAAATAACACCAACCGCAATAACTATAGTTACTGATATTCAGGTAAACGTGACGAAGAACAGAACATTAATTAAAGTCCATCCCAATTACAGCCGTCGCCACGGTTCTTTCAGCTGTTTCCTTTGCTGCCGTTGTCATCGCACTTCAGACGGGCATCACAAATATTTTATCTGACATCAAAATTGGTCCTATTATTGGTCCGCTGAAATGTATTTCAAAACAACAAACAAGAGGAGAGGGGGGGAAAAAAGTTGAGCTTCCCACTTAAAGGAGACTGTAGCTTAGTCTGGGTGGCAGCTTTACATTCTTGGCAATAACAGCACCTCTTTTATGTTTTAAAGAAAAGACAACTGCGCCAATCTGCAGTGTGCTCAAATTTACAAACTCCACTGACGTGAACATTTCACCAAGAAAATACAATTTTGTGGATTTTCTTTTAAATATATATAGATATAGATATATAGAGAGAGCGAAAGAGTAAGTATTTAGTAAGTATTTTACAGTAACACTCGTGGCCGACACAGAATCAAAATGCACATCTTTTTTTTTCATAGAAATCATACAGAGACATTCGGTTCCCACTGGTCGTCACATTCCTGTGAGTCGGGCAGAGAGGAGTGCTGCTGCAGCGTGTGTCCACCGTGTGGCAGCATGTAGGTATCCTGGATCGTGTTCAGTGCAATTTCTCCTCAGCGCTGCAGGTTGTAAATCTGACACACTGTAGCACATTCTCCGTCTCGCTCTCGAAAGGGGCTGATTTGGCTTCTCGAACACCGACCGTAGGAGGGATTCTAAAAAAGAGCCAAAATCTGTCACCGGCCTGTTCATCAAAACCGCTCTTCAGTTCAAGACTCCTGCAAAGATTTGTCATACACTGACAGTCAGACGATGCTGTGTAAAGGCTGTGGGAAACTGTGGTAACGGTGAATAATTGCACTGTCTCTCTTCAAGGGAAGACCACGAGCTAAGCAAATCAGGCACGAGTCTGACATTCCCTGTGTGTAACTTGGTGTGAAATACTGTGGAAATGTGCACGATTTTATTGCACTACATCTGCAACGCCTTTAAGTGACCTTAAAGGAGTAAATATTATCATTATTATTTCAGTATTATTAATCTCCACATATTTGTTTACTTCTCACAGAGATCTCCAGGATGATCTCCAATACCATATCTGGTCCTTTTTTATGCACTCTGATACTTTTCGTTTTTGTCAAACTCAAACTAGTTTCACTTCTGTGGGAATAAGCTGAGACGAGAAGTGAACTTTCATTTGAGGTTTCAAGCCAGAAAGGGATTAAACGACAACACACTGGTGTGTTTTCTGTGCGGTTGCATGGGTTAAGTGGCTTTAACAGGAAGAGAAATGAGTTATGCTAGAAAACTGGGAAATATGTACGCATGTTTGAAGGTGACCAGCAACTCTGTAGCTAATTAACTAATTCCACACAATTTGTTATTTGTGAAAGAGCTACAGGTTGATAGCCAGGCTTTTAATGATTACTGTGGTAGCTGACAGACTGTGTCAGGTCCTGCTGACTTTACAGACAACAAGAATTCTTCCAGGTCAAAATGGAAGCTATGAACTCATTTAATTAATTAGGAACATAACTAATCAGCAAAAACATATAAAACAATTATCTATTAAACAGCAAATAAGCGGTCAAAGTGCACCTCTCTCACCTGGTTATAGATGGACATCAAATACTCCTTCCTCCACTGCCTCTATATCCTCCTCAGCAATTACTAGTGGGAACAGAGAAGGTGAGGGCAAAGAAATAAGTGGCGGTTTGGTCAGCCATCTGGAAATGCAAAGCATCGCCTAAAATCCAGAAATGTGCGGCCTTTGTCTATTTACCATTCCCAATTCATTCGTCTGGCAGCATTGTGCTGCCCACTGATGGAGCAGGTTTGCACTGATACAGAATTGAGCCAGGCAGGGCGCCACTTTTGCTAATGTCTGATGAAAACACTGCCTTTATGAGTCACTAGCCTCACTGTGGTGGACCATTTACATTTCCATTGCAAATTACACTCTATTGTTGGAAGAAAACACTCCAAATGTCAGCTCCCCATACACTCAAAGGAAGACAAAAGCCCCCATCAAAAAGTGGAGGTGTTGCAGTGGTGACATGAAGTCAAAATTCCTCCGGGCTACACTTGTTTATCTTTGATGCCTGCGATGGGAGATTCTATTTTATCAGCACGAGGGGTCAAACTTTAAGGTCTGTACACATATCAAGCTAGCTGGTACTGTATTCATTCCTGTGAGAAACAAAGATTCTAAAAACAAGTAACTCGATGCTTGAAAAATACACTTATTCTGTGGGGGCTTTTTGCTTATGCCTGTAGGCCACAACCAGCAGCAGGTAGTTGCATAAGGACCATAGATATATATATATATGTGTATATATATATACACTAGAAATAGGAGGGCTGGCTCGATCCAAAAAGGCTGAAATTGATCAGAAATGTTATAAAAGACAGTTATCAGTGGAATCACAAATCATTTTTTAATTTTTAATGTAATACGTATTTAGACATGTGTAGGGGTCCATTTCAGCAATCATCCTCTTGGAAACATGAGGGATGCTAGCTGCATGTAGATGCATCTTACCAGTGTTCTGCAGGCTGGGTGGGGTGTTAGCAGGAGGAGGGAAGCTGTAAGATCTGGCCTGGAGAGCTGGCGGCGCTTCATGGCTGATGCTCTTGGTCCTCTTCCGGCACTCAACAGCCAGCCGGCTTCGGCAGGCCTTATGGCAGTTGACCCCGCAGGCTGCAGTGGGAATGTTCGCACGATGGGAGAAAGATGGAGGCAGGGACAGGTTTCGGAAGAGGAGGAGAGGACGGGGGGATTGGAAGGGAGGGAGGGACAATCGGCGAGAGAGCAGGCGAGACAGGAAGAAAGGATGAGAGGGCCAGGGGCGAGAGGAAGATGGAGGTGGAGAAGAAGGGTCAGACAAAGGAACGGGTGCAAACTGATGAAACGGGGCAAACGGGAGAGCTAACGGTGACAGTAAAGTGCTTCGACATGCTGTACAGACACACGAACACTGGCACATGCACACGGTAAGGCCGACTGTGCCCGACAACAGCTCTGTCAGCTGTGGGTAGTCTACAAGGAGAGGAGTGATGGGTCACCCAGCAAGGCAGCAGGAAAGCAACTGAGTTACTGGAATCCACGGCAACAGAAATCTTTCCTGGTTCATTTCTTCACTGTCACTGGTGGTAGTCACCTGACTTTAAATAACTATAAAGTGTGCAGATAAGCATCATATCAAGAGAAGAAAACAGTAACAACCTACATAGTGGCAATATAACAAATTTTGATCATACTGGATTTTTTTATAATGCTTATTTCTTTAACTCACTATGAATTTTTCATTCTAAAATAATTATCACAGATATTCGTCAGTTCCCAAATAATGACACATACCTATCAGTCTTTGCTTAAACTCTCATGTACTCTCATGTCTTTCCAATGTATATGAAGCTATAAATGTTGCTACTATTCCCAGTCTTCATGCTATGGTGAGCAAAGCAGCTGGGGGATGACAATTCAAATTTAACAAGGAGATCTTAGAGCAGTCTTAAGGTCTAAAGCAAAAAAAAAGAAGCCTACCTGCTAAAACGTCAAAGAGATAGAAAGAAGCAAAGATGTTTCTGTGATATGGATGTTAGAATGCTGGCATGAGCACAGCCCCACATCTGTTCAGACAGTGAGAGGTTTCTGATTCAAATCTCAGTAGCTGACATCTACTACCCCATTACACACACCAGACAACCCACACACATCAAGAGCGCTCCTGCACTGCACTGCACTGCAGTGGGTGATTCATTTCAATTATGTGCCTGCCGGTCTGTCTACCTCCCTGAGTTTGGGCTAACAATGGTAATGGGGATGAATGGCTGTAGGGCTCTCTCATTGACTTCCCCTGGTCTCATTAATGGAACAAGCCAGAACTAAAACTCTCAGTCAGGCTCACAGAATGCACTCCTGTAGAGTGGAGAGGACACGGGAGAGTGTGAGGGTCAGTGGTGTGTATGTGTGTCTGTATACACAGAGAAATGCATCGATCTCTTTGTGTGGATCTGCTTGTGTTATTTTTTAAAGCAATCACATGCTTGTCTTTGTATTTTAACAACAAACACAAGTTAAAGATTTAAAGCTCCTTACATAACTTGCCTCATTCACGCAAGCACTTTTTGCTACACTTTTTCTATGTAGCAGTCACACAACAGAGAGCAACTTGGTGTTAACATCTTCCCCGAGGATGTTTGACATGTAGACTGGAGCAGCTAGTGATTGAACCACCAACCTTCGGATTAGCAAATGACCTGCTCTACCTCTCCTGAAGTACTAATCCAAGTCTCCCATCCAAGTACTAACCAGGCCCGACAAGATCGGTTGTGCTTAGGGTGGTATGGCCGTGACCTAGTCAACATGACGTCATCATGAAAAATAAGAAATTACTAATCCTTAAAGTTGTTACACTAATTCAAACACAAATATCTGTATTTGTTAACACATGTGTCCTTTTGTTCTCCTACTTAGACCTCCAAGGCTCCAAGAGAACAACAAAGCGTTACATCCTGCGATACACAAGGACTCTGCACACAATACAATACTACTGTGAGGTTTCTCAAGCTGTCATTGCATTAACACAATACTTAACTTCTTCTAAATAATGAGATATTCACGCTAGTAACTGAACAAACTGTGTAGGCAAGGCTGACTGAGAAATCTTTGCAAAAACCTGACGTGGAATTTAGTTTATGCAACACAGAAAAAGCAGGGAAACGCCATCTATGAAATATCTGCCCTACCTTTCTCGCTCAGATGTCTGAACTGTATCCAATCACTCCTTAAAAGACTACAGCAGATGGAAACTAGGTTTATTTGCATTTTAGATCCGGCATCATGTCCAAACCTTTGCTTGACATCTGGAGAGCAACATATTTGTTGCAAATTATTTAGAGAGTTTAACGTCTGCAGATCATCACTCTGCTTTACAACATCAGCACGGACCACCAACAGCATGTCCACAGAGGGGGGGGTGGACAAGCTGCAAATGTGTTTAAGAAGGTAGCCGGCCTCTGTGTATGTGCATTTGTGAAATGAACCAGCTTCCTCAAACACAGGTCCACTTGGAGGCCTGAAAGGGCAAATAATTCTCCATTGTGTATAGTGTGCTCTCCGGTGATGGAGTTTATCCAGCTGCTTAAGCAGAGGGCTTTGAATATAATTAAATGTGTGATATGTTTGATGACATTTACTTAGCACTCAAAAATCTGTGGAAGGTGCAACAGATGGGAATCGATGGCTTCAAAAAAAAGGCACTAATTCCTTGAAGCTTGTACCCTCGTAGCTAGAACAAGTTTATTTGTGCAGAAAACAGCGAGCAAAAGCTGAACGACTCCTCTCTTACCTTTACATTTGTAGCCTTGCTTGTAAAATCCCCAGATCTGGAAAAAAAGAAAGAAAAGAGAGGGGAAAAGGAGTGGGGTTGGGCATTAATCCTGATTTTATTTTGTTTAGGACACAAGGCGCTTTATATAATGAGGTAAAGACCCTACAATAATACAGAGAAAACTGCAACAAACAGGCAACTGTGAGTAAGCACTTGGCAAAGCAAGGCAAGAAAGAGGTACAATGAAGCAAAGAGACACGTAAGGTGTGAGAGCGAGATAGAGGGAAAGAAAGGGGGAGAGAGACGGGAGGCCGGCTGGACAGAGGGGGTGGAGGGGGACCGAGATCAAGCGGGATGCAGGGAGCGCACAGGCAGTGGGGGAACAATGACATGAAAGAGCTGAACTGGAGATCACACACTGGCACATCTGAGGAGGCACAAAATATCCTGACCTCTTCACGTACACACATACAGACACACACAAACCTACATGAATGACAGCAAAGCCACATACACCTGTAGGTGCACATTTGCACACTGACACAAAGAAAGTCTCTCACACACACACACACACACACACACACACACAGCCAGAGGCTTTAAAACAAAGAGAAGTTAGTTCTGAGCAGAATATCCAAACACAACTATCATCACAGCCCTGCCTACGCTGACTGACCTTTAAAGCCTCTGTAGACGCTAAAACACAACACACTACAAACAACAGCTGGAAACATGCTGGTTTTAATTTAAGCTTTGCCACCTCTACTGGCTGTAGTTACACATTTGATATTTAAAAAATGCACCGGGAGACGTTTATGTTTCTATTTTTGAAATCATTTCTAGTGCCTCAGTTCTGAGTTTTGAACCAGCACTGACAAGCAGTGTGTATTTAATTTCTCAGGTATTTTAAGGCAATCTTTTATCAAATAGGAAAGTTCAAATAAGGGAAACTGTGCTGTCTTTAATGCCCCGACTGTAACAAATCTCAAATGTCATTCTGTTCCTGCTAAATTGCTTAACACAAAAAAAGTGACAGAAGGTAAAATTTGGCTTTTATACGACGAGAAAAGTTTCCATTTATCATTCTACTGAATTCCCATGAACCTTTTTTTGTTATCGCCATTTTATTTTAAGTATTTTCAAATGAGGGAACAAGTTGTTTTCTAAGTGACTGACATCAGCCATTATTGTGGAAGAAATAATGGAAGAAAATGTGCAAATTTGGAATTGGAATCACTTTATCTAGACAAGCTCAAAAGTACCCTATTTTTTGTCTCTAGTGGAGGAAGGGGGTTAACTGATCGAACTAACATTTTAGTCTGTCAGACAAAATAATTTGTAGTAATTTATGTCATGCACATAAGTAAAAAAAAGAGCACACATCCAACCCTTTCCATGTGCACACATGGAAAAACAGGGACAGGGAGAGCAGCAGCATGACCCTGTGCAGGACGCAGCAGGCAGGAAAGCCTGGTGGACGGGCACGCCTCTTTCACTCAATTATGTTTAAGGCTGTGAAATCATTTGCAGTAAAGCATCACTGTTCACTGTAAATGATTCTCAGAGTAGACGCGTTATTTTACATCTTTCAGAATCAGGCTCAGGACTGGGAGTTAAACTTAACATGTAGTTTTTAACCTCCATTATTATTTTTCAGTTTGTAGACCTTTATGCTAGTTTAAGAACCTGTAACCATATCAAACACATAATATGACGTCAATGTACAATTAACCCTGCAAACCAAAAGCTCATCGACAGCTCCAAACACTTAGTTTCAGACATTACATACTCTTACCAAACTCTGCAGTCCAGCAGGATAAGGTCACCCACACATGTCCATAGTAGGCTTGTTTAGAAATGCTAGTTTGCAGTATGAGCATACATGCATGTACAAATGTACCTTGGAAATCAAGTATATACTGCATAAGACACGCAGCCTGGAAAAGATCTGTGACTGTAATGAGATATTTTTATCTTTTGTCACAAGGTATGAACACTCTCGTAACTCAAAACAGAATAAGAGATGCAGCATGCGTCAAAAAGCCTCGATGCATCACTCTGTGTAATTTCTCTTCTGAAACTTGTTTGAATCTTTTCCAGAAGCCTGCTGCATCCTCCGGAGATGGAGAAGCTTGCACACGGTGCATTGTCGGCTTGCTTCTGTAATCTGTAAGCCAGTAATTAAAATAAAAGACCAAAGAAGAATGCAGGCACCACAGCACCAGACTGAACATCCTTGTGCGAATACCGGTGACTGGACGCTGGTGTTTACAGAAGGCCCAGCTGGAATTGGACAGCATGTTTTAGGCAAGTGTTGAAAAATGTGCTGCAGGAAAATATTTTGTTTGCACAGGAGCCAAGAGGAAAGCAGACAGATGAGGAAGTGGTTGGTGTACAGTATCTACCTCTGCCACACACACACAGATATATCCAAAGGAAGAGGCAGACTGCCAGGGTCCTTATCTTTCCCTGCTCTGTATTCTGAATTTCCCCCATGACGATTTAAAAGTAACAGACTTTCCCCAGAGTTTAACGTGCTGCTGTATACATGTTTAATTTTAATGGAAACACATACGGTTGTCTGTACGTCTCTCTCGAGAATTGGTCCGCTTATAATGTAATATAAAGAAATGAATGTGATGTCATCTCAGTGTCTCTACTTCAACACTAAAGGCCTCTTCTCATTACAGCTTAGTCACTGTCTGTGTCTCAATAACACAGAGATCCTTGGGGGACTTTTGGGAACGTTGAGGGCCAGAGGACGCACACTCACACACCCTTAACACTGCCACAGACGAGGGTTATCATCTCACCCAGTTAACTTCCTCTCATATTTCCCAGAATGCAACTTCAGCAGTGTGTGGCTGCAGCTCAAAGTGATTGCACTACCCTGACCTGACAGGAGGAACCTTAAAGAGTTGTGCTACCACGGCTTGACAGTGACAGCCAAGACAAATAATGAAGTGCATGACACTGGGGCATTTATAAATCCTACAGCTGAGTCAGTGCCTAAAATCGAGTTTTTCATGGACTGTGTTTCATGAACATTTTAGGATGGACTGAGGTCAAAAGCAGAATTATACACAAGCTGAAAAGATGGCTACTGTTTAAGTTTTAGGCATAGATGTTTACTCACAAAGCCAGCACAGTGTTCACAGAACGTGGGCTTGACATAGGTGGTCTCAGTAAAAGTGTGGATGAAACCCATCTTGCAGTTCAGCAGAGAGCTGGCTTTCATAAAGTAGTCTATCATCTCCTCCCTGCTGATCTTCCCGTCTCTGTAAGAGGACGCAGAAAGAGATGAATGTCATAGAAAGCAGATTGTAAGTTGGCTCAGTCTATAAAGTGCTTGTGAATAAAGCTACAGATTCTCACTGGTTCTTGTCCAGTTCTCCAAACTTGCTGAGGTATGGAAAGTTGTTCCTGATTGCTTCAAATTCATCCCTGGAGATATTGCCATCGCCATCTGTGTCAAAGTTCTTGAAGACTGACTGAAAAGAAGAAAGATGTGAAGTAATTAGGCTGTTTTAGGGAAAAGTGATTATTGTGATTGCCTGAAAAATAACACAAAAATTTATGTATTTAAAATTTAGATCCACAGATTTGTCCATGCATGAGTTTCACAACATTTTTCTTTTCCATCTTTGGTCATATATCTGCATTTCACTTGTTTATTGTGTAGTTTTGATGAATTAGCAGTTCTGATACTAACACCTATAACACCTCTCAGAGCAACCTAAAAAACTAAATGTTCAAACTGGGAAACAAGTATTCCCTCCCTAAAAGGCAGAGAAACCCACAGCATCACAGCAGGTCACATTTATTAAATAATGTTGATTGTCTTTAAACTTTATAAATATATATACATACAGTAGATAGAACAAAGCTAACACTTTGACTGGGTGACAACCAACTTAACACATCTGGAAAATAACATTTGCTGAAACAGAATTTTACAGACAGAGTAGATCTGTCATGCAACTCATTTGCAGATGTGCATTTGTGGGGAAGAAGTTACCAAAACACATACGCCCTAGTTATGGTAGTTATGGTTTGTGCAAGACTAAAAAAATACACTCTGACATTTGCTAAATCTTTGACAAGCCCAATAAAATGTAGTAGATCAGACTCATGCAGTCTAAAAGATGATTTCATAATCCAGCAGTTTGATAATGAAGAGCACTGGTGAGCGTTATTGTTTTTGAATTAATCATTTTAGTGGTAAAAGCCTAGAGATGTATCAGTTTTTAAACTTTTGATCTCTGACAGTTGTGGTGGTGAGTACAGCCATAGCTCATTTTTATCCTTATCCTTGTAGCACCTCTCAGGCTCTGAGAGATGTGAATATGAAGGGAGCAGAGAAACTCACTTCCACCATCTTCTCTATGTGTTTCTTGATGATCGTGGGGTCAGCGCTGGGCTTCACTGAAACGGCCCACTCATCAATCATACTGGGCTTGGGATCAGGTGCGGGGGCAGGGCTGGAGTTCTGCTACAGTTGATGAGAAATCAGAGACCATGAGATCAATAATAAACCAGGGAAGTGAAGCAAAGAAAGCTGTCACACAGGGCAGAAGTCAGGAATAACCTCGGTGGATCAGAATGAAAATACTTTTTGAAAAAGATTTCCAGCGTAACAATTCTGATATTTTAATATCTTAAGATAAATATTGTCTACAGTATATTTGTCTGAAATGCAGGCAATTTTAGACTGAGGTTCAGAAGGCACGCTTAAAATCACCATTATCTATCATAGCAAGTCTGTAGAAAAGCAATATTAGTGCATGAGAGGTGAGGGGCTGGGAACACACGGGATGAGTATATCACCATGCTGCTTACCACTGGCTTGCGTGGTTCCCTCTGTAAAGACATCTGATAGATCTCCTCTTCTGTGTGGTATTGGTCCAGAGACACCTGCACAAACAGCCAATGTGAAAAAGGCACATGAAAAAATTCAAGTAATTTCCATTTATCAGGTAAAATCAGGTATTAACACCAGCAGTTATTTCAAATAAGAATACTTTTATTTCTTAAATGTAAAATACTTTTTCTATAAACGTCAAAAGTAAAGTTTTTTATAGAGTTACAATTTGGTTCATACCTTCCAAATCAGTCCTACAAAACCTAAACTAAAGGCTAAAATATTGTTTGCTAGCTAAAAATATGACATTTTGAGACATCAGTGGTTTATGCTAGCAGCCTGTGTCTAGTTAGCTATTAAAGTATGAACTGTGTTAGCAAGCTACTGGAGTTACCTAAGGCACTATACATATTTAAAATGGTAAATGGCCTGTATTTATATAGCGCTTTACTAGTGCCTAAGGACTCCAAAGCGCTTAACATATGCAGTCATCCACCCATTCACACACTGGTTTGATTTGATTTGATTTTATTGATTAGCATTCAAATATCTCAGTGAGGACAGAACAAAGATCTACCACAAAGCAAGAAAGCATGAGACAAGGCTAATCAAAAGGTATTGGCTGAAGCATTTGCTTATTACGCCAACCCTTTTAACAAAAGATCTTTTTGCATGCAGCTCCTGTACACAGGGCTCGAAGCAAATAATAAAACAAAGCAAAAACAAAACAAACAAACAAATAAACAAACAAGAAAAAGAAAAAAAAACGTTCCACCTTAGATAAGTAACTACATCAAAGCAAAGGAATCAAGAGTTGTTTTTGTTTTTGTTTTTGTTTGTTTTTTCTTTTTTGTTTTTTGCTCTTTTCATTCTTGATTTATATATTTTTCTAATACTGTATTTTTAAACATATTTTTAAACAAGGAAAATGAACTACACCTTTTTAAATCACTGTCATAACTATTCCACAGGTTAACTCCTCTAACAGAAACACATCTCTGCTTTATATTTGTCCTTATCTTGTTTTTTTTAAAGAAATCTGTTCCCCTTAAGTCATACTGACTCTCTCTGACTTTGAACAGCTTCTGAGTACTGGGGCAAAGCAAGTTATTTTGTGCTTTATACATTATCTGTGCCATTTTATATTCAACTAAATCATACAATTTCAGGGTATTCAGATTAATAAACAAAATGTTAGTTGGTTCTATATAGTTTGATTGGTTTTTCATTTGTCATTTTTCATTTGTCTAGTGCCAAAAATAATCAATATTGTCTTCTTTATATTTAATGATAACTTATTTACATCAAACCAGTTTTTTTATATATTTAACTCCTTTTCCGCTGTAGTCAGAAGCTGTTCTAGGTCACTGGTGAAGGCAAGCTACATATTTAAATGTAATGAGAGGGGAAGACCCAAAAGTCTTTCGCTTTAATGTGCAGAAACATCATAGCTTAGAACTAACATTTGAGTTTGGAAAGCTTATATAAATTTACTTTTTGGTTCTTTGGTCTGTTAGCAATTTGCTGCAACACTTAGCAGCCTGCAGCCATTTATTGTTGCTAGCTGACGGAACTCAAAAGAAGTCACCTAATATTTCAGCTGCAAACCATTTCAGAACACTTGTCACCTGCTATATATAGTGATATAGAGTAACTGCATGCTTTCGTTCTGAAAAATATATTGCCACGTTGTCTGAGCGCACACCATTTATTGCAATCTTTTGCTAATTACTGCCCACATACGCACATTGAAACCTTTTATTTAATGGGCATTGATCCAGTTTCTTGTATGGTGCAATATAATATTGGATTCTTTAATGGAGGCAAAGGTTGTCATCACTTGACTTGTGTTAACTCTAAAGTCACATGATGTCAGCTGAAGTAGCTCCATTAAGTGACTTACTGTCAAATGTAGTTCAAAGCTGAGGATAGTCAATAAACATGGATCTATATGCATCTGTTAATTTGTAAGTTTAAAGACAATATATAAGCTTAATTACTTTATATTGTGAAAATTTAAAACAATAGCAATAATCCAAACACCTAAATCCAGGCATCTTATAACAACAATTTGTTGAATATAAATGT
Source organism: Aulonocara stuartgranti (assembly GCF_965226115.1). Taxonomy (NCBI): domain Eukaryota; kingdom Metazoa; phylum Chordata; class Actinopteri; order Cichliformes; family Cichlidae; genus Aulonocara; species Aulonocara stuartgranti. The sequence goes on from NC_138941.1 coordinate 26,806,921, forward strand.
ATTCACATATAGTTTCTGAACGCATCTGTCGAGTACTTAACACAAAGACCCTTTCACACAGAAACATATTTCTCAGAAGACCTGTTAAGCAGAGTCATCTCTTGCGTACAGAGCCATTATAGCAACAAGTGAGAGAGCAGCATCTATTTTTTGCACTTGTAAACACCATAGACATGTGGCATATACGGTCTATGGTTAACACATTTAGGTCTGCTGCTACACGTACTCGTCTACTGCATCCACGCTTGGCCTCGTACACTTTTGTTTTCCTTAAGTCCTACTCTCTCACTGTACTTGTGTGTCTTGTGTTTTAGTCAGCTGGGACAAAATTGCTAAATTATTTTCTTTTTATTGAACCGTGTCATTTCGAAGAATTCCAGACATTTCAGGGAAAAGGTTCAGTTGCAAAGCAAAGTACATCTGAAAAGCTGAAGAGAAAAATAACCTGCGTGGTTTGCTTATTTTACCTGTCTAAAATAAAGCATGCCTTCCCCTTTTCATTATTTTGAAGGATTTATTGACTTGCTTTCCATCTTATCGCTGCAAACCCAGCAGGCCTCATGCTAGATCAACTCCAATAAGCACTGGCATAAGATAATTGGATATTGACTCTGTCTAGCAAACTTTTTCTCTTGCCTCTCAGCTCCAGAAGCTGTCAAGTTATTTTCTTTTATTTTCACAGGAGAAAAAAGGAGAAACCAGCTGCAATCTCACAGCAACACCTGCTACCAGTAATTGATCTCCTTGGATTGTTTAAATTCAGAAAGCGCTTAAATTCAGGAGATTCTTGTCTGCATCTGCCAAAAATACTGACATATACACACACACACACTGGGTTGTGAAGTTGTAAAATGCCACTACCACCTCAGCTTTCAAACTAAAGAGCAGGTAGCAACAATTAAGGTATCATTCTCACTCACTGTTACATGATATTACAGTACATCCACTTTATTTCAAGTGGATGTGTAGTAAAATATTTGCTTAAAATATATTTCTTTATACTGACTTATTTAGTCATTGAGGTAAATCCAAAACATTGCCTTTTGTTTAAATTCCAGTTAGATTTTGGTCTGAATGCAAATCAATTTAGTCTGTTTTCCCTGGGTAAATAAAAACAGCTGAGGATATCCTCACTGCTGTATATTTCCTGTGTGCTACTGTGCTCTCTAAAAACCCTCTCATTTCTCTCTCTATCAAAATGTTTGTCAAACCACAAATTATGAGCCATTTCCTTTTGTTGTTGCAGAGTGCCACTAGTCAAAGCAGATGTCACTGACTGGCACCGTGGTAACATTGGTTACAGTCTTGCATTAGCCTGGTAGGGAGGTGTATACTTTTTACTTAGTTTTTTTTGTCTTTATTATTGTAAAACTACAAAACAGCCCAGTCCAAATGAATGTGGTCTCAATTAGTTATGTGTATAAAGCAAACATGTCCACAGAGTCAATTTCTTCCATTCCAGCCACTCTGCCAACATAGGCCAGACCAAAGATCTGTCAAAGGACATCAGGGACATGATTGCAGCCCTGTACATAGCTGGAATGGGCCAGAAGACCATCAGCAAGAAGCTTTGTGGGAAGGGAAAAGCTGTTGGTGCGATTTCTCAGAAATGGAAGAAATATAAAATTTCCATCAGTCACCTTTGATCTGCAAGATCATGCCTCACAGGGTGAGGATGATCATGAGGAAGGTTGTGGATGGGTGAAGATGGGTTGTGAATTGGTCTTCCAGCATAACAGTGACCCACAATATAGTCTCCAGACCTCAAAATGAAAAATTCAGCATTGGTTCAAACAATTAATTCCGCCACTGTATTTCTGTTGATCTGGATAACCAAGTAAGAATCGTATGAAAATGAAAATGTCACAATGTCACTATGTTACAATTTTAATTAAACTGATCCTAAGCAGGCCTTAACACAAAGGTCTTTGTTGTTACTTTTTACCCAAGCTTCACCTCTTCACTAAGTTTTATTTAAGCCTTTGTATCACCAAGTATAGCAATACACATGACAACAAACAGCAGTGAACGCATGCCTCCTCCTCAGTTCTTCCCTCAGTAAAGGAATAAATACAGCTGAGCTATTAGTACAGTGATCTCTTAGGTAAAGGGCTTTCTTGAAAAACTGTTCAGATTTCAAAGAAGAGACTGCTGCTACTGAGATCCCCTTGGGTACTTTCAAAGCTAAAGCAACCTGACAGGGAAAGCTTTTTAGTCTAAAGGAATAGACATGAGGTTTCAGTGCAGGTTAACAACTTAAAGTTCAGTGAAAACGATGCTGCAGGGGTTACAACTCTCTGTCCCTGATAAAGAACAATGAGTCACTTCAAACAGTGGAACTGGGCTAGCAGTGTTACGAAAGTGAAAACAACAATGCTGACTTAAATGCCCTCTTTAATGTTCTCTGCACCCAAGCGTTAGCATTAAAGCTAACGTACGATGCCTTTTTCTTTTTTACCCATTTAGTTTTGTGAATTTTGCTCAGCCTGTGACACATTTATTTCTTTCCCTCCTGTACGGCTGTACAACATCATGTAAGTGCAAATGTAAGTAACCCAGCTTGTCTCGCTTCTGCTTCATCTTGCTGTTCATTTTCAGTGCATTTCCAATCAAACGCTTAGTAACCATTTCTCTGTTATGCCACTGTGGACCACATCTGTAAATCCCATTTGCTTTGTGATTGAAGGTTCATGTTTTGAATCTTTTCCTCTACACATGATCTCTGACTTTTGTCTGTGCACAGATTTTGTCCCAGCTGGCTACAGTCTGTCTGACCACGAGCCAGTCGAATCACAGCAGAACAAAGTCAAACAGACTGCCTGCTTCACTGGCTGGAAATAAAATGTTTCCTCCTACTACCTCCTCACAGCCGTCTGGTTGACAAACAAATGCCACTTCATCATGACTAACTTGATTCGGGACCTGATTTGTCTCTTATTACCCCTTTAACTGCTTTCTGTAGAGGTAGGTAATTGAAGCCAAACATTTCTCTTGGACTCGGAACAAACTTTATACCCACTGTAAGTAAGTTGAGCAGGTCTGTGTTGGCATCGACGTTAGGTGGCGTGGCCTGAATGAGCGCCAGCTCTTGAAGGATAGCGTACAGCTGCTGGGTTTTTGCCAGGTTGACTCGTGTCTTCTCTTTGTCGGCCCAGTCTGGCAGTGCCACATGCACAGCTATCAGGTCTTTCAGGTGCACACCAAGAATTGGGAACCGGAAGCCGGAGCATTCAGAAAAACGCTTGCGGTACTGACTGTAGTTGCCACATGATGTCACCAGTTCAATTAAGTTGTTAAAAACCTGTCGTAGAGTGAAAGGAATATAGGTTTGAGGAGCAGAAAAGAGAATGCCTGTCTCAGAAAAGATTGATTTGGAAGCATCACAAATATTGTCGAAAACTTTGCTCCAGATGGACTTGCATAACTGTAACTCGCCCAACTGTTGCATTTAACTTTCTAGTCATGTGACTCAAATTCATAGTTCTAAAAAGACACTGTGTAGGAGTAATGGGCACAGACAGGGAGCTTGGTACCGCTTACACAGAAGATGCTGAATACTCAATCAGGAAGCATTATCACTTATTAGCTCAGCGCACAGACATGCAGCGAACATTGAATTTGTCTGGTAGCGCCTGGTTGCGGTTGCCAGAAATAGATGACAGATGGCTGCAGCTACTGCACCTTGTTGGTCTCTGCACTGATGTGAGCCTGCGTGTCTTTGAGACGAGAGATGGAGCTGTTGCTGAGGCCGCCCACTACCGCCATGAGTGTATTGAAGTTCTGCAACTGTAGCAGCTTCTGTGAACGGAGGAGGAAGAAAAATTAGGAGTGAGGGTGAAAGAAGAGATATTTTATGAATGTGTAAGACACTGCCAAGAGCAACCTGGCCAAATTTTTTTTTTAAGGCGGAGAGAGAAAAAGATAAAGAAGGGTGGTATAAGTTAGGAAAAAAGACTTACAGGCAGTCAGAAAGATGCAGCTATGGAAATAAATGGTTACAGGGTGAAGAGACTTCTGGGTTAGATACTGAAAGAGTTTAGCAGGCCAAATACACATCCACACATAATCTGAATACCAAGAATTTAGTGAATGCTCTAACCTGTCTATGTCAAAGTTAAGCTAACTCTTTGTGAATGGCGCTCTGTGGGGCTGCTCGCTGCCCTTCAGACTGCTGGCATCTCAGTGAAAATCAATGAGGTCGCTGCTGCGTGGGAGGGCTGCCAGAGGGGATCATTTGATTCAGCTCAAACAACCTTTAGAATCAATTTGCAAAGCAGTATGGAAAGCAGGCCATCATTTGCAGAGTGTAGCTGCACCACGCATACATGTGTTCATCAGTGATGCCTGGGAAAGGTTTCACTGTCAACATGCCACACCTTTCCCTGTCACCTAAGAGTTAGCACACAGTGGACTGGTGATGCGGTATGCTTATCAAACGCAGGCGGAACATTCACAAAGAACACAATGTGCAATAAACTGAAGGCAGCCACGTTCACAATTGAATTTATAATGCAAGTGTGCAGTTGAGAAAAAAAACACTAATGAGCATGAGTCATTTGTGATGGGCTCCCAGTAGGATGCCGAAATGGGACACAACCAGCAGAGGGAAGCTTTAGGAAATGTCAAGTGCAATAAGACTGCCTCCTGTGCTGCCTCTGAATACATCTGAAGCCAGCATGTGTTTGCCCTGGGATACATCAGAGAATATCAAAGTTTGTGGCATTTTAAATGGGCGGAAAATGAATGAGGAAATTTTGTGGAGGGTTTGATCTTCTCAGATGTGTATGCTCTAATTTTGGCCCACTCTTAGCCTTATTGGAGGACTTTGGGGCATAAATCGCCATTTAAGGTCATGCAAAGCATCTTAATCGAATTTAAGTGCAGTACAGTTTGTTTCAGTCCTGCATAATCCTGCACAAAGTGTGCTTGAGCTTCAGTGCACAAACTGATGGCCTAATACATTTGACTCTTCCAAAAGGTTCAAATTTTGTCTTGTCAGTCCACAGAATATTCTCCCAAAAATCTTTGGGATAATCAAGATGTTTTTCAGGTTTTTTTGTTTGGTTAGTTAGTTGATTTGGGGGAGGTTTAGATAAATGAGAAATCGGCCTCTGTGTTCTTTTTGGTCAGCAGTGGTTCTATCTTTCACGGCTCTGTACATTCAAGTGAGGAACTAGATTGTGTTAAGCTTTGCTGATGCATTGGACACATGTTTGCAAACTGGCTTCATTCACGGCACTGCCCCAGAATCTGAATATAAAGAAGTTGAAATGTGTGGAGTTGGTGTAAGGTGTTTCATGGGAAAGATAGTTACTTTGGTTTTAATCATTAACTGCATAGACAGCCATGCACAATCATCCTAAGAGGACCAAAAAAAAAGGGAATTTAACACTAAGCATTGGCTTCATTAAAATGTCTGCACAGATCAGCTGAAGTTCTGTATTCATGAATTCATTCTACTTAATAAAGCCACAAATTAACCTTCACCAAACAGGGTTAGCTGTGCAGCTCATGTTACCATGGTTATCTGCTCTGGTTGAAACTGAGCCAGCTTTGTATGTGAGGATGTTCTCAAGCACAGCGGTCCTTTAACAGTAAAATCAGAATCAAGCCGCAATTTCCAGGGATGAAAAATGAAGCAAACGGGAAATGTGAAACACTGCAGTTCCTATAATGGCCACTTGAAGCTGGCTCTAAAAGTCAGACTTTACAGAATTAAAAAGCATAGCCTGGGACAGAGAACTGTTTTAACCTCTGCGAATCATTTCCCCATCATAATAACTGTAAGGAGGGTGAACAGCTTCTGTTAAGACTGACAGCTGGGCTTGAGGATACTTTGATTAACAGGTGTGTTAGTACTTGTAGTTGGAGATACTCAGTCTGTGCTGTGTTTCACCTCCTGTAATTCCACTAGCTCAACTTGACATCTGGGTGATGTCAGTTTTGATTAATCTAGCTTTATATACACACTAGCATTCTGAATGTGTACACATTTGAGCAAAGTAAGTATAATTGCATTATCGAACAGCCAGCAAAAATAAAATGAAGCCTAATGGCAAGTCATTCTTTTCAAATAACTGAAGAACAAAGAGTTCTCTGGTGATGGCAGTGAGTCAGCAGTGTGGGGATCACCACCGTTATTACGAAGGATCTCATAACAAACGAGAATATCCACCTAGCAGCTGGAAGGCTGTTTCAATCCACAACCACAAAGGCCAATGTGTATTCAACACAACAAATGTCATCAGAGCACATTACAATTCATCCAAGGGATGCACACTTCAGTCACTGCACTGCTTTAATATTGTGGATAAGGAAACACGCTTTTTATTTTTGATTAGTATCAATCCAAATTAAACCACTGACAAATATAAAAGAGTTTAATTGGTGCACAGAACATCATGTGACCAGCTGACTGGCCAATAGACACCGCTGTTTGATGGCGATCTTTGGATCGGGCTGCACAGAAAGAGCTCATTATCCACCGTCTGCACAACCGAACTTTAGTTGTTCATACTGTCCTCACCTCTAAAGTATCTAGCTCCCTGAAACACTCAAACAACCTTAAGTGTTCAGTTTGAAACACTTGGGAGAGCTCTGCTGGGCTTCCCCTGATAAGAACCCTGCAGAGGTGTTAGATTGCTGGCGTACCTCAACAGAGCACATTATGTGCGTCTAGCATGTGTTCTGCTGAAGATGAAATAAATGGAGAACGGGAGTAGACCTAAGCGACTCATAAAGATGAAAACAAACCCACACTAGACTTGCAGTAAGTAATGAGCATGCATTCACAGAGCACTGCAGGCTATTAAGATGAAAATTCTTTTTCTGCACTTTCTATGGCTGACTGAAGCTTCCTCTTAACGGCTTAGATGACTGAGTTGTCGCGTGGAGGGGAAACTCAGCCCATCTGGCAGACCGAACCAAGCGATAACATCAAGCTGAACTGAAATCAATTACAGAGAAGCCCCGGGTGCCACTTAAAGACATGCGTCTGTAGTGAAAGGACGACAGTCTCCAGACATATGATTGGAAAACCATACAGCGCAGCTAGCTGGCAGTTTCTTCCAGGAAATTGTGGAAGTATTAAGATTAAGTGAAGATTAGGATTAGACATGACACGCAGACGACCATAACGCTATAGCGAATGAGTACAGAAACAGGAAGGTGGGCACAGTTTTCAGTCATATTTCTCTAGTTGGAAACTAGATTCCTCCACTACAAAACATCATAATAATATTAATGAAGCATTTATAGAAAAGCAATTTTAAAAAAAAGAAATAATTGCAATAATTCTGTCAGTCAAGTGTATCTACAACTGTTTTGTGTGTCTGTTGTCTTTTTTGGCAAATGAAAAATGTTCAAAATACAAGTTTATGGAGGTGGTAAGAGAATCTTTAAGCATAAGTGTACAAAGGTAAACAGAAAGAAAAATCAGTTGTCTGTAGCATATGTGCAAAATAAATATTTCATTTTTAAATATCACCATTACCATAAATATCATATTTTCCTGAAACCCTCTAAACTCAAGGCATGACTGTAGGGCAACAGGTCAAGCTTTATGCTAAAAACTCTGCTGCAATTTTTTCTACTCTGTGTGATGTAAATATGAGAGGATATTTGTAATATGGTCATGTCAGACACGCAGCTCTTTCTGCATCACAGAAGCCCACCCACTGTTTCCAGGGGTCAGCCAGTCAGAAGTAAGCTGACTGAAGCTTGTTTCAGAAGGTGGATGAAGTCATGGACTGCACCAAGACTCAGCGTGAGATAAGTAAGGATTATTTGGTACTGTGAGTCACAGAGAACTACTCTGGTAAACTACAGGAACAAAAAAAAACCATAGATAGCTGGAACTGAGCCCAAAGATCTCCTTTATTTTTAAAAGATGCAAAATTGGCAGCAGCATTATCTCACTGAGCAGGGAGCTTGGAATGCTAATACCTCCAATGCCATTTTTGAATTAATGTTCCCTTTTTCACACAGTTGTGCTGCTAATGGGAAATCCTAGTATATTTTGCATTTGTTTGCAAGTCATAAGAGATCCTCGGTGACTTTTCCACTTCTCTCTGCTCCTCCTGGTTTTCACAGTTGCTTCCAAATCACCTTTCCTGCTTTTTTCTCTCTGCCCCCAACAATCACCCACTAACACTCTCTAGCCATGAACCCAGAACCGCCAAGCTTTCCCGATTGTAACAGACCCAGCAGACAGACCTGTGCCACTCGGATGAAATGGGAGATAACAGCAGCTCTCTGCGGGGCGGTGGGCTTGCTGAGCACCATAAGCTGGATCCATTGTGAGACGCTGTTAAAGAGCGTGATGAAGCGCTCTAAGACGGGGTTATCCACCGTGCAGCCATGCATCACAAAGCTGTGGTAGTCCTGAAACTAGAAGGAGAAGTAAAGCATTGAAAGCCTTTATCTATTTAAATTACAGTACATCATATTCACATCCCACAGCAATTCTGAATATTAGAAAATGCCTGACGACAAACATATATGCAAAGGCCTTTCTCTTGTTTTGTATATATTCCTCTTGATTGTAGACAGTCTCCTATGTCCATACAGTAAACCTGGATATGCAGTTGGTTTGCTTAGCTGAGCACAGAACTTTAAACAATGAAATAACAAGACTGGATACAAAATACAGACGCAGTCTGAAATGAGAAGTACCGTAAGCCTGCATTATTTCTAATAGTCAAAGCAGGCGGAGACTCATCTGTTTCCAAAAAGAAATATTATCCAGTATTTATAACCTCAGCAGATCCTTTCCCGATTCATTTATGGTCTGATTTGTTAGTTTCAAGTGTCTAATAGAGCTGCATGTCCAAGTCAAATTTGGATTAAAATTGCCACGAGACAGAAAACAATTAAGGTATTGACAACTTCCTATCACATGAGCATCTAATGCTGTATCAGTCCGATTAGCCCCACAAACACTGGATGACGCCATTACGTCTGTCTAATGCAATCTATGGGAAACAGCAAGCCTGGTTTATGAAATTATATTATTATATTAACTGTCTGTAATCAGTCAAATGCAGACAAATAATATTGTGTAATTACAGCTGTACTCGTTGTTAGATCCTCATTAATTCGATTTTTTGTTTCCTTTTAGGCAAAACTCTATTTTAGCAGAGCCATGAAGACAAAGACAAAAGAAACGCCATTAACACTGTCCCTACTGTGCCACGAGCATCATCCCACTGGAATAAATTATCAACAAAAAGAATCCTCAAGCGTTTAATTCTGCACAGACCCAGTCATTTCTTTTGCCTCCTGAAATAGCTCTCAAATTGAACACTATTTCCAGTCACTAAATATAATTACTGCCCAGTTAAAGTTGATTTTAACAACTATTGCTTAGCAACTGCAGTGAGCCTTGAATCATGTAAACACAGAGTTACTTGAGAATTTAAGAGCTGTAAACATCACAGTAAAAAAAAAAAAAAAAACAGAGCCATGGTCACACTGACCAGGATCTTGCAGAAGGATTTGTATTCCAGATAGGTCAGGTGTTCAGCCAGTTCACAGGAGTCGAGGTGATCAAACAGCAGGGACATTTTCCTCTTTTTGGACACAGATGGGACACGCTGGGTCACCTGCCGCTTCCATTTATATGACGGCCTGAGAGGGGAGAAAAAGCACGGTTGTCTCTTTTAAGGTCTTTTGGAACTGCACCATAAAAAACTACACAAGGATCACTTTTATAGCCGCTGCAAAAGTTACAGCTGGCCTTTAAGGGCTGTTGGGGAAAAAAAAGGAAAAACTACCATGAGAAAATGATGATAGTACAATGTGTCTACAATATAAAAAGCCCTGAGAAACCTCATATTTGTAGACTGAACTACAACTCTCCAACTATTGCTGTAGAAGTTATTTTTAGAAGGCTATTCCCCTGCTTATTCTAAGATATTCTGGCATAGAAATCAAATCAGCTCTACGAATTCATTTCCTTGGAGCAATAAAAGAAAGCGGAGCCATATAGAAGTGGCATTTCTCAGAAAAGGACAGGTCACTGGCCCTGCATAGCACAGCTCAGCAATTTCAAATAACAGGCAATAAAGGGCTTGCTGACATAAACATCGGCAGATGGGGACACTCATTCAAACTGTCAACAACACACGCAGCATTCAGCGGCCTATTCACTCACACGCTGTCCAAGTCAATGAGCTGACTCTGCCTCTCATTGCCCTCAGTGGTCAAGAGGTCTTTATAGTCTTTGATCTGGTCTGCCAGCTCCGGGTTCAGATTGAACTCTGCGGGAAACTCAGAAATCCAGTACCTGGAAGAAAGAATAAAGGGAGAGAGAGAGAGGTGAGCGTGATGGCATACACTGAAAGGACTGGGCTGTGGTCAACTCATAATTTAAAATAGCATTATAGTTTTGGTATTTGATGAAACAAAGCACCTAATTGGAGCACATGAAGAAGACCATAGAAAAAACTAGAAAGGATAAAAGGATAAATGGAAATGACACTTGGAAAGATCAAAGATCTCTTAGAAAAAGGCAACGAGACGAGCAGAAGTCAGAAAAGATGGTTTGTTACTTGACGAGGTGGCATATTTTTGTTCGGCGCTCATCGGTGCAGCCATCCTCTTGAGATCTGATGCTGAGGTCAAGGTGCAACCGAGCTGCTCCTCGCAACACTACAACAACTTCTTCAAAAATCTCATTTAGATTTCACAGATTTAGAAGGGGAACAAAGTCTGGCACTATTTCCATTGCTCTGTGCATTATGTGTGAAAAAAGATATATTCATAGGCAGCATTCTTAGAAAAACAATAAGCAAAAAAAACACATAACATTTGTCACTGATGTAAGAACACTCAGAGGTGAAGGATACTTCAGCACGAGCTTCTTGGCCAGGTCAGCTGAAGGGATATACCAAGGGTGCATCATGAGGAACATGCGGACCAAGGATGCATCCTTCAAAGTGCCCTTCTCATCTATGAGGAAAAACAGGGAGTCACCTGTCATTAAGAAGATACCTCAGCATGTTCAATTTGTGCTTGTGTTTTTTATTCTACTGCCTCCCTTTACAAGCAGATGAATAATTCATATAAAAGAAATAATACTTAAATAACCAACCAAAGGCTTTGATGCAGGCTTCCACCAGCTCGTCCACAGTGGCAGACTGTTCCGATAATATGGACTCCATCGTAGCTGTCCTCTCAGTTTTCCCCCTCGTTTACCTCTCTGTGGTTTGAATCTGTTGGCTCTCACTGAACACAAAAGGAGATGAAAAGAGAGGGGAGTAATTATTAAGTAAACACAGGGGAAGCAAAACTTACTCTGGCTACTGCAGCACACTTAAAATAGCTGTGTGGTTAGTTCTTCTATATCCTGTTCAGCACTGCAGAGTGGCATATTCATTGCAGTAAGTTAACTGGGACATGTGCCTGTCAGTGTCATCTGATATGATGGTTAAGTATGGCCAAAACACATTCATGGTGTCAACGTGCAAAATCTGCAATGAACTCATTCTACTTATAGAAGCACCTTTTAAGTGACCCAGTTTTCGGGGTTAACAGTTTAAAGTTTTTGCAGTCTGTTAGTGTTGTGTGTGGGGAAATGAGTTGGTGAATTAGGGCTTTAGTTTACAGGGAACAGTTGCACCAATCAGTCTTTACCAAGCCTGGTCCTCACAGCAAAGGCCGGATCTTGATATCAGGACCAATCAAACATAAACCTAGTCTTAACTACACCTATAGTGCATTACTGAATATGAATAATTAGAATATCAACATATCCTAATTAGCGATCCAAGCTGGCGGCACTGAATTTAAACAGAAGTAAAACTGCAAACTTTTAATCCGTACTGCCAATCCTGTTTATTTCTGACTCCCTAAATAAGTCGTACACAGAAAACTGATCAGGTTCTATCCATGATTGTGTTTTTTAAATATTATGCTGTATTCATAGTGATACCTGCATGGATCTACTTTGCTAAGAACCAAAACAAATCCTGCTTTTCCTGCCTTTGTCTGGAACCCACTAACTCGAGAAGGACATCACTTCCTAACAAAGGTTTCTGGAATGCATACTAGTCTTAGCTATTTATATGAAGGCTCATGTGACTATCATTATTGTCTAACAGCAAGCACTGTGTTCCAAATTTGTCAAATTTGTGGGATCGATAAAGGAATAAACAAAAAAAAAAGAAGGCAATACCAAGAAGCCAGGGATTATAGTCCGTTTGAGGTCCTCATGAGACATACGCACACCTGAGCACAAAATACTGTCAGCTGAAGAGCATGAAGGCTACTTGTGTAGATTCTCACCCACAACAAGAACACAGACTTCTATTAAGGCCATTAGCATCTAGAATGCCAAGATATGACCCACTGCTGCAACTGCTCCAGTGGTTGGTCATTTGCTTCTCATTGGCCAGACAATTGCTGTGATTACTTCTATCTATACTGCAAATTCACAATAGTAGATTTCTGCTGACCAACATTATCTTTGACTACAGCCTCATAGAAAATGTTTTATATTTTGATACACTGGTGGCAAAATGCAGAAACAATAGGTATTTGGACCCATGTGTGTAGCTTGTGTCCGCTGCAGCGAGTAATCAAATGACTATTTACACCGTTAGTAGATGACCAGCTCTACTTCCTAAACTACAGACGCCCAATTTTTACACGATTGATTACAAAATATGACCCTTTTAAAATTGTTTTGCCCAGAAGTTTACATAAATATTTGCGTTACATCTTAACCAGCTGAACAAATTACTGCTTCGATAATAAATTGTTTTCAGACTGCGGCAATGCTAGTTTTGTATCAGTAAAGAATCAGATCTATAATCCTGGCTGATTGTTTCGTCAAACTAAAATCAGTTTTTACATTTACACACCAATTCTATGCTTTATAACTGCACTTTGGAGCCAAGCATAATAAACAGTTTTCACCGATGTGTGTGGCTTTTCTATCAGACAGATACTAAGCCACAAGCCCAATCAGCAGGAAACCACTATTTATCTTTTCCTGACATGCTGTAATGCTGTCTGCAGCAGGCTATAAAAAAGTTTGATGAATATTTACGACACAATAGCAAATATTTTGACATGCGTTTCATTCTATCACATATTCATAGGAAACAAGCTAAAAATTTGCATCTGTGCTTTTCTTGATTTGGTAAGGTCTGGCTCCAAGTAACCATGGCAACAACAACTTAATGACCAGTTACTTTTTAACAACATATACACACACCTGAGCACAAAATACCTTCAGTAGAAGAACAAAAAAACTATTTTGGAGTAATCCCAAATTCTTTACTTGTGTCTCGATCAGTAAAATATACCATCTTCCAAGTTATGACATGATTAATTGGTCAAATGTATCCATCCATCCATCCATTCATTAAAGAAACTAGTAATTTTGATTCATTTTTATATAGCCCCAGATCAAAACATTGACGGCCCAGTGCAGTGAAAAAAGGATTTGCCTTCCCTCCTGATTTCTTACTTTATTTCATATTTGTCACACTGAAATGTTTCAGCTCATGAAAGATAATTGTAGTATTAAATAAAGATAACCCAAGTTAATCTAAAATGCAGGCAGACAAAAGGCTCCAAACCTACCTGGCCCTGTGTGAAAAAGCAGTTGCCCCCTGAGCCTGGTTGCACCACCCTTGGCATCAAGAACTCCAATCAAGCTTTTGCGATAACTGGCGAGGAGTCCTTCACATCACTGTGGAGGAATTTTGCCCCACCTTTCTTTGCAGAATTGCTTTCATTCACCCTCATTGGAGAGCTTTCAAGCATCAACAGCTTGTTTAAGGTCATTCTTTGACAGTCAGATTTTGACCAGGTTGCTCTGAAATCTGTTTGGTTTTTTGGGAATTCTTTGAGGCTTTAGGAGCTGGACTTGCAGATGTGTTTCGGATCATTGTCCAGCTGCATAATCCAAGTGGGCCTGAACCTCCAGGCGCAAACTGATGACAGTCTCCTGCAGGATTTTCTGGTCGCAAAATTCATGGTTCCTTCAATTACAGCAAGGTAATTGAAGGAACCACCTTCCAGGTCATGAAGCAGCAGTGGACGATCACACTTCTACGGTGTCTGACTGTTGGTGGGATCTTCTTTTTATGAAATGCTGTGTTATTTTTATGTCAGATGGTTCTTCCCAGTCTCTTTCTTATTACTGAATCATGAACACTTTCTTTTAGTTGTTCTGGGTTCTGAAGTAATTTTGGGATGGTTCATCAGCGCTCCAAGGTTTCTCCATGATCTGATATCTCTTAGCCTATTTTACTGTGTCAGACTCGACTCAATTCAATTGAAATTATTTCTAAATAAAAAAATAAAAAAGGGTGTGGCTGTAATCAGGCCTGGGTGAGGCTAGTCAAACTAATTTCATGATAGATATTTTTTATCACATAGGGCCCGATAGATTTGAATAGCTTTTTTTTCCTGACTGAATGAAATTATTATTTAAAAAATATTTGATATTTACTCTGGTTGACTTTGTCTAATAGAAAAATTTGTTTGTGGTCTGTAACATGTAGGTGTGAACATTTTTTCATGACACTATAAGTGTAAAAGTGACACTAAGGTTAAGCTCAAGTAACAAAGTTAGGTAACAAAGTCCCCAACAACACACTGTGCACTGCTGTAACTTTATTTTAATGTGGTGGCTCTGTGAGTGTGAGAAGGGTGTGATGTGTATGTGTACGTATCCATTGTGCCTGACACAATGAAGCCTTTCACTGCACTGTCTCTGCCGCAACGCGGTGGGTGGACACACTCAATTACAGGCTTCACAAGCTGTCTCAGCCACGTTCTGCAGGGATGGTGGGGGAAGCAAACGTAGAGAAAGAGATAGAAGTATAATCCTCAACCGCAATTTAAATCATCACATTGTTAGGGCGATCAGCCACAGCGCTGATCAGTAGGCAAGATTAAACTGCTGAAACGATATGGTCAGATTACGGGAAGATAAATGGCGAACAACTAAAAAGGCTTTTGTGTTGCTGTAAATAGATATGAAAGTTTCAAGGTGGGTTGCTAAAGTCACCACAGGAAGTAAAGCAGTGTTGCATGTGAGTATTAAAACCTCAGCAAACAAACACCAAGACCTGTGATGCCTAGCTCAGAAAAAGGAGCCTACACTCCATCAGTATTGGCTCTGTGCACTGGCAGTTACGTCTGCTCGCATGTCATGAATATAATGAGAATGAAAATTGCCTTGAAGTCAATTGTTTCCTCACTGCAGGAGATAAGCCTGAGGATCATCTAGGTTTGAGCTGAGATGGCCTTGCCTGTGAAAAAATGTGCTCTTCTGTTTCACTTCTGCATTTTCAGTGTTTATTACAAAAGTGTCCATCCTCAAAACTGAATGAGGACCTAAAACCACTTTCTCCTTCTGTGTGGGGCCCATCTCTCAGGGGCTAAACAAAACAAGAAAGGGAGAAGCAGAGGTGTTTTAAAGTGTCACCAACGCTTTAGCAGAGTCTAGTCTGGCGCTGCTGAACACACTGTGCCCATCTTGATGATGATGGTATCTTCCAAATACACCATTCATCATCCTGCTGACAGGAACGCTTTGCCATTACCCAGAGAACAATTTTCTCTAAGTTTTTATATGAATTAAGACTGATCTGTCTTAAACAGGGTCCCTCCTCCCTTCTTTTCTAGACATTCTTTAAGTGTTTTTCCAGCAGCGTCTTTCTAATACAGTCCCGATATCTGCAAAGCGGCGAATTGATTGTAAAGAAGCACACACTGCGAGAGCTTTAGTGTCATCCTTGGTTGCCTGGTGACGAGGACCCGGGGCCATCGATCAGGCAGATTAAGGGGTGGATGGGGCTCAGCGGGGATAAAGGGAAGTTGACGGGTGCCTGGTCAATCCTGGCCATGCAGAATCTGCTGTGTGCTGCTGCTTTACTGGGCAGTGAAAAAGGTCACATCCTCCGGCTAGACGCAGTCAGACCCCCTTCAGACTATTGCCTCTCTCGTTTTCAATATCACGGTCACAGAATAACAGGCGAGCTGCTTTTCAGCTCATTCTCAACTTTACACCAATGCTTTTGAAGTTTGACCCATAACAGTGAATTCACGCTGACATATTATTGTTGCTACTGTTTAAGAATTGATGACTCCTGTTGGACACATTTAAAAGCACCTGAAATATACATGTAGTTAAAATAATGAGGTTAACATAACTAATAATAACAAATAGTGGTTTTATAGGATGTCTGTGAAAACTGATATTCCAAATATGACGGCTTCTGTTCTGCTGCTCAAATGCAGAGTTTATGAGCTGACTTAAAGCAGCAGAACTCTTAATAAAAGGAGCTTATGCTAAACGCACACTTTTTCCAGCTATAGACATTAGAAGAAAACCGAGAGCTTAAATCTTTATTGACTTTCCCGTCTTAAAGTACTAACTGATGATAAGGCATTGACAAACAGGCAATAATCATGTCCATCGTCTTATCGACACTCCCATAATGGACTCAATTCCACGCTGATAAATGCTACATGCTAATTCACAATCATTGATTTAGCTCTATCCTCTCTCATTGGCGTTTGGGAAAAACAAGTTTTTTGTGGATAACAGTTATAAGAAAAGAGACACAATTTTAACAGAATTTGATTCTTTATTAAAATTGTCAATGCCATAGCAAGACTGATTGGACAGAGTCCCGTTTTTCAAGTACGTTTGGATGGATTACTACCAAATTGTACATTTTGGGCCTCATATTTTGTGTGCTTACAACTTTTGTCACAACTTTCTTTAAGCAGACACACAAAGATGACCTCGGCTCTATGTTGTGTTTGGTGTGAATCTTCAGATATAAGCATGTGACATACTGAACAACATGGCAGACACATTATTAATTAATGGAGCACATTGTCATGCTGATGCTGCTTATAGCTGTCAGTCTTGTATGAACCTCAGTGTATGAAATAAATAAGTTAAGTATTCTTCTACTAAAACTTTAGCAAATATATAAGAGCTCTGAATTTGAGGCTACCGTGTAATAATTGTTTACAATAGTAAATGTTTCTTACTATTGTGTGGAAGAAATGCAAAAGCAACACTAAAACATAGTTTTATAGTCTAGTCACATACTTTATGAATGACTTAAATAGCTACCGTGTTTTAAAGAAGAAAAAAAAGAGGCCAGATTTCCTATAAAACCTTTGATTATTTTCACCCGTGCGGGCTTTTCCTCCTATCTGCCTCCTTTTTACTTTTGCTGTTCCATTTTCCATTTTTGTGAACCACTTACTGGTGGGTAATGATGCTAAGACAGTTTTCCTTTCATCATATGTTACAGCTAGAAACTGTAATAGCATTACGTTTAGATTTCCACTAACAAATTTGACCATGTAAAATGTAACATAACAGCAGGCACAGGCAGACAACCTTTTCTAATGATATTAGCTTTTAAAAAAAAAGTATATGATATTAAATCATATCTTCCTGTCTTTGACAGACTGTAATACGCGTACAAAAACCAGTTCTTCATACACACCACCCTTGTTTATTCCCCTACATCCCCCAGTTGTAGTAAGGGTGTTGCATGATGGGACAGATATAGTTCTTCAGAGTAGCTGGTGGCAGGCTTCTATTTAGAGACTGTAGGGTACTGAGAACAGGAAGGGAAACATTTCCCTTTCCCTGGACACGCAGAATGCCACATCAGTGGGGGGGCACCGGCTGCAAACTGAGATTAGCAGCTACAGTTGCTCCTTAGGGAGGGAAGGGGTTGAAGCAGAGGGAGGAGAGGAGGAATGTTTGAATGGGTGATAAAGAGAGAGACTGGGAGGCAGGAAGAGTGTGCTTCAGCTCAGTAAAACACAAAAAGATACTGTTGGCCGAAGGAGGAAAGAGATTAAGTATAGAGGGTTAGTACTGACAGAAGACACAATGAGATATATGAAATTAAAGTGCAACTGGGAAATTTCTATAGGCACATGGAAGCACTCATGCTAATGCTTCTCAAAAGATTGAGAAAAGCAGCACTTCTTTGTAATCTTGAAATAACAGAGAGGGGAAAAGGAGAAAAATATGTAAATGTCCTCCTGCTGGGAGACAGCAGCTACCCACGTGGGATGTTGTGTTGTGTCCTTTAACAAATAAAGTCACGCATCCTGCTCCACATCTGGCTCAAATTAATATCTTATATCTCCCATTTCTGACTTCAAATGAAAAACGTAACGCAGGAGACAGAGAGGACATCGTGGCTGATTTCATGTGTTATAATGTATGCCTCCTGCCACCACCCCCCCAAATGCGACAATGCATCATTGTGTCAGATTGTTTTCACTGCTTTGTGTTCAAGCTTCCTGCTCAAATATGGGTCCTTTACCAGATGTGAAAGTTTGCTTCACAACAAATACCGGAAGGGTGTGCTGCTATGTGTATGTGAGATGTGGCAACTTCTTCTGTTTGTCCACACTTTTCTCTTTTTTTGCTACCTTATTACAAACACACTTGTACAGAGCGGCTTGAGTAAGTGTTATGAATAATTTTTTTCACACATATTTCCTCTATATGCTAGAGTTTTTCCTCACTCTGTCATTTATCCCTCTGACACACAAAACTTCCTTTTCAAACCTCACTGCGTGATGAGTAAAAGATGAGGCCACATGGCGTATTGTGTGAAAGGCCCAATGTGATACATCATTTTATGGAATTCTGCATTTGGGTTTGATTCCTGCCAGCTGTCTATTAACTTCAAAGCATGCCTCGGTCAGGGTTCGTGTTCTAGTGTTCTGCTGAAGTCAGGGATATCACTTCCTGTTGTTGCAAAGTGTTCCATCTCCAATGGCCAAATTTTAAATTAAAGGGGAAATACATTCATTCATATATTTGCCAAGAGGAATTTACTCTACTTGCATGTCTCCACAGTTAATATGAGGATATTGCTACCTATAGTTAGCTTACAAGGGTTTAACTTAGCAGATTTTATGACCTTGAATGCAGCCGGGCTAGCCTTTTTTTCCTGATCAGAGTTGTGAGTCTTCTAAACAGAGCGAAACTGGCACATTTGCACTTTTGTCAGACTTTTATGTAAGAAAACCTTTATGTGAAGCGGCGCCAAGAAACTACTTAGCTTAGCATAAAGAATAAAATAAAACAAAGAGCTATCTTAACAAACAAGAACCTCTAAAGCCAGTTAGTTGTGTGATTGTGTTTTCCCTTTGTGCAACACACAATCATGTAATCCCCCGTTTGCCAGGCAATACTGTCCATCTTTACTCAAGGCTATGCAGCTGCAAGCTGTTACATACTATATTTACCTTCTAGAGCAGAAAAATACGTTTGTGGTTAAGGCTTTCTGTATTTTTTACATGAGGTTAAAGTTAAACCCTAGATTAAAAGATGTAAAACATGGGTGTAGTCACAATGATAACACCCTCTGGTTAGTGCATAAAAGCCTCAACCTGGGTGTTTTTGCTGTCACTATCTTTTCACTACTGATAAGTGATAGTCATTAGCCAATAAGCACATCCTGGATGACCATGCTTTCTCGCTCTAATAGTAACCTTCATTTGCAATATGAAATTATGAACTTTGACCTGGAAGTAGTGACTGAGTCTATTGGGACAAAGTTTGGTGGTCACTGGACAAGGTTCGTTTTGCATAGACTTTTAGAGAGCCGGAAGTCTTGTTGCAAAAAGAGCAGTTGTCCAAAACCTAAGAAGCTTTCCTTCATAAATCCTGTCTAACACAAAGCCTTGAATGTAAACGTTGACCAACAGTCAGCAGTAACGTGCTATACTCAAGCAAGAAATCATCCGAACAAAAGAAAACTGAAAAGTATTTTTTAAGCCGCTTCACCTTCGCAATATAAATCTCAGCTACTTATATTGCCCAAAGGTGCTGTTTTCCACCCTTGACTCAGAAACAAGGAGGCACAGCTGTGCAGCTGCTGTAAAAACTGCTTCTGGTTAGGGCCACATACCAAGTGATGCTGCATGTTTTAATTCTCACAAACTCCGATCTTCGAAGAAAGGCCTGCGGTTTGCAGAATGAGGCACAAACTGCAGTTCTGGAGGCCAATTTGTTCTGTTCGCAATGTTTATCTGCTTCATTTCCTCCTGCCTGTCAGAGATGTGCTCACTGAGCTGCACAGTGGTTTTATACAACAGTCATTTTGAACTAGTTGTGAATGCTGGGAGTTTCACATTCAAACAACCACCCTCCTTTTTACCCCCGCAGGCTTTTTAACAGCCCTGGCTAGTTCCTGTTTATGTATTCCTCCCTAAAACAGCACACATCCATGAGCACACCACAAAGCCCTCAATTTCCTGTAGTCATAACACACCAAATATTATGCACATTCGGATAAAAAGCTTGACAGATTACAGACTGTAAACAGAATGAGTGGGAAAACAAAGGTAGAGACTACTTGGTAGCAGATGTGGGATAACAGGCACTTTCGATTCCCTTTCTGAAACTGAGGCACGCCTAACACCTGTTCAGTGCAGAGCGACCCCACTCAGCCCAAACTTAAAATAATGGTGATATTGTAACCACCTGCTAATTTCTCTAGTAATCAGCTTTGGATTTGCCCACAAATGCCTTTCACCCTATCTGATTGAATTCAAAGCCTCAGCTTGATTTATAGCTCTTCAGGTCTGACACTTTCCCACCCCCGCTACCTTCCCCTCCTACAGAATGTCTCCCTCTCCTCTGCTGCCGCCTCTCTTTCCTGTGTTCCCGCCATACCTTTTTACAGAGTACGTGGCCTTTGCTGCAAGCTGAAGAGTTGAGTAGGGAGCAGAGGAATCCAAATATCCCAGATGACCGCTTAATTATTTGCAGACCATTTGCAAAACAGTTTGTGAAGGCTGATACATAATTAGAAGTAACCCTGTTCACATCTATTCACAATTAGATCCTTAGTTGTCACAATTTTGGGATTGCTGTTCTTCTGCCAAGTTAGTAGGAGTCGTACCAAGTCTGATTCCAGCTCTGCCTACGCCGCATGCCTTTAAATTCTCCTTTCAGGTGTTTAAATCAGTTAAAAGCATCACCAAACAAACAGCTCAAAAAAAGACTTCAACATTCAGGCGGCCTCCGTGGTGGTAATCAAGGAGGATTAAATTGGATTAGCTAATAAAAAGCAAACTTGAGAAGGTAGAGGACAGACAGAGAGCACAGGACCATCCATCCCGGTGATGGCAAATATCCAGTGCACATGTCTGAGCTGCTGCTCATTGTCTGCTCTCTGTAATTATTTTCTCTCAGCTTGATTTTCCTCCACCCCCCCCCCCACCCCCCCCCCGTTCTGTTTTAGTTCTTGCCTTCCTCAACTCACCATCCCTTCCTCCCTAATTTGTTGCTGTCGGTCCTTTGGCATAAAGCAGCAAAGCTTTTTACAATACAACCAATTATAGCTGGCTTTCCTGATAAGTGCACCACCACTGCAGGTTGAGGTGGAAGGAGGCAGCTGGAAGTGATGCTAAATATCAAGGGTGTCTGCTCCACAGGCCAGAAGTAATTGCACTGCAGCAGCAGAGGAGAACGCGAAAGAACAGAGATGCAGAGATTTCCTACTTTAATCTCTTCCACTCAGTTTTTTCTACACTCGGTTTTTTGGAGGCACTTTAATCCTTGAAATCCCGTCTTTTTAAAGCGCTCTACCTTTCAAGTCAAGCACCACTTCAGTGTTTGTGTACATGAGATCACAGAGGCCATGGGTGACTTTGAGGTGACTGATGATCAAATGAGCCAGCATGTGACAAAATGGACTTTGGACTATTTTTTTTTTTATTATTGATTTGTTGGTCGCTGACAGAAGTGTGTAAGTGGGAGCCACACGCATGATGGTTGATGCTGAATGTCTGCCTCATTTGCATTCTCCAGATGAGCAGCTGCTAATCTGGATGAGCAAGTGCACAAAAGCAGGCTTGTCCAATATTCAAAATAGCAGCGGGAGCTACATCAGCAACGTGTAGCTCCAGCCAAATGAGCTACACACTGAAAACACTGAAGTGACTTCTCTGTTTTAGCCTCTCACATGCAGCAAAAAAACATCAGTAGGGATTCCAGCTTACAAGTGAAATCCCACGGCTCTGACACCACAGCTCGGGGTGGATAAAGCTGGGGTGAACTTGGCGAAGACGCTGCAGTGTGAGTAAGCGTCCACACACTCCGAGATGCCTCCTAATCCCTGCTGCTCTGCACGCATTGGCACGAAATCACCTTGAATCATTACATTTAAGACAGCTGCAGTCTGCACAAGAAAACAAGCAATGAAGAGGTTGACTGAAGGCTGAGAAAGCTACACCTGACCTGTCACTCGTTTGACTCACCACTCGGGCCTGCTGAATCACAATCAGCTGGGATGTGGCCTACAGTGTTGCGTTACAGTCGAGGTAAATTCCTTTCAATGCAGGTATCATTACATCCGTTGGTTTAGTAGTAGAGCAGCCAGTAATCCTGAGACTCAGTGCATGTGCAATATAAAGCACACCTCACTGTGCTGTCAGCTCTGAAAGATGCATAAGGTTTAAAGAGAAGAACTCAGCTGGAGCTTTGGCATCTTGAGCTGTAACTGTGCGTGCCAGCAGACCTCTGTTAACCATCATTCTCATGCCAGCTGAAGCAGGACAAAGATTTTAGATTTTAGAAATAGGCATCCCTCTACCCCCGGCCCAACCACCGCCAGTGTAGCTGCAGCTCTAAGCATCTCAGCTTTATATTGTGGTTATAGTGAGTCTATTAATAGCCACAAAGATAATGCATTTCTTCATTCATTCTTACACACAGCCGCCGACGCTTGTTGTTTGCAAGCTAGATATACACAAACACACAAGCACACAGTCAGTCACACACTGGGCCCTGTGAATAGCACCATCACTGTCTGAACACTGTTCAACAGGTAGATGTATCTGCAGCTGCAAGTCTGAGCCCAGCAGCACTAAGTTCACCTCCTTTTTTTCCACAATGAATCGACGTGAAATTATCAGACAGACAATGCAGTTGTTGATGGTGCAATCAGGCATGCCCATGCGCAATTTCACTGTTGCAAAAGAAGTAACACTTGCACTCATGCATTAGTCAGCCTATCTAGGTTGTGAAAGGCTTTTAACAGAACCAGAAAAGGACGTGTAACGTTTCAGCAGATTTCTTCAAGAAATAGGTGCCGTAGTTGAGCTCCACCTTGCAGATTAAAAAGGAAAAAAAGTGGCACCAGTGTTGTACTAACAAGTAAATAGGAGATTTCTTACCTTTAGAGTTTGAAGCGTCCCATGCTCTGAGAGGAGAGGCTGGAGTGACAACAGTTGTGGAGTGAGCTCTGATATGGGAAGCGTTACATCACCGTAACACTGTCGAACTCACAAAGTCTGTTCGGCGACCGAGTGTTAGAGTCGGCAAAGATGGGAGCCCGCAAGAAGTCATCAGATGATAAACAACTGGGGTCCGACCTCGGGGGATTAATGCTGCTGCTGTGAACGGGCCATGCGGCTGTCTCCAAGTTCTCGAGTGGCGCACTCGGAAGCACGTTGTGGATGTGATGCGTGTTGGTGCAGCGGAGGCAGCCGAGCTCAGTTATCTGCTCGCAGCTGGAACGCGTGCCAGTCTTCTAGTGTTCCAGCTGTGCAGCTCACAAACACACTGCAGAGCCACAGTCCCGCCTATTGGTAGTATGACTGCAATACCGCCACAACCTGTCCACGGGGCTTTTCATCGTCTGATCGCTTTTCTGAGAGATCGAGGCGTCCTATCAGCCGGGATCACATATTTATTAAATGTGGACGTGTGTTACCTGAAAAAAACTCATGAAAATGTAAATGTTTTGGTGAGTGAGTGCTGTTTAGCAGATATATATATGATGTATATATATATATATATATGATATATGATGTAGTTGTTTTTTTGAATTTTGGTTTATCCGTTGAAAGTTCAAAAGTCCTCCCAAAGATCCTTCAGGATATTTATTATTTTATACATAAATGTATTCATTTAATTATTTATTTCAGTCACATTCCTACAGCCCAGCTACCTGTTGCTGTAGATCACAGTTGTGTCCCTTCATTACGTCACGCGTTGCATTCAGGTCTCGCAGGAATAAGTATAAACAACAGAGAAAACATTAAATACTAAAAATACAGTATTTTGCTGAAGTAATTTAAGCACAGCCACCAAAAATTGTTTATTTGATAAGATTTTTTTAGTAATATTTAAAAAAAAATCTGTTAGACAGTATTTTATAAATAAGCGGGACGACAGGTATAAATAATAATATAAATAATTTTTTATTTTCTTCTTATAAATAGAAAAATAATCAGTTAAATAAATCATACCACGTATTTTGATGTTAAGTCTAACCTATTTTCTTCATGTTCGGGTTTTACAGACCAAGGTTTAAATAATGCAACAAATATCGTACGCTCCGGGGTACAAGTTTGATGTTTCCGAAAACTTTGAAAGCAGCATTTCATGATTCCGCCCCACCAGGAAGACGCAGGGAGCAAGAACTAACCATAGGTGCGTTTAAAAAAAGAACTTTTCATACATTTTACATGAAAAGAAAAGAGATAAATACTTCGAGGTTAGCCACACTTAACCGAGGTGTCTAATTACGAATGTATGCTAATTAGCTGTAGGCTAAGTTACACTGAATAGTGCAGAAATACTTTCTGTGGTTGGGGTTTTTCAAAAAGCAGAAATGCATTGTATGGTGTATTGAAATAACATACGTACAAGTATATCATATACATATATATACATATATACACATATATAGATATATATCTATATATATATAAGAGGCTGAAGAAGTTGCTTAGATTAGTGACCAAACGTTTTTCACACTGAAAACCTTACGTCCAGATGATTGAGCATGCGCCAACACAACATATGAAATTGCAGTTCGGTGAATAGTGTATGTTTTTTATATAGTTTGAAATCCGACATATTATTGAAGAATTTCAGAATATTCTTACTGAACTAAACTTAGGTCCGTATGCATTCATTATTATGTGTTATAAGCAAATTCTTTAAAATGAACTAGATGAGGAGTTTTTGAAAAGTCCTGACAAATTAGGCCGTTAACACTATATATTTAGTCCCCTTTTAAAAGTATACAAGTTCAATTTCATCACGCGTTTTGTTGACTTATTTGTGTGTTTGTTTTTTTACATTTTTATCGTAATGTTAATGTTTTAAAATATTACAAACGGGCCGGATGTGGAGCCGCTCTTTCTCAACAATATTTCAACAGTATTGTCATTTCATGGAATTTCCCTCTCTTGGATCACTCTCTTACAGGAACAGGGGTGAGGAGGCCAAGAGAGAAGGATTTTTTTTCCTTTCCGAAAACAGCTAACTGCGTCTGTTTGCCACAATGGACAGTCGAGAGGTGGGAGATTTACTGGACGAGTGCCTCGGGGCAGCAGAAGCAGCAGGTCGGCAGTCCACCGGGGTTTCTGAGGCAGGGCCCACCACACAAGAGCGGCTGAATTACTGCAGCTGCAGAGGTCAGACACAAGATGGTGCTGTTTAGTGTTTTTTGAGCATGTGAGATACTCAGAGATTTGGGTCAGGATCAAAGGTGAGGTGGAATTATGCTTGCATAAGCTCTGTACAGCTCTGTAGCTTCCATGGCATGAATTTGACACTTTGTGATGTTAAGCATGTGCCTTTAACTAATGCGGGCTGGTGTCTCGCATCTTATAGGGTCAACACACACGTACTGTTACATGTCACTGCTAAACAAGGGA
Organism: Aulonocara stuartgranti; assembly: GCF_965226115.1. Classification (NCBI taxonomy): domain Eukaryota; kingdom Metazoa; phylum Chordata; class Actinopteri; order Cichliformes; family Cichlidae; genus Aulonocara; species Aulonocara stuartgranti. The sequence goes on from NC_138941.1 coordinate 26,832,619, forward strand.
CAAAACATGCTCCATTTCACTTAGATTTTTCATATAAATGATGTTTTGCTGCTTATTTTAGAATCTTAGACCTAAAACTGTCCAAGGCAGCTTAAACTAAGTCTAAGTAAATTAAGTCTTCCTTTTGGGAACTTCCTGTTATTGGTTCAAACAGCAGTACATTTCTAAACAGCAATCCATCCAGCTTTTCCTTGTGTTGCGTTGCGTTGATGTGAATCTTTCATGCTTTTTTTTGTATATACTTTTTCTAATGGTGGATGCTAATATTAACCATGGTCAAAGTTTCAAATAAAGAGGTCAGTTTATGTACTAGTAATCCCCGTGTAGCTTGAATGTAGTCACTTTAGGTAAAGATATTCTTTTGTGAATACATTTTGAAAGCATCAGTGTATCTTAAGCCCAATACTGTTTGCTCATCTGGATTTTTATTTCCTGTAGACTCGCTGTGTGCCGAACTGGCCTCCCTCCTGCAGGAAGCCATGGACATGAAATGGCCTTTTGCACCGGAGAAGTGGCAGTATAAGCAGTCTGTCAGCGCCGCTGACAAAACCAACCTCAATGACCTCATCAGCAAACACTTGTCTCAACTACTGGTAATAATTAAACAATAGCCTATTCAGCTTGGCACCCTGTGGTGTCATTGTAAATAAAAACATAAGCACAATCCCAAACGTCGTGTTTGTGTCTGCCAGGATCTCCTGAAGGCCTGCATCAGAGCTGAGGAGGCACACTGTGCACTGGCAGTTGTCTTCTTAGTGGACCGTTACCTCTACTGGACTGATGATTCAAGCCGTCTGCTGAAGATTGCCAAGCTTCTCCACAGACGCTACCCCGAGACCCCCATAGCCCCCCAGCTGGTCATACGGCAGGCCAGGGTCTATTTTAACTCGGGTACAGTGCAGTGAAAGATTGGGATCGATGCTTTTAAAGTATTTTTTGTCTTCTCATCTCTGTGTGATATCAGTGACACGGGATTTATCTAATATGGTAATTTCAGCTACGCTGCGAGCACAGAAGCTCCACCCATCAGCTGTTCAAATCTTTTGTCTGCAGGGGGCAACAGATCAGTTTGGCATGTAGGGAGGGGTGAAAGAGCTAAAGCAGCTTTTTTTTCAGACAGTGGATGGACTAAAGCAAAATAAGAAAAACATAATTTTTTTAAACTATAAATCAAAGCCGTTCTTGGAGAGTGAAATAATAGCAATTTGGAGCTGGAAACGACTATATAAACTCCTGTTTGATACATGTTAGTGCTAATTATTGTTTGGAGAAATTATAGTGATTGACGTAAACTCATAACCTGGAAATTGCACATGAACGGCTCTCACTCCTTAGTTATTTTTGCCACATTTCATTAAAGGGTTATTTTAAGTAAGGCTTGTGCAGACCTGGGTAAATGCAAACATAATCATTATCTGCCCCACAGGAAAACTGCAGAAGGCAGAGTACATCCTGAGCAGCCTGATTAACAACAGCGGGACGACAGGTAGTTTCCTGTCTGTTCCTTTTCACGGACATTTATTGAGGATTAAACTGAGTCCACAAAGTAAACAAATAATGTGCCTTTATCTTTTATGTGCAGGTCATTGGATATACCACTCTGAAAGTGACCGGGTGCTCGTGCAGGCTGTGAGTGTTCAAGTGCGTGGCACGATTTTGCAAAAGCTGGGTAAGATCACTTTTGTGAAGTGAAAGATAATTGTCATTATTTTGTGATTATTTTTTATTGTCTTTGTGTTGTGTTTTAGGCCTGTGGTTAGAGGCTGCAGAGCTAATATGGGCTTCCTTGGTTGGGTACTACTCGCTTCCTCAACCTGACAAAAAGGTACCACAGACAATACTATCATTTGGTTGCCATAGTTGGCATAGTTGGTTGAGGTTTAAATCAGGGATGTCAAACTCATTTGACATTGTGGGACACTCTGCTTTGTGTCAGCTTAAAGAAGTTTAAGTACACATTTTATCTCTGGGATATTTGAATATAAGCAAAAGAAAGGTAACTTCTACATGATGAAGAAATGCTGCTGTGTGCTTTAATTGTAAGAAATAAAAGTGTAAAATTACAGAAAAGATTCTGTTAGCTCAAACTTTCCTGTAATTAAAAAAATGGAAAATCTTTGTTAATTTACAGAATGTGCTTTGTTTTTATTTTTACTCTGAACACACTGTAAAAATACTGCATTTCTATAGCAGATAATGATTGTGTCATTTAAGTGTTTATCAGATATTTGTTTTACTTTGGTGTTGTATGAATGGCCATGATGAAGCTGTAAAATCTATGAAAATACATTTAAAATATAAAACTTTTGTCCTCCTTCACATTTTCCAAAGCCATTCAGTGGACCAGATTGAAGTCTTTGACACACTGATTCTGGTCCCCAGGCCTTATGTTTAATGTTTGACTATCCTGGTTTAGATGTTAGTCGGCCCAGTTTACACACTGTGATAAACCTCTGACCTGCAACTCTGTTTATTTTATAGGGTATTGGAACTTCCCTTTGTATACTGGCCAGTATATTGGTATCTATGAATAATGAGGACTTCCATGCCTTTAGGACTAATCCAGATATTGATTTTGTAAGCCCGCCTCACAATCTCCATTCATTAGTTGTTTTTTCTAAAAAAAAATTTGCTGCATTATTTATTCTGTCCATTTTTTCAGACGTTACTTGGGGATGGAAATCATCGTCTTCTCTCAGCAGCCCAGGCTGCTAAGATGGCAGTGGTATACACTCAGTATACTTCACTGTATGTTTTGACTAACGTGGTAAGTTACTTCTACTGAATAATCTCTGTCTACTTGCCTGCAATTGACCTTTAGAGTTCTAGTTTATCAGCATAGGTTACTGACGCAGATAACTGAAACTTCCCCAGCATAACTAATTTGAACTAAGTTTTATTTCCTGCAGTGATAGAGAATCCTCATAGTCCAGCAAAAGTTTTATGTTTAAGCAAGTAGTTATCAGGCAATCCTCCATTGAATGTGTTTGCTGTTTTGTTGATAATATTGAAATCTTCCTTCCTGCAGACTTATTCTTTTGAGTCTGTTAATTAGAACCCCACTCAGGCATGAAATTGGTACTGCTGACTGATTAAATAATAGATAAATAATAATGACAATTATTATTATTGTTATAAATACCTATGCAAAAAGAATGTATGTCAGATTTGTAGATAGTCTTGTTGCGGCTCAGTTACACCAGAGTAGTCTAACAGCAAACACCTTATGATTTTTTTACCTCCAGAGATGACCCTAAGTGACTGCGTTAACTGTCAGATCACAAAACAATTGCACAAGTTGCCTGGTGGGAGGCAACCTGTCTCCAAACAGTTGCGAACAGACTCAGACTGCCTGCAATCACTTTCAGACACACTGTTAAAGGTCTGCAAATAACTGCTGTCTAACTTATAAACACAAACAGCCAAAATGTTGCAATCAGTATGAGTCAGTCTGCTGTGATAAGTGCAACTTGTCCTTGACACGTTTCTTTGCAACACTGGGCTCAACTCAGCTGCTTGTATTTGGTTTTATCCTGGTGATATTCCTATGTAAAGGTAAGGTTGCAGAGCACCTTTGTCATTTTGCAGTTAATCTGCCACCCTGCGTCACTATTTGAGGAGGAATTTCCATTAGGTTCTGGTTGGACTCTTAATGTTAAGTAGTTGCTGCATGAATTTCTGTACTTATGTACTAAGGTTGAAATTCATTGCAAACCATGGCACATGTTTGCAATAATTTTGGTTGTGTTGTGGTCTTCAACTACTGTTTTCTCTATCCCCTTGAATGCAATGCTCCATCAAAAAAAGGGATTTTTAAAATGTTAATTAACTTCTTAACGATTTTTAAAGCCTGTATTTAGCCTGTGATAGTTTTTGCGATTTTGAATTCAGTACCACATGAGAACTGAGCAATGTTAACTACTGTGGTTAATCAGCTTGTCTTTCAACACTATCTGTGTTTGGGAACTGACGTGGAGGGCAAATAATTTTGTTGCTTGATAATAGGGCTGGGCATTTGCGATAATATCGCGACATGATCAAGTGCAATTTTCTAACCGCAAAGGCTGCGATTATACTCTGGACATGTCCAAATTCATGGGCTGCATCCTCCTGAGGCCGCATTTGTAGACCGATTACGTCACAGCGACGCGCCGAAGGCTGTCCAAATTACTACCATATCCCAGAATTCATAGCGCGGCCCAGCCAAACTCCAGTTTCCAACAATGGCGGCCGCTACTAAGTTTTAAAATTACTCATACTAATCTTTCTGGGTCACAAAATAAACTTTTAAAATATTTTCAGGCGAGAAAGTAGTTGTGTAAACATCAAATATCTGCTTGGTTTATCAAGATATCCCATATTTGCAAAAGTGCTTCGACGTTTTCAGAGGCGTCTGCTACCCACCAGCTCGACAGCTAGCCGGGACCTCGAGGGTTACTGATGCGGCCGAGAACGGCACAACTCCCGGCACATCATTTTCAGATCACCGCGGAGTTTCGCTGCTCGGGTTAAACGTAATATATAAGTCACTTAGACAACCTAAAAATGTTATTGTTGGGCTTTTTTCAGTGTTTTGTTTGTTCGTGAGTAAATCGGTTTGGCTGAGATTAAAGTTATTAGATTAGATAAAATAAAACTTTATTAATCCCCCGGGTGGGTTCCTCCTTGGTTTTCACACAGCTGACTAAACGTCAAACAGAAAACTTATTAAACAGAAGTATGAGACAGTCGAGAATTTACGCCAGTGTCTGGTTATATTTTAGATAGCAAGAAGCAGACGGCCGAGTTTATTAAACTCCACCGAGACAGCGGTGACGCTAATCAGAACTAGCCTTCTGATTCAGAAGGCTAGACCGTCCAATTTCACGCCTTTAAACTTTAAAGGCGTGTTTGTGTGTGTGTTTATACAATTGCTATTATGTTTGCACTTTATGTGTAATGTTACTGACTGCAGAGATCAGTAAGATGTGTGTATTTTTTATTTATTAGTTTTATTTATTTAATATTATTTTTTAATTGAATGACTGTCTAGTAGTTCACAGATGTCGAAAAACTGAGTGTGGTAAAGCCACTGATTTTGTTTATGTATATTTCTGCAATCTGCACATTGTACTGACTTTCATTTTAATGTTTACACCAGGGTTCCTTGTCAGCACTTTATGCTCAGATGTTTGTAAGCTAAAAATAAACTATTGTGTATGTTCAAATATACTGTTGTGATTGAAGAAGTTAAATAAAAATGTCAGTCATCAATTCATGCATCACCTCATGTCATCATAACAGAGGTCTGTCTTCCAGGAAAGAACAGTTTAAAATTAATGTAATATAGTATTGGCCATACTATATGATGTATTGCTTGTCTTTGTTTAATAATACAGAAGACAAAGACCTTAAAAAATAATCGCATCGCAATCGCAATATTGGGGCAAAAAATCGCAATTAGATTATTTTCCATAATCGTTCAGCCCTACTTGATAAAGCATTTTACTTTACTTGAGCAAGACGGAGTCACCTTTGCCATATTTTATGTTTGATAACGTGTCAGGTGATTCTATTAGTGACAGCTTAGGACTCTTAGCATGCCAGTTAAGCAACCACAGTGCTGCACTGTGCCGCTGACATACCTGAAAGAATGTGGTTTGGCCTTTTCATTCTGAAATAAGCGAGGCCTTCCTGAAAAGCAATGTGTTTCTCCAAAACCCAAAATTATATTGATCCATATAAGGGATGTTTCAGTATTCTTTTACTGATGATAACCATGATATTTAAAAAACTAAATATTTTTATGTGGTTTTGTATAGTTACTTAGAGATTCTCCACTTTCCAACGCTTGTTTTTTTGATTGTGATTCATTTGCCCCCCAAAAAAACACGAGTTAGAGATGAATTTGACTAATGCTTCTTAATCTGTAATTGTGGCTTTTAGCACTGATAATAACAGAGTAAAAATCTGGTGTCTGACAGCCTTAGTTCAGCATAAATAAGGCCTTCACAGAGATGCAAGTTTCACATGTGCATAGCAATGTCATTGCTTTGAATAGTGTCCAGATCGCAGGCTGGATGGTTCCTCTCCTTTTAACCCAAAGGATGCAAAGTCAGTGATTCAGTCAGAAATATAAATTTTGATTAGTCAGTCAGACCACAGGAAAGTTTTCCCCTTTGCCTCAGTCCCAGAGGTAGGGGATATTCTGGATCCTGGTTTTCATGCATAGTTCCTTAACCCAGACAGTGGTTTCTGCTAATGTCTAATAGTTCAAAGATCACAATCATTCAATACTGGTTTTCACTTTTTCTCCCAAAATGACCTTTTTTGAATATCATCATTTCGTTCTGTCTTGATATGATATTTTCAGGTAAATAGAGGGTTTAAATGATTTGTCAACTGTTGCATTTTGAGTTTGCTTATATTTACATACAGTGACCCAACTTTTTTTTGGATGTATAGCACTGCGCAAAACTCTGAAGCCACCCCTCATTTCTTTATATTTTACTATGAAAATAGGAAAACCTGCAGTGAATTATTTAAACACATGTAAACATACATGGCAATATAGTACAGAGGGCGAAACAGTACAATTCCACATTTATTCTTCAACACAGCCTGCACGCAGCTTTCTTCTGATTTGTTTAAGGAATTTTCGGGAACAGCTCTTCAGCGTTCTAAAAGGACATTTCAAAGCTCTTACTTGGATGCTGGATGGCTTTTATTCCACTGACCTTACAGTGTTTCAGTAATGTTGAGGTTTGGGTTCCATTATTTTGACAAGCTCACCAACACCACTGGCTTAAATGCAGCCCCAGTGACAGAGCCTACAGATGGCTATAGACCCTCGCTGTTGTACCTCTCTCCTGGCCTACTCTGTACAAATTGATGACAATTTGAACCAAAAATTTCACATTTGGATTTGTCACTCTGGTCGCCACTGATTTTCAGTGTAGTTTGTGTGTTATTTCCATTCCTATTCCCTTTCCATTCTTGATGAGCAAACAGTAGCTGGATCCACTAGTGGGCTAGATGCATCCCTCAGCTCCTATGTCAACCTTTTGCTGGATTTTTTCGTATTTCTTAAAGATAAGACTTTCAGAAAAAGTTCATCCACTGTAGATAGTTTTTTAGTCCTGACACTTTTTCTCTTCTCCAATTCTCAGTTTTTTTAATCACAAATCGCACACCATGGCAAGATATGCTAAGTAAAATAATAATATATGCCTGTCGAGCTGTGTTATCTTTGACCTTTTTCGCAGAATTAACCAAAATAATGGGAACAAATTATGTGTTTTTGTGACAGACCGCTAATAACAAAATGCCTAAAGATACAAAATTGGTTCTATGATAATTTGTCTGTTATGTGTAGACACAGTACTAGTACATGCATTGCATTAGGTTCTTCTTAATGCTTGAATACTGTCAGGTACAAGAACGGCACTGAAAATGAGTGAGTAAAGAAATGAGGGGTGGCTAAAGACTTGCACAGAATGTAGGATCGTAAACGAGATCTTTCCTGTGGTTATGTAATTGTTCCTCTGTTTGTGTTTTTCTTTAGACAACCCAAGGTACCTGCTTGCTATCATACAGTTTCTCTGTGGAGTGTCCAGATTCTCAAAGACAGTCATTTCTCCAGCAGGCACAAGAAGCATTTACAATTGGCCTTCTCACCAGAGCAGAGGGTGATCTGGTAACCAGCAAGCAGGAGCTTCATACCTTTCTAAAAGCTGCCTATTCCCTCACTGTCACTCACAAGTGGCTTGGAACTCCTTTGGAGGTTGTAGCACAGGCAGTTCAAGCTTGTCAAAATGCTTTATCTAGTTTTTACAGTTACTGCCATGCTGGTACCCAAGACAAAGACAGCCTGTGCACTGAGATCATGCACCTGGTCACCCAAGTCAAGCTGCTTCTCCGAGTGGAGCCTTTCCTTAATTCAGACAAGGGGTCTTTTGTCCCTGACAGCTACAGAAATGTCAAAGACACCTCTGTAAATTTTAATCATGCAGGTTTTGCTAAGATAATGAGGCGGTTCCAAAAGTATCACGAGTCACTGTGTGAGACCACTAACACACACTGTAGGGATGCTAAAGATGAGATAGAGATGGACAGAGGAAGGCTGTGTATAACAGCGCTTTGGACAACCCCTGGCACACTCAACACAGAGGCTCAGGGAGGCTCACATTCATCCAGCGTGCATATGCCTCAAAAGCCTGAAAGCACAGATATCCTGGGCTCCTCGTGGCAGGAAGTGTCCATAACAAGTTCAGGCTCTTCTCAGCCCAGCAGAAGCTATACAGGAAGCAGTGCTATTGGACATAGAGAGGGAGCGACCAATCAGAGCTGTCTACCCACAGAAGATGATGAAGAAAGGTCAGACGACAAGTCACAGTCTCCCCATGAAAACAAGAAGCGAAACTTACAGGGTTGTAACTCTGGTGTCAGTTCTGCACTACCTGCCACTTCCTCCTTCAGCATGAGCAGGGATTCAGAAAACTTTCAGATGATAAAAGCTGAAATAGAAACGCTGACCTCTGAAGAGGACGTGATGTCTGATGCTGCTGAGGCAATAGCTGAAGGAGTAGTGCAGTCCTTATCCCAGCTATCTATAACATCCTCTTGCTCCCTTGGGGACAGTTTCGGTTCCCAGTCATCATGGGAAAAACTTTCAGCTGATCTGAATTCTCCCACATACAGGAAACCACAACTAAGTAGTATTTCCAAAGCAGGAGCTTGCCAAAACAGCGATTCACCAGATTCAGATGGGAGCTTCTTCATTTGTGAAACGGTCGATTTTGAAACAGATGATTCCCCTTCTGATCACATGAGCAAAAACCAGAAAATACGTGCTTTATTAAAACCACAACCGATCAAAAGCCCCAAAGTTTACCAAAATGCGGAAACTGAAGTACAACCTGCAACAAACAGCACTTTAGCAATGCAAAATAGTCAATCTCAGGCTGTCACAGAACTGTTACCTGTCACTGAAACCTCTACAAAAAGTTCATTTGGAGTCCTGGAGGTAAACCAAAGTTGTTGTCAACAAACTGAGGTGCAGAATGTGCCCCAGAAGAAGAACTCCATGTGCTACAGCTGCCTAGACCCAAGCACTGTAGCTGATGCTGTCCCTATGAAACCCTTCTTGTTGTCACAATGGGATTACCGAGCCCTTCTGGCTGGCATTTGCAATGATTGTCTGCTGAAGAGGTTGCACAATGATGAGAAAAAATTCAAGTTGGAGCAGTACAAAACTGCCCACAGTAAGTTTACATTCCTGCTCTTCCTTTGTCACCATCAGTACTTTCTGTGAGCTGCAGAAGAACTATGGCTCTAGGGTGTCAGCATCATTCTGTCACTCTAGATAAAAATATCTTAAATGTAAAATATATTATGTATGATCACGCGTTGGATGGATTACTGTGAAATTTTAAACACTCACATTCCCCGTCCCCAAACGATATATTCTACTGTCACTTTCCCTGTAGTGACACCATGATGTTCACACTTGCTGTTTTGAGTGAGGTGTCTCAACGGCGACTGGATGGATTCCAGCAGAGTTTGGCACAGATATTTATGTTCAGCACTCGTGATATTTCCATTGCTTTGATTTCATTTTGCACCATTTTTTTCCAGCTCCCCTTTTAAATTTATACTTGGAATCTGATTCTATAGTTTTGCATGATTCACATTTATGACAATCCTTATTTTCTTTCTACACTGGGCTGCACCTCACTTCATACATAGCAGTTCTGACTCCTTTAAGCCTCCCTCACTTTCTTCTGATTAGCTGCACTCTCATAAATAGGAGGTTTAAACCATATAAGTAGGGCTTCTGTGCTCACACCCAGATCTATATGCTATATATATATCATACAGATCTGGCTATATAAGAATTAGACCAATTACCACCTTCACAGATGGCTTTGCTTTAGTTTCTTATTCAATGGGCTACATCCATCCATTTTCTTCCATTTATCTGGAACCAGGTTACAGGGGCTGCAGCCTAAGCAGGGAAGCCCAGACCCCCTCTCTAGCTACCTCCTCTACCTTATCTAGGGGAAACATGAAGGCGTTCCCAGACCAGCTGAGAGATATCATCTCTCCATTGTGTCCTGGGGCTGCCCCTCCCTCCGGAGCTCACCCAGGAGATGCCAAGGAGGCTTCCTTATCAGGTGTCCAAAGCACCTCAGCTGGCTCCTTTCGAGCTCAGTCATCTAGGAGAGGCTCTGAGTAAACCCGCTACTCTACCACATCGAAAGGAGCCAGCTGAGGTGCTATCTCTAAGGCAAAGACCAGACACCCTACAGAGAAAGCTTATTTCAGCCACTTGTTCGTTCAGTGTCTACCCAGAGCTCGTGACCATAGGTCTATGTCCCCATTTAAGGGGCTGAGATGATCTTTTTTTCCATGAAAATGAGCACCAATGAGTTCAGCAGGCGGGTAGCTTTTATATATCAACCCCAGCCTTGTCTTACAGAACAAAAAAGCTTGTAATTGTCTGTTGATCTCTATCTAGGTGCTCTCCATTTAAAGTTCTCCAAGGCCACCGGACTGTGGACAGCCATGGAAACTTGTGTTTACATTGGTGACTCAATGGGGGAGAAGGGCGCGCAGAGAACAACAATATGGGTGCAGTTTTTACACCAGGAGGAGCGGCTAAGCAAGTATGGTAGCAATCTTGGTTCAACCTAAATATGGTGACTTGAAGTCTCATCTTTTTCCTGTATTTGTCCTTAGTTATGTGGGGAAAGATTACTTGAACCCAAAGCAGATCCAGTTTCCTCTGAAAGATGTGGAGCGACAGATGACAGCCCAGTACTATGTGACTGAATTCAACAAAAGTCTCTATGACAAAGAAGTTATGGCTCAGATCTTCTTTATTCCGTCAGAAGCCCTGTTGGTGAGGGACTGCTGGAAACACTTATTTAAAGGAATTCAAGATAACAAATGTTGCATTCAAAGTGCTTACTTTGTAAAAACAGCTTTAATAGAAGCCCATATCCAGAGTTTGGTACAGACTGCAGCAGCTTGAAATGTAATACTTTCAGTTTAGAGCTAGAAATCTGTTTTGTGATATAGTCAAGCAATTATTCTGTAGGTTATTAGTCTAGGAGGTGCTATGATCTGCAAATTTTTACAATTCTGTGTGGAAAGTATTTATTGATTTGGGCCAAAGACAGAGAGCCTTTATCATTATTCACTGAGTGTAAACCAGACTGTGTACTGCCATTTATCTTTATAAACACAATACAACAGTACAGCAATGTGTGTGCTGAGAGCCAATCACAAACCCAAAAGACACATAGAGCCAATGGATTACTGAGATTAGTAACATTTAAATACAAAGATTTATTTTAGTAATATTGTTGCTACCAGTAGAATCCAAACAGTCTTCAAATGTTACAAAATATCTCTCTTGTTTTCCGGTGATCAGATTCTGGATGGAGATGAGATTGTGGGCTGTGTAACCGTGGAGCCCTACATGCTTGGAGACTTTGTCAAACTGACCAACAACACTGAAAAGAAGGAGAAGATGTTCCATGCTACAGATTATGGCCTCGCATTTGGACACTTCACCTACCTGTTCTCTGGTGGCCAGGAAGTCGTTGTAGATTTACAAGGTGTGTGACATCTGCTGCTTTTCACTGAACGCAATATTGTCACATGACAAAGATTAGTAGTCATCCATTTATTTTTCCACAGGATGGGTGACAGCCAACGGCAAAGGACTGACCTACCTCACAGACCCACAGATTCACTCCACCAGGATCCCTAAGGGTCCTTCTAACTTTGCTGCCAGAGGGCTCAGTTTGTTCCTGAAATATCAGCATGGACCTGAGTGCAATCAGATTTGCCACCTGCTCAAACTACCTCCACTGGACCCAAACTCAAACGTTTCTCCTCAAAAACTTTGAGACGTTGGACACTATTTATTGCTATCCACAAAAAATTGAAAATTATTTAAGGGGCTTGTTTTGGCAAGTTTTTGGAACTGACTGCTTTTCTTTTTTTTAAATGTACCGATAAATGCATTGTGCACCCTTTTCTTGGAATGCTAGAAGTGTAACAGATTTACAAAGAGCTTTTGGGTGCTACATTTAGTTACAAGAGATAAGAGATCATTCTTTTATAAGAGAAGGATCTGAAAAGACAAATGCTAAAATGCCCGATCCACTCCTCTTAGACTGAAAAATGATCCAATATCCCAGGGCTGTAAAATCCCTCTATTGCTGTGCTTGCTTGGTAATGTTGCACAACTTGACAAAATGTCTCATAATGCACATCCGCATAACCACACAATGCGTTCATGCACATGTGACTCCCACACAATTCTAATGACATGTAAAATATGCAAATATGTGCAACTGTTGTATTGTCTTCTTTTCTTGTTTGTATCACTGCATATTTTGTCCTTTTGTAACAATATAGATAAAAAAAATAATTAACTTTGATGATAAAAGCCAGCAATGTTTAGTGAACTGTAAAATCTGTGTAAACAGGCTACATGAAGATGATTATTGTGCAGTCTTCTCTACTGAAATGTTTTTGGTGCATATGGTCCAGTAAATGAGTGATAGATAGATTTTTGAAAAAGATACTTTATTGATTGCACAAGGGAAATTGATGTGTTACAGCAGCACGATGAAGGGTACAGTCTACAATAAACAGCACAGTTAAAAAAAAGGGCCACAGGTGCCTGGTAAGGGCCTTATACTATGAGATAGTGCAGGAATTTATATATTTACAACAGTGATAAAAAAAACAAAGAAAAAGAAAAATGATGTTAGTAAGACTGACATTTGTAAGGGAGAAGTGCAAATTGCATTAATAAATAAAATGTACAAATTAAATCGTGAGAAAAAGCTGCATGAAGGTATAATACAAAAATGTGTTTGGGACCATACGCCTGACAGGTGTGTTCATCTGTCACAGAATGAAGAGTTATTATACAACTTTACAGAGAGTGGTAGGAATGAGTTCCTGCAGCGTGCTTTATGGCAGCGAGGTTTATGTAGTGCAGAGACAATCAACTAAAAATGGCTTCTGACAACAGAACAGTACCTTGTGTAGCAGATCCACCATTAGTTGTGTACCTGTGTGTGTGTTAATAGGTCAATAAATGGAGCCCTTTGCAAAGTGCTTTGCAAACTGCCAATGGGGAAACGTGTAATGTAAATATAGTCCATTTATCTTTACAAGGGGTGTGCAACATGGTCAAGGTGAATACAGTAGAAAGACCTGACTGACATTTCAGTGCGACAAATGACCGCTGCAGGTCTACACCTGTAGGTCAGATACCCTTGTAACTGTTGGTGTTTGTTCAATTTCCAAATGGAAAATGATAACAGTATAGAAATGCTCTGCTCGTACACATTAAAAACATCTCACAAGGTGCATTACTGAGTCAGCCAAGAGTAAAATTATTAAGATGATGACAATGATGAAAGCAAAAATAATTCGGAGAATCTACACTGTAATACTACACATAGCATAACTTGCAAAGGATGTGTGTGAACTGCAATATTAGAAAGTATTCGTATTCTATTTTTATCTTATTGTATATTTTTATTCTATTTTATTCTACTGTATATAGTATATTATTTTATTCTATTCTGTACAGCTGTGTACTGTATTTATTCTTATTGTATTCTAATTTTTGCGTCATAACTTTTGCACTGTCCACTTCCTGCTGTGACAAAACAAATTTCCCACGTGTGGGACTAATAAAGGTTATCTTATCTTATCTTATCTTATCTTATCTTATCTTATCTTATAACTACAAGTTTTGTATAGGCTTATATGTAATTAATGCATTTTAAAGTAGTAGGTTTGTAAGTTTATCTAAAGCTGTCAGGTGGTTAGGTCTGCTGACAGCAGTCACACACCTCTACAGTCACATGACAGTGATGTCATTCATGCGCACATGTTTACCCCTCCCCATTCGGCCAAAATCCTGTTCGGGCTTTATGAGCTGCCCTCTTTTGTAAACACAGCATGCTTTACCCTTGGCCCACTAAGCGCAGTATGACACAGTATCACTAAGCGCTGTTATGAATATTCGACTGGAAAGCGGTGTATTTTTGAAGTTTGTCCTCACTGTAAGTGCACTGTATGAATAGAGTTGGCATAACATTATAAGCACCTACAGATAGAAGAATAACACCGATGGTCTCTTCATCGTGGCAGCCGTTAGTGGGTGGGATATGTAAGGGAGCAGGTGAACATTTTGCCCTCAAAGGTGTGTTAGAAGCACGAAAAACTGCAAGCGTAACGATTAGCGTGAGTTTGACGAGCGCCAAACTGTGACTGTTTGGAGACTGAGTCAGAACATTTCCAAACACTGCAGCTCTTGTGGGATGTTCTCAATCTGCGGTGGCCGGTGTGGGTATCTATGAAAAGTGGTCCATGAAGAACAGTGGTGAACCAGAGACTCGGTCGTGGACAGCCAAGGCTCACTGATAAAACGTGGGGACGAGCAATGGACGAGCTGCCGTAGCTCAGATTAAATGTGGTTCTGATAGAAAGATGTCAGGATACAGAGTGCATCACACAATATGAGGCAGGTGGTCATAATGGGGTTATGTTTCACTTTTGTTGCAGAATTTGTACATTTGTAAGCATTTACAGTCTACACACACTCTGCTGTATGAGTCTCTTGCCCTTGGAAAACATTAACCAGCTTTTAATGTACAAAGACATTTCCTTTTATGGGCTTACACTGCGACCTCACCCTGACAACACCCGAATCTGAACTTGAGCCCTCAGATGTTGGTTGAAAATAAAATCCGGAAGCATCTAGGCCTGTCTGGTCATCTGTCAGCATATATAAGGAAGTGCAGCTCCTCTAGAGCAACGGAGACTTCGCAACTACCTGTGAGAAAGTCTGCGGATTCCTCGAAGATGAAACTCTTTGTGGTGTTAGTGTGCGTGCTGGCAGGCTGCCTGGCAGAGAAACCTCGCCCATGCAGTAAGTAAAAAAGGAAATCGGAGACGAGCTCCGTTGTGGTTACAGTGATAGCTCACTGTTGGGTTCTCATTGCTGTTTTCTCTCGCTGACTTGTAAATATTAATAAATAATTCTGTTTTCTCTTATTTCACGCAGAAAGCCCTCCCTTTCTGACTGGAGCCCTCACTGTTGTGAGTTTATGCTTTGTGTACTTAAAACTTTTGCTGTTGCTATTAATTATGAGGGAGAAATGAGCCTCTGTTGTTGTTGTGCATTAGCAATGTTTGATTGAAACATAAAATATGACCCATTGTTTAATGTTTGGGTGAACAGTGGGTAAAAAGCATTTAAAAAAGAATAAAAGTGTGTCAGCCACTGCATCAGAGTTAGGAATGAGGTGGTCTTGTGGTGTTGAGATACAAGTCCAGACATTTCAGTGCTCAGGTCAAGGTCCAGATTGATGTTTATGGCGAGTGAGCACGTCTGACAGTGTGGAAAGCAAACAAAGAAAATGAAAGTTGTACTTGAACCAAACGTGCAACCACATTTAATTGTCATTCATATTCTGTGTGAACGAGAAAGATGTCAACAATCTTGCATTCTGTTTCTCCAGTCCACACAGAATGAAAAGCTGTGGGTTTATGCCAAATACCTGTACGATGCATGGGGACAAAGGGTCCGGCTCATGGAGCTGGGGAACTACCAGAACAAGTCTTTCACCTATGACGCCCTGCTGCTCTTCAGAGAGGTGACCAAAGCAAACACAAGAACGTCTCAAATATTTGTTTTAGTGTGCAAATCACTGCTGATACGATTCTACTGAAGTGGAGACGCATGAGGCCAACAACACAACATGTTATAAGAAAGTATTTTCTTTCCTTAATGTTTTACTGGAATATAATGGGAACTCGTAAGCATGTGCAACTGACACAATAAAAAGCGGGCCATATTTTTAAAAAAAAACAAAAAAAACCCCGACAATGACAGCATATTTAATTAGTTTAAGGTTAGCACATCTTTCTCTTGATTAGAATAGATATTATGGCATAATTTTGGGTGTGAGCACCCATATATGTTATTTCTGTGCTAGGTTTTGGTTGTTATTTCCATCTTCAGCAAACAGAAGTTACTGAAATAACCATCATCTTTAGACTGAATCCTATTGTATGTAACAGCAAAAGAAATTCTCATTCTTACCCCACAACTCATGCACCAGGCTGCCATGTATGAGATCGACGACAAAGCTCGTACATGCAAGAAAAAGCCTCTGAAGGCAGACTTCCATCCTATGGAAATCCCAATAAATTCAACTCTGGTGGGCCAAGCCGTCCTGGGCAGCTCATCTGGACCTGGTGAAGGACTCCTGGTCAACACCTGGACTGGAAATCTTCCTGGAAACACAGGTGAGTTGGCATCTAATGTTCAGAACTGTCATCCTGGCTGTTTATCTGCACTCTGTTTATGGACACATTTCATGTCTGTCCTTTCAGGAAAGTACCTGACCACCTTCACTGAATTCGGATGCATTCCAGTCAACACTATGTACCAGACACAAGAGTATGGATGGATGGCGACAGGGTTCGTTTCCTCTCAAGTCTATAGTGTGAAAAATGTAGAATGAAATACGTTTGCGTCCGTCCAAGTAAAAGCTGTGTCCCTTTTTTTTTTTTTTTTGTGCTCACCAGCTTCTTCAACAACGTCGTTGGGATTTCTGACCCTGGTCAGCTCAACCCCCCCGACTTCTGCCCAACAGAGATGACGTCGAATGGAGAGAAGCCTGAAGATTTCACCAGCTTGTTCTTTAAGCTGCAGTGAAGGCTTCGGCGGGTTTTTATCTTACGCAGTGCACTGAGATCACCAATGTTGGAAATTGGCATTATATAAGTAAAAATGAATGGCATGTAATTGCATGTAAAATGCTGTCTCCCCCGTATTCCTGTTTAAAACATGGAGGACGAGTTTGGCCTCATTGTTCTTTCTGTGTATCTCTAACCGGGATGAACTTTGCAATCTTTTTGGCATGCAGAAAATGATAAAGCGGTTCGACAAATCATCTGGTTTGGTTTGGTTTTTTTGTAACAGGTTATTGCCTGTCATATTTGCTTTTCTTACTTCCCATTTTCTAACACTGTGTTGTGGCCACATCTTGTGTTCATCAATATAAATGTAATGCATGAATGCATGCGGTGTATTTCTTGTTTCATAAGAAAAGGTAAAGAAGGATGTATTCTCACAATCTGTCTATTGACACAAAAAAACCAACATGTGACTTAATGGTTTCAAGAGAAAAAAAAAAGTCCTGGAGGATCAAAAGTCTTTATGTTTAATGCCCACCTTGCTGGTTTCCAGTTGTTACTTGCTTTCTGAGTTGGTTCACCAGAGAGGTGACACTAGTCACCTTTACCAGCAGACATAGTTTCTAGCTTGTTAAAGTAGTTTGTGTACATATGAAGTGGGAGTGGTTAAGGTTACAAATGCTGCTCTTTTACATCTACATGCAGTCTATCCTCTCAACTTTCTCTTCAGTCAGCCTTCTAGCTCCTCCCCTTGGTTTGTTAGTTAGGGGTCAAAACAGCTAAAACGCAGTTTCTACTATTAAAAGACATTCCCTTGACTTTTATTCTCACATAACTGGTGTATTGAGAAATGACAAACAAAAAACTTGGCAGCGAAAACAGAATGGGAGTATCACCTGCTTGTTTTTTAAGGAAGTGATATTTTTGAAGCAGTATCATATGAGCAGCTGTTGCAGAGGAAAACATTCAGATCTGCAATCGAACAGCATGAAGGTCCTCGTCCTGCTTGTGTGCCTGTCCGTGGGCTGTCTCGCTCAGAGACCACGGCATTGCAGTGAGTACGCAAACATCTGAAGAAAGTCCTCTTTCTTCAAATGTCTCCAAATGCAGCAGTTCTCTTGCTTTAGCATCAGAACTGATGGTGCCGATTTGTTTTTGCTTCAGTGTAGAATGACCAAGTTAGCAATGTAGCACATCTGTAGTGTAAATCCTCCAAAATGCTTTAATTTTCACAGGATACCCGCCACTGATGAGCGGAAGCCTGTCTGTGGTAAGTCTCCTCTCATATCCCTCGATTACATTTGAGTGTTGCAATAACAACTGATACTTAATGCAGTTGTTAGTTATTCAGAGTAATCTGTGAGAAGTAATCTGCAATGACGAACATTTGCCTCTGTTTGAAAGTCCACTGCAAATCAGAAACTGCTGGCATTCTCCAAGTACATCTATGATGGACTGGGAGAGCGCATCCGCTTCAGACAGTTTGGACTCTATGACAATAAGACCTACCACCTTGATGTGCTTCTACTGTACAGAGAGGTAGCGACGGCACAGCAGTAATATTTGCATTCAAGTTTATCCTGGATACCATAAATGACTGTGTAATGGTGCCCTGTCCTCTAGGGTGTTATGTACAAAATAAACAACAAGAACCGCACATGCACTAAGCAGCATCTGAGCCCTGACTTCCATCCGCTGGCAGTTCCAAGAAATGCCACCCTGATGGGCCAGGTTGTGTTGGGCGCCTCCTCTGGTCCTGGACAGGGAGTCCTGGTCAACAGTTGGTACGGGGAGGAGAAGACGAAGACGGGATCAGGTACAATAAGAGGAAATCAAAGCGAAAAATTGCAAAGTCATGTGTTAGTTTGTAACACATGACATTCTCTTACATAAGCTTGTGTTGATCACAAACAAACCTGCTTGTCTGGTTGCGCTGCCTCGGCTCCCATGTGATCCACTTCTTGTTTCTGCAGCCAAGTACTTTACCACTGTCACCCAGTTTGGATGCATCCCCGTCAGTACTCTGTACCACACCAGCAGCGGTGACTGGGTGGTCAACAGGTCAGTGGGCAGAAGGCTTTTAATATTGTTCTAGAACTTTCATGCATGTTTCCAAAACTATTTGTCACGTTGCGTTTTTTTCCTTAATATTTGCCAGTAAACACTGAACTGGGTCCCTCAGTAGGGCACTGGCTTTTTCTCACACTCTAAAGTCTCTGAGAATCTGTGATCCTGGTTGAAGAAAACTGTTGGCATCCTCTGATTCATTTTTGCTTCATTTGTTTCTGTTTTTCAGCTTCTATAACAATGTCATTGGATTAGTCGATCCCCAAAAACTCAACCCGCCATTTTTCTGCATGAATGCTGAGCAGGGGGATGAAGACGAGCCAGTAACATTTCTCAGCTTGTTTAAAGAATGATTTTACAAATGGTGGTGACAATGATGATGATGATGAGTCACTGAACTGCGTTGCTGCCATTCATAAACAAGCTTCATTTGGTTAAAATTCATGCTAATATTTAATCAGAGTATTTTCATACATATTTTACATTCATCAGATTGAGCAGCGTTTCCTCTAAAATCTATTTTTAATCACACTGTTTCTCTTTTTTAATATTTTCCCATAACAGTTTATCGGTTAAATTAGTGTTTTAACATTTATGTCATAAGAAAATAAAAACAAATTCAGAAAAGTCGAGCCTGATACTTTGTTCCTGATACTTTTTTCACTGATCTGCACAAACTGCAGTAGGAGTGTGGCAATAATCAATACTCACAGACTAACAACGCAAAGACTAAAGGCCACTGGTATGTCCCACTGGGTGGCATGTTGGCAAAGTTCAGGAGTATCACACCAAAGAAGATCCTGAAGCTGAAGAAGCATTTTGCCATTCCCACTTCAAGAAGACTTCAAATGAATATTTTAACCTCACACCTTCCACAACAAAACTGGACAAATCAAGAAATAAATCTAATGGCATACATTCTGCTACTTTCCAGATGTTGCAGAGCGTGGTGTAAGGGTATTGCTACACCCTGTCATCCACTGATTGACTGGGGGGGTAGGCAAACTGAGGGCTATCAGCAGTGTCTTGGGCCATGTGGTTGATGTGTGTGAGAACCAGTTTTTCGAGGCATTTCATGGCAATTGGTGTGAGTGCCACTGGCCTGAAGTCGTTTAAGGTGGACATGTCCGGTCTTTTGGAGACTGGTATGATGGTGGAGGATTCGAAAACGCATGGGACTACTGCCTGACAGGTTGAAATGCACAATGCACTGTTACCTCCCAACAAGCATCCCTCATCATCATTTCTTTGTGGCGTTTCTCTCTGTGTGTGAGTAGTCCAGCTTCTTCCCACAGAGGCATTAAAGCCTCAGTGGGGTTAGGTTGTTTTGCCCATAGGTGTGAGCGGTTGTGTTTGTGTTAGAGAGACACCTTTTCCACCCACCCACCCTCCCAAAAAGCTAGAATTGGATGAACCGAATGACATTTGTAATGCATTATGTAAAGCTGCAAGGTATTTAGATGTTTCTCATAAATAAATCTGAGTAACATGAATTAATAAATCAGAAATAATATCTGAATGCGGGAGATCCATCACTGCCAAAAAATATTAATTTGATTGGAAACCATTAATGTGTCTAGCTGATGTTTTTTCTTCCCTTTTCTTTCTACCCTATTGTAGTGCACTGTAACTTTGGTACTTTGTACCTAGAGCTACTCTTCTGTTTACAAAGAGGAAATGAGCAATGTGGTCGTGACCTGGAAAACACACTGCCACAACATCACAACAACTTTGCCTACTTATCTCTCTATATATAAGTTAGATATATATAGAAGTACTTCCATAATATGATCGCCCAAAACTACTGGGCTTTAAACATTACTAACGTGTACCTAAAACTGCCGTCTCCAGGCCTGGAAATGTTTCTACTCTACTCTACATGTCTTTAAAATATTTCTCTAAAAGAGGCATATGTGTGATGTAAGTATAGAGAACATTTACTTTGCAAATTGTATCACAGTGTTGTGTTCTGCTGGATGGGATTGAAATCCTGGATGCTGGGTGCCTGCTGGCCACTAGATGGCAGTGTGTGACAAGTAATGAAAGAGAGAGATTTCCAAATCTATGCAACTCAAACATGAAACACTGATTTACAGTTCAGAGATGATATTACAATTGTGTTGTATTATTTTATTTATTTATTGGAGTAAAAAGTTTCAGTTATAGAGCAGGATGAGGGGTCACCTGGTAGCAGTAGTAATGGATCCCCCTTAGCTCTCCAACTTCCTGCACCCCAACATCTGCTGTCATCACTCCCGGATCCTGTGCAGCCGTCTCCAGCCAAATAAGCCTGGAGTCAGGGTCCTCATCAGAAAACTGGAGCAAGGACCCTGAACTCCGCAACACCCTTAAACACTGCTTCAAGACCAGGCTGGCATTTCGCTTCCCCTCCCTGGACCTTAACAAGGCATCAGTGGTCCCCTTGTCAATTATAAGGTCCACAGTACTAGGACTGAAGCGTTTATCAAGCTGTGTGCAGTCCAGCTCTACGAACTCAATTTGAGAAGAACAGCTGTGAGGTTGAATGGCTTTAGCTTGAATGTGTTCCTGCATTAGTTTCACAGCTATGGGGGAAATGTCAGCACAAGTGACATGGACGGAGACAGGAGAGTGCCTGTAGATAGAGGGTCCCAGTGCTGACGTACCACAGCCCATATCCACCACCTGGAGCGCAGCGTCTGGGCGAGACATAGTTTGCAAGAGGGGCATGATGAAGTCTCGGACAGAATCGAAACCAAAAAACCACTCAAAGTTTTTGAAGGTGGCTTTCCCGCTGCTGGTCTCGGTGTAGAAGCGGTCCCAGGTTGCTTTCTTATCCATGTTTTCAATCAGTTCAGCTACAGTGAAACAAAGATGGGACACAGGAGTTATCAGTAATACACAAAACATCGGTTATTTTAGCATGATCATGACTGAGCTCTTTTCTTAGGTTATAAATAGACATTAATAGTTTCTTTTGAGGAAGTTCCCTCAACTTTAATGTGATTTCCAAGTTTATACAACAGCAGTGTGTATAAGATACATTTATGCATTGCTGATATTGTTGTAAAGATGCACAAAACCTTTCAGTCAAATCCACGTGATAAACATGCTTTGCTGTTTGGTTCAGCTTTTCGGAAGCTGCGGTTTATGATGTTGTTGACAGGTGTTTGGCTAAGTGTTGCCCAACTGTGGTCTGCACAATTGTTTAGAAGGCACACTGCGGCTGCGATTAGAGACTTAAAGCACATCTTTCTACACAGCTACGATGACCTTTAATGGGCTTTAATGTGTAAACTAGCAGCCGACTGTACTACAGGACTACCTCGTGGTACAACTGCTTTTTTTTCAGTGAATACGTCACTAGCTTGCACCCCAGTCACAGCAGAGTCCTTCGTCTCTGTGAATGGCTAAGGTGTTGTAGCTAGTTGCTAGCTGTAGCTTATTAGTCTGCAGTCACGTGTAGCATGAAATGTCATGAACACATTTCAGTCAGGCTAGCCTGGTATTAAAAAAATATAACATGTTTATACATACCAGTTAGAGAAGAATGATACCGCAAATAAGCCCCCAAAACTCTTCTGCCTGACAAAAATGACTTTAAAAACGGAGACATCTTGCCTTTCACTCTAACCTTTAACGTAAGAGTTCTCACTTTGGTATTTTTTCTTGGTACCAACAGGACTCAACGTCCATAAAATGCTAAAGAGTTTGCTCTTTAGCATTTTATGGTTATAGACGATCTTTGGTTCGGTTATGCTGCAGTGACGGAACTGCGCATGTGTGTGAGTGCAAGCGTAAACAACATACACCCACTTAACCATTCTGTCAAAAAGCAGCTGTCCGTGTACATCACTGACATCTGTATATTGAGAACTACATATCAAACGCTTTCTAGGTACCAAAAACCTTTTAACATGTACGTTTTCTCTTGTAGGTCATATACAATTTATTACTGTATAGTCCCATATTCTTCTTTCTCCTCTCCCTGCAGGAATAATGCAATAATGCTTTCAATTCAAGTATGGTTATACCAGGTTCCTACAGATGGATGCAGCACAGTTCTGACATCAAATATGCATCAACGTGCAGTGTTGTTTACACAAAAAGACTTAGAACGTTATTCTCAACTTTCAATATTTAACTGAAAAACAAAAATCATACTGACACAAGAAATAAGATGTAAATTGCTTTAATAAAACTCAATGAAACGCAGTGTAACAAAGGAAAAGAAACAAAGCAAGTAGATAACATTTACAACCACAAAAGAAAAAAAAACCCTGTACAACTCTAAATGGTTGGAGTCACTTCTATATTTCCAAAGATTTTTTTTTTTTAATTTAATCATTTTGTCATGACTGAAGGTAAATTTGGGGGTTTGGGGCAAGAAGGGCAAATGAGGCAAGTAATGTGATTTTCTCTCTCTTTTTCGTTTTTTTTTTTTCCAAATACACGAGTGTAATCTCATACACAGATGTACGCTTCATCAGCATGGCTGCTGGTAGGATTTCTTGAATGCGCTGCTGCGGCACACAGCAGGAGATGCATGAGATGGGCTGTGGCCAGGAGTGCTATTTGTACAAGATGTCGTAATGGCCAGGTCTATAGAGGAGGAAGATGCGGGGGTCTCCGCCTTCGGGAAAGACGTGGTGATTGACTGTTCCTCCCTCTCCTCTATCCATGTACTCCACCAGAATGGATACGTCCAAGGCCTGAGCTAAGGCGATGATGTGAATGTGGTCACTTTCTTTAGACATTGGCTCTACCTCCTTGGAAAAAGAGAAGAAAAAAGCACATTAGGTGCGAGTTTCAGACAATAAAACGTGTTTTTTGTACCAGAATGGCAAACAGTCATAACATGTCATAACAGTTCAACAGTTATGTACATTATATTTAAATTTAAAAGCAGGAAAATGATTATCTACGTAGGGAAAACCTTCACCTGCTGGCAGAACTCCTTGACAGTGCGCCCACCCTCTATGAAATGCTGAAAGAAGGTATGCTGTCGCTGCAAGTAGCCTGAGGTGAGCAACCGCAGGTACACCACCACATAGTCTGATACGTTCTGGTCATTGAAGGAGTTCAGCAGCTCCTGCAGGCTCGGCTGTTTCTCACATAGCTCAATCAGGTCCATGAACTAGCAAGAAAAACAAGATTTACATGTTTAGACTCATGTACTCAGGCCTCAGCTTGCCAACTTTCTATTTAACTGGCCAAAACATGTGCTCTGGCAGATGGCCATCTAAAATTGGCTAATCAATAAGGAAAAATCATTTGCACCTTAACCAACATAACAAATGATATGCTGTCAATCAGGTTGAGGGTTTTACACCTCTTTTTTTAAGCTTATTTACAGCAACAATGTAAAAAAAAACCAGACAATAAAACAAATGTATCTAACTAGATGACATCCATTTGCATTTGTAGCAACTTCACAAAAATAGTCATTTAGGTTTGCCAGAATACTCACAGTATTGTGAAAATCTTCAATAGTAAACTCAGTGAAACCTTCGTTAACCAGATCCAGTTTACTTTTAGCTGCAACTGCTTTGAACCTGATGAGACAAAATGTGTATTTAAAAAGTAAAAATTGTAAATATTACAGCCGCCTATGTGCTTATCCGAATTTTAAAATATTGAAAACAGAACACAGTGTACTGCCCACACACACTCATACATCCGATGAACAGACAGAACAGCAGCAGAACGCATTTAAATCGTCTGAGATGATGATGAAGTGTGAATTTGAGCATAGACACTAACAGCCAGCAGAGCACACACAGTAACCACTCTGGCACTCACCTCTGAAGTTCTTTGCTGTCATCTAGCAGGGACTCGAGATGTGCAAAGCCAAAGGCTCTGTAGAAACAGTTTCCATCTGGTCGCGTCTTGCGAATGTACGAGTATTTTTTGTGCAGGTCCTGTAATAACAATAATTTTAAAAAAATCTGTAACACCAGATCCAAAACAGTTTTTGCGAATTTAAACAGAGAAACTTTGGATTGACGTGTGGCTGCAGTAACCTGAGAGGTGCAGCGCTCTGACTGACCTTGATCTTGAGCTGATAAACCGTGTCATCCTCAGCGTACTCGCTCTGCAGCACCGACAGGTCCTGTCTGTCTGACACTAAAGGGTTACTGTTGGCTATCTGCACAACCACACACACAAAATTGCAAATTAGTCATTGCAATCCATCTCAATACTTGTTTTTAGACTTTTTATTAAACAGTATGTCAGTGATTATGCATTAGTGACATTTCTTTTTATGCTCATCATAATCTCACAGCTGTGCACATAAAGCCTGTTACAGGTCAAGGTCAGTGTAATTACTGCACAGATAGATTCTCAAAGAAATGCATCTCATTTGTGTTCAGAGTGCAAATGATGCTTTTATAGCCCTGTCCACATGTCATCTGAGATTTCTGAAGTTGTAACTGTGAAAAATAAATAAATAAATAAATAAATAAAGACAGTGGAATAGGGCTGCCACAAACGATTATTTTGATAGTCGACTAGTCACCGATTATTTTTGCGATTAGTCGACTAATCAGATCATCATCCATTGAACGTAAAAGTACAGCTTATTGCACCAGCAGCATCTGCTCTTATATAACTATCATTAGCTTACAGCTTTAAGTGTTTAAGGTCTGTGCTAACTAAAAATAAAGACAAGATGATAGTTAATTGAATTTTAATTAAATGTGCAGATTGTTTCGGTGGAGTTTAATAAACTCAGCCGATTTACTCAGGAACAAATAAAATACTGAAAAAAGCCAAACAATAACATTTTTAAGTTATCTAAGTGACTTATATATCATGTTTAACCTGAGTAGGGCGGTGGGTTTGAAAACGATCTGCCGGGAGTCCGGTGCTCTCATGGCCCCCGGCTAGCTATCGAGCTAGTGGGTAACAGACGTCTCCGAAAACGTCGGAGCGCTTTTGAAAATATGTGGTGTCCTGATAAACTGAGCAGATATTTGAGGTTTACACAGCTACATTCTCGCCTGAAAATATGTTAAACGTTTATTTTGTGACCCAGAAAGAATAATAAGAGTAAAGTTAAAACTAACTAGCTGCCGCCATTGTTGACAACTGCGCTGGGCCGCGCTATGAATTCTGGGACACAGTTTCTTCTTCTTCGGGGTTTAACGGCAGCTGGCATCCTTGTACATGCAGTGCTGCCATCTTCTGTTTCAGTCCGTTATTACACTCTTAAATCCTGCTACTTATTCCTGCTTTTGGGATCTTACAAAGCTTCAAACGACGCGTCGACTATTAAATCAGTCGTCGACGATTTTGATAGTCGACGTAATCGTGACTAGTCGACTAATCGTGGCAGCCCTACAGTGGAATGTGGAAATTTGCTCATCCGGATCCCGAGAATAACACAAAGTCATCTTTATTTCTTTTTGCTTTCCAAACTAAAGGCTTTCTTACCTCCTGCTGAATCCGGTCCTGTTGAGCAATTATGGCCTCATCATATGCTAGGCAGTTCACTCCTGTAAGACAAAGGTGACATATTTAAGAGGCTTCAGGAGTAGAGTAGTACTTAAATGACATACTGGCCGACATGGAGGATGGTGAAGCTGTGGCATTGGGATTTTAACTGCACATCAGACTAGAAGCAGATTTACAATACCATAAATGTAGTAGCATTTATGGTGCTATATAAAGACAATAGCACTGTAACAGTTCTGAAACTGAGACTGAAACTGCCCTACAAACATCTACAGTATCAAAGCACAACTCCATCTTCCCAAACTGTGCAAGCTGTATAGAGGTGTTAATGTTTCGTCAAAGGATGCTAGTCTGAGAAAACTCTTATGTTTAAAAACTGATTAGGTTAACGTCTTTAGTAGAGGGACCCTAATGTGATCTACTGCCCAGATCTGTGGTTTAAAAAAATGAAAAAATTGAAAAAAGGATGAACTGAAAGCTAGTTCCACCTTCTAGTGTTTCAGAAAGTTAGGATGCAAGCATTTGCTACTAGGAAAACAACTGTTGCACAAATTCAATATTTGGATTGGATATTGATCCGATACCAACCGTGAAAACTGGACCGGCTATCAGTGATAACGAGCCAGCCCATTCGATTCACTTCTGTGTTGCTCTGTGTTTACTTTGCCACGTGTATCCTAGAGCTGTTTTCTTTTAATTCACTAACAAATACCAAAAATTGTATAGAATTATATTTATTTATTCATTCCTTTTTAGTTTTTTCAAAGTTAGGAAATGTTTTAACTTGAGTCTCGTGTTTCCTGAAACATAAAAGAATACTTTCTAGTCTCTTGCTCACATTGATATAGATTATTCAATTAAAACTGGTATCCTATCGCTAGTCAGTATTAGCAGTTAGCAAAGCTAAGGTATCGGTATTGGATGGGATTCAGAACAAGCCTATTTGGGCCATCGCTGACTGCATTCACTTTTACAATTGGTGTGTTTAAGCAGATGTGACCTAGTGACACTGTCAGTGTACCTGCATTGCACCTGCAACGCTGTGTGACAATGTAATACCCGAACAAGCCAGGGACTAAAACTGAAATAACTTTATATTACTTGGTTATTCTAGGATATTTTTTAAAAACGCCTAGCTTGGATTTAGCAATCACAATTAAATGCGACTACATTATCTTGGATGTAAAAATAAATAAATAAACTTGATTACCCGTAATACAGTGTAGGTAAGGAACTAGTATCTTAATAAAAGTAACGGTGCCAGGTCCTGCATGTCGTTTTGCTTTAAATGTTTGTCTTTTGTCAAAAAGCCCTTTTAGCTCGGTGTTTTCCTTCTCACTGGCGAAACCACTGATTTCGTTATAATGCCAGACAGCTGCATGTAAACAAAATGTAATAAAATCTGGAATAAATCAATTGACAAAGACACACTTCCCCTTTCCGTTTTCGTCACCTGCCGACACCAATAAGCAAACAAGAGCGCATTTAGCCCTTGGTCAGCATTTAACATGAAAACAAGTTAACCTACAAGCTAACGTCAGTCAGCTAAACTTGGCTAGCGCGACTTGTGCGAAAACAAAACAAATTTTAGCCACGACGACAGTCGCAGTTTTACAAACTAAAAATACGACGTCTTTTCTTTAATATTAAGTACACATTTTAAGCATTTCCAAAAGTCAAAACCTCTGGAACTGTCACTCACTGCTGCCCTGACATTAACTAAACAAGCTTTTTTTTCTTTGTGTAGCAGTGGCAGCTAGCTAACGTTAGCCCAGAAGCTCTGGCCTCTGTGTGCCCCTCACCGCTGCACATCAGCCAGATTCAGCACGGAGGAGGTAACGGCTGAAACGCTTTACAGATGCTCGTGTGAATAAGAGCTTTGTTTAGAAGAGAAATGACAGCGCACTTTGCTTGACATTTGTTGGTGTAACTGTTTCTCTCACCCTCCATCTCTCCCTGTGATGACTCTTGCTGCTCCTCCGCCATCTTAGCTGCTGAGATCGGTTTCCTCCCTCCGCATGACATCACTCGTCGCACACTTCCGAGCGCAGGTCAACGGTAAACTTACTTTATTTACTTATTTATTTATTTATTTATTTATTCATTCATTCATTCATTCATTCATTCATTTAGTTGGTGGGCAACCTTTTCGCATGAATAATGACTTTGTTAACAAAGCTAAAGCGTCGTACGAGGCTTCCAGTAAATAATGCATTTATTTATATAATTACAGTATTATACCATATTTAATATACATTTATTTCTTTATTAATTAAAAACTTTAACTAAAATGAATAGAATATTTGGTAGTGTTGTCAAAGGGTTCGTGTTGTTGCTCCACGCCATTATAACAGGTTTCTTTTCTGAGGGTCAGGCAGGATTATGAGGCAGGTGAAGTGTGCAGTCCTTCCACAAAACCATGGACCCTCACAGACCTGTACAGTCACTGGTTTGGGGTCATTTGTTTAATTGCAAACATGGGGAAAATTATGCACTAATTCACTCTAAAATTAGAAGGGCTAAGGAGTTAGAAAATCCCTGCATACGTTAGTTCTAAATGGCTTGTTTTTATTTATTAAGTTAGTGGCTGTTCTTTAGTATCTATGATGAAGGTAAAAATACCACAAACAATTCGTTTTGTACATTCATCCTCTGTGATTTTGAGTTGGCCCTTTCCTGTCAGTATAAAGGTGTTTAACTGCACATTTGATCTTAGTATTAGAAAAAGCAGAGCACTTTCAACAACATATCTAAATATAAATACATAAATGTAAGAAATCTCTTGCGTCTCTCTTTGGGCATACATTTTAAGAAATAAAAGTGTCAAATTACATTTCTAAAAAAAATGGTAGCTCATTCTCCAGTCTGCCCTGTTATTACAAAACAACGTTTTTCTTAATTCACAGGAAACATCCTGTTTTTTAAATGTATTTATTTATCTTTTTTGTTTTGTTTTGTTACTATGGATGAAAAAAGAGACATTTTGATAGTATCAGAATCAGTAGTTAAAAAAATAACAGAAAGGGTCCTGTCATCTAATTGTTT
Source organism: Aulonocara stuartgranti (assembly GCF_965226115.1). NCBI lineage: Eukaryota > Metazoa > Chordata > Actinopteri > Cichliformes > Cichlidae > Aulonocara > Aulonocara stuartgranti. The sequence goes on from NC_138941.1 coordinate 26,861,893, forward strand.
ATCTATTAGTTTTGATGCATGAATTTCCATAAGGGAGGGGAAAACATTAAGATGCATGGAAAAATTAAACTCCATCATATTTATCATAGCTGTCCAGTGGTCTGAACTGGAGTCTTTACCAGACCGATTTATGTTTGACACCCTTGCCCAACAGTACTCTTAGGAAAACCCCAACAATCACAACAACAAGCGCATATGAGTAAGCACTCTGTGACAGTGGGGAGGAAAAACACCCTTTTAACAGGAACAAAGTAGGGCAGAACCAGCCTTGAGGAAGGCTGCCACTCCTCCTGCTGTGCCTGTGGTTCGAGGACTCTGACAGTTAGCATGACTCAGTGGGTGCTGGTTCATTTAAACATATTCATCCTGTTGCAACCAAGATGACTACATTAACTCTGATGAAGCAATTGGATATATGGACAATGCACAGTGATAGAAGCCATTGGACAGGAACTAAAAATATAGTAAATTATTCAGTGGCCAAGATGTTTCTTTAAGGTTTAGTTTGCTACGATAACTACAACAAAAGAGCAAAAACTGTTGGTATCCCAACGTCCCCGCTTTGAGCAAGTTCTGTTTCAAGTGAAAAAACCCATCTGATGTGATGATGAAGCTCCTATTACAAGGAGAGCCTCTGGGGAAGGAGACCAGAAGTCCCAGGAGCTGCAGTGAAAAGGTTAATTAGCCTCCTAATTCTGCAATTAACAGTACCTACTGAGTGAGAGCACTGAGACTGAAGAGGCAAGAATTGGCGTTACTTGAACATTTTTTGATTTCAGCTGTGAGGGCAGATGGGTTTAAATACCTGGGATCAACCAAAGCAACAGACAGTGAACATAGGCAGCAAAAAAACCCATAAGGGAAGGTTTAAAAGTGAGACCTGCTGTGATGTATGATTTGGAGATGAAGTCGGGAGGCGGAGGTGGCAAAGATGTTCTTTGGGAGCAAGACTAAAGAGGGGGATTATGGATGAAGTAAAGGAGGACATGCAGACGGTTGGTAGAGACAGACTGGAGCAGCTCAAAGAAGAAGAAAACTACAAAATGTAATAGTTTCTGTGCCTTCAGTTTTTTCTACAATATAAAAAATAGTTTAAAAAATGAATGAACAGGGGTAACTAAAGTGCTGTACACCTGCACCTTTAGAAAAACCACATACATTTATTTCAACCCATCAGTACTAGCTGATAACCATCCAAAGCTCTCCAAATAATTAGAAATCCAGGCAAATGTCCAAAAAGATCATCTGGATCACAATCTTTCATAGTTGGTTAGTTCTGCAGTTTGTTGCCTCAGTCAGGCCCCTGCACTTTCCAGCAGTATACACCAGGGGGCGCTGTCTGCAAATGCATTTGCTTTCAGACATTATGGCTTCTCATTTGTTAGGTGCTGCCAGATAATAGTCACACATCACTTTAAGTTAGCCACAAACTGTCCCAGCACACTTTTTACACAACTAAAACAACATCAGACAAGTGTCTCGGAAAAAAGTCGTATTTACAGCAGATAACATAACAAAAAGGAAACAATACAATTATACAATTGTACAATAAAATGTATGTAACGAACAATATAATACTTCATATTTGTCAGAATAGCAAACCTGTTTTTTTTTTTCATGTTTTCCCTTTGGCACATTTTCCCCAATACTCATAACAGATATTTTTTTTAAAAATGTGTACACAGATAAACAATACATGTTTGGCTTTTATGCTGCAATCAAAGGCTGTAACATGTCCCTGTGAAACTCCTTTTGGAAAGACACGGTCCTCTTTTGGAGGAAATGTTCCAAACTGTACAGAAAGTCCATGTGTGGCAACCTTTTTTTCATTTCTATGATCTGCTTTGTGAGAATCCAGGAATACTTACAGACTCTGATCAATTCTAACTATGTTTTCCAAATATTTGGCAGCTTTTCCAGATTCCATTGACGTTGACATTCATACTGTGTGTGTAAACATCGACAGACTGAACATAAATGCACTCTAATGTATTAAGTGTGCATGCTTCGTATATGCTTTTTCATCTCTAATCTTATATATGTATACATCAGTATGTTTGCAGTACACATGTACTATGTGCATGTGAAAGAGGCCACTGAGGCAGAAGGATGCGTGACCTGGCAGATGGATGCAGCACATTTTATTTGTTGTTGTTACTATGCTGTGTCTTTGTTACTTCAGATTTAAGTATTACAGCTCCATTTCAAAGGCGTTTGTAGTTTTCTTTGTTTGGTTTTTTTGTTCTTTGTTTTTTTAAGAAAAGGGAGATCACTCGTGTATTTGTACAGATTTACAGATCACTGCATGTAAGGGACATTAATCTTGTTTTGGTATTAAGGTTTCATCTGATTCAAACTGTCTCAGTGCCTACGGCGGCAGGACAGTAAGACAATATGAAGGTATGGAGGTTGCAGGTGTGGCCAGAGATGAACAAGCCAAAAAAATCTGGATCAGGTCCCAACCAATGTTGTGTAAGAGAATGTAACACAGGCAGTTACTCTTACACTCACCACAATCTCTTGCAATCTCCTTTTTAGATTTACCGACTTTCCCACAGCCTTGTTTACTCCTCCTGTATTTCCTGTTTTTTCCACAACAAGTGCTTTCGATATCCCCTCATAAGCTCGGGCAGCTGCATTCACCTGCAGCTGGTTAGAGCAACAGCTGTGTTGTGAAAGCTCAGAAAGGAATATCATCGGTGATGATGCTGAATTTGCTGCACTGGAAAATGTGTGATATTGTCTTTGGTTTCCAGTAGCTCTGCAAACATTTGGGGAATACACCCAAACAGCAGGCAGCAATAAGAAATGCCCTAAAGATGCTTTGGAGTCAACCGCATCCACAAAAGCGGTGCAGTTCTGTAGTTTCACGTATTATTTTCTCACCAGCTGTTAAACTATTTGAGCCTTGTGGATTATAGAGGCGTGGGGATTGACCGGATGGGGGCTTGGGATCCTTTTGTATTTTAACAGGCCATTACTGGGGTGGCAGGGCACGCTGTGACCCTCAGACACCTGAGAGCTGTTCGTCTCGCTGTCTTGATCAAAAGGTTGCTCTTGACTGGCAGGACCGCCCAGCCCTTCGTCCACTTCATCATCGTCGTCCCTTATGGGTGGGCAGGTGCTGCTCACGGGAGGGTGTTGGTGATTTCTGGTGATGCTTCCCAGTCGCAAACCCACATCCAGTGGGACAATGGGGCTGCCGTTCATCGACCTCAGAAAGTCGGGCGTTTGCATTCTCTGAGGCATTTGCGTGAGAGGAGCGTGGTAGTGAGTTTCCGGCTACAAAGACACAGAACAGATTTTGATTGCATCATCATCAGGTTAACTATGCAGTGGTTAGTAATATGGAGCCGAGGCATTCCACAGTTTGGCGAACTCAAGCCTTGACACGCACACTAAGACACACTTACCAAAGATAAAGAGCTGTTTTTCACATATCTCTCCACTCTGAGACGGCTTTCCTCGTCTCTGTCCAGAGGCCTTTCTCTCCCCCTCCGGGAGTTGTTGTATATGGCTGGTCTGCCCAGAGAGTCATACGCAATTCCTCCTCCCCGACTGCCTGAGATAGTAGATCGGCTGTCACGGCAGTGAGGCTGCTCCTGTTTATGGCATGGAAACAAAACACTAGTAACTATTATTCGACACACTGATTAGGTGCATAGATTGTAGCAATTCTATGCTCAAAACAACAGAATTGCTACAAACATTCTCCCCAAATTCACATAAAAAACACATTTTTTAAAGAATCCCTGATTATAGTTAGATCATTTACTTACATGTATATTAAAAAAAAAGTGGTTTTAAAACAATAGCTTAGCATTAACTGGGGAAATGTGCTGTCTTGCTGACAGATGAAAAAATTGGTATTACTGTGTAATATCCCTTTAACCATTATAAAGCTAAACCTGGAAGTCTTCAATAAAGTCTTCCAAAAAGGAGTTGACATAATATTGATGCCAATAGTTTGATGTTAAATAAATAAATAAAAAAATGGCACAATTAGTTATGTTAAAAATAATTTAAAAAATAATAATAATAATAATAAAATACATTCAGTTTTAATGGAAAATAGTCTGTTATTTATTTGCATTAAATTAGTCACCGTTTCCAAGAAATTCGGAGGACAGTATTGGATAATATATAAGGATAATATATATTAAAAAAAGGATAATATATTAGATATAAGGGATTTAATTTTAGGCCCCAAACTTCACTCCAGGTCCTGATTGAATCAGGCCTGACATACAATTAGGCAATGAAAGCTTTAAAAAGTAGCTTTTTGGGCCTAAACGTTGGGCTGTAAAAGACAAAAAAATGGGAATAGCCACATACAAAATGTTACTTTTCTTTTCTCAGTAAGCTGCATTTGATGACACTACAGATGAAATTAAATGGGTTTTCTGTTGTTTTGGGAAATATGCTACAGCGTATTCTTCCTGAAACATAAAAGCCTGCCACTCCCATGTCTTCATGCTAATTACAGGAGCTACAACCAGCAGTAATTTAGCTCAGGAAACAGAGCACTATTAAACCAGTCTGATCTCACTAAAATGTGAAAGGTAACTACTGACTCTTAACACCACATTACATAGTGACATATGTCTGAGCTAAACATTGTCATTTTAACTCTCTTTAAAAGAATCAGCCACTATTTTTGCTCTTCTGATAAAGTTGTAAAGGCCAAATCATGGACTTATTATCAGCCTAGAAAACCAACTAAGCATCAAATAAAAATGAGCATGAGGACAAGAAGTATAAACACGTGAACCCAAACTTCTTCTCCCCTCAATTTTGTTTGCTTTATACCTTATCTAAAGGAGGAAATTCATCTGTCCACAGTAACAAAGTTTCTAACCTCCCAATTGCACCACGCTACATTATACTTCACCAATTAGAGCTGCTGGCTTGCAGTTGTAGTTGGTTGTAGTTTAAAACAGCCTAATGTCTGCCCTAATTCTCAGCATGAACTTTAGGGCCCATTGAGAGGAACAGAGATGTTAAAAGAGAAAGAGAAAAAGAGCTGTGATGCACTACATGCAGATTCGAAATGTTGAAAGTCAGAACTTAGCCATCTGGCATCTGGCTAGTAAAGCCTCAGTCCCGGGCCCTGGCCCTGCATGCAGATTTATATAGATACGTAGACTGACCCCAAGGGAAGACAGGCTGTTCCTCAGTGTTCCCTCCACCCTCAGAGGGATGTTTTCCTCTGTCTGCAATCAAAAGAAACACAACAAAATTCTAAATCGTGAAAAAATCTGTGCATTCAAACCTTACCATACTATGCTTTGATTACTTTAAAACTGATGGTATTATTGATAGAAGATATGAATATTTATCTGTTGCGACTAACAGATGCCGGTGGTTATATTGAAGTATTTGGAGTTAGTCAGAGTGAAATCTGAACGTTGAAAACAGGTTTGTGTGATACAAGTGGTCCACTGATTTGGATCAGTGCTGAGCAGTGTGAGAGAATAATCATGCAAACGTACCGTTCTCCTGGTGTCTGTACTCATGGAGTTCATTCTCCTGATAGAGGCTTGTCTGGAGAGAGTGTGTATTTCCTCCCTGTGAGAAAAAAAAAGAGAGAAAAATTAATTTCTAAATGGCACTGAGGCTTATAATGCCACGTGTGTTATTCTCTGGCAGCTCAAGTTATGCTAAAGCTTCATTTTTGAAATTTAGATTTCATGCATATTTGTGCCTGCTGTTAATTTACAAGTCCCCCACACAGAGTCATTTAGCCTGTGCATTTTACACTTTATGCTCCTCTAATTTTACACGCTCCGCTGTTGTATCTGTCAGCTGGAATATTCTTAATAGCTGTGATTTGCCCCATTTTTATATATATTCTTCTCAGCCTGCGGATATTATTAATTCATCTCATCTTTTCGCATCTTAATTAAACATCACATTATCTCATACTTTTTCTCAGTCAGCTGTCTCTTTAGCTTCTTGTTCTTGCGCTTGTGGTAACATGTGACAGCAATGATGATGGTGAGCAACAAGACCAGGAGCCCAATGGCCACGCCCCCCACAATGAACATCAGCTCCTTTTCAACACCTCTCGGCTTCGGGGCAATTTCTGTGAAGGTAGAGTTAGAAAGATTAGAATTAAACGGATATCCACTTCTATACACATAGTTTATATTACTTTGAGAAGTATGTTGATACTGCTGCCATCTACCTTCCACATTAATCTCCACCTCTGTCTTTCCAACTCCCACTTTATTCGTTGCCACACACTGATAAGTGCCCGCATCTGAAAGGTTAAGGGGTCGCCCAAAAGCTAGCGTTCCATTCGGGTGTTCGATGACGCCTTTCGGCAATTTTCCATCCTTCCTGTAGAGAGAACGTACACAGACAATACTACATCACAGTCAATCCACACCAATTAATGTCACCTTCAATCTTGAACTCTCTGGACAGGTTGTCAGTCTGTTTGAAGGCTAACAGATAAGAACCCAGAGAGAGCCCATACAAACATGTTTACCCTATTAGGCTCAAGTGTCCTAAAAAAAATGCAGTTTCGCTCCAATAAATGAGATAAATTAGAGTTTATTTGCTGAGTGTCCGAGTCGCTAACAATGTTAGATCCACTTCAAAGAAAGTTCAGTGACACCGGCTTATAGCAAGAGCAAAAACAGAAGTGCTTATCACTGTCATCATGCAGAAGTGAGTTTCGCTGACTAATCGACCTGTATCAGACTCCTCTCACAAAGATTTATAACCTCCTGCAAAGTGGATGCTCCACCCCCAGCATTATAAGTTAAGCAGTGATCCGACAGCCTAGACTCACTAGATAAAAGCCAGCTGGAGTGTTTGAGGTAACTCGGGGACAAAAAGCGAAAATATCACAAAGTATTTGTCAAATATTTGTTTTTCTTATTACTGATTTACTTCCATATTAATCTTCGTTAATATAGTGTGTACATACAAAAACAGTAGTAGAAACACGCTAGCTAGCCACAACAGCTATGGGATATAAATGGTTAACAAGCTTGCTAGCATTAGCTGATAACTGTCACTCCACCCTCCGGTCCTAAGATGCTGAATAATGGCTGTAAACAAATGATAGCAATAAATAAATAAATAATGCCAAGGCTTCAACGTACAGCCACCTGAAAGCAATGGGTGACTTTGGTGTACCTTATACCATCTTTTATAGTAAAGACTCTTTCATAGCTTGCAGCCTCGTATTATTTAGATAATAATTCAGTGGGACATGGCATGCTCGCATAATGATAACAATCAATTCCACAAGATCTTAAAGAAAATTGAACACCCCATCCACCAGCAACACTAATTATACTTCTGTACCTTCTAGAAGAGAACTTAATGATATAGTAGCTGAACACATTGTTTATCTACTGTATCATGTCAAAAATCAAACAGCTACCTGTGGGGCTGAGAAATGCAGCCACAGAGAGAACTTATTCCCCACAGACAACCATGTTAAAATACCCAAATTAGTTAGCAGGGATCTGTCTGTACATTGTACCGGAACAGTTTATGAATGCAGCTTGCTAGCCAAGCGTCCTAGTATGAAATAATAATTTATCTCGCAAAAATGGTTACTTCTAGATCCAATAAAGTAGCGCGATAGAGACCAAAAGACAAACAACGAGGCTTCAAAGTGCAAAGCCCCGAAACTACTGGGTGACGTGGTTGCATCTTTTACATACAGTTAAAAAAGGACACAACTTGAACATTCTCAGAAATACATCTTCTTTTGTATAGAGGCCACTCTATAATGTAATCTATATTAGAGATGTCATAAGTGTGTTGCATAGAACTCTTGTTTCACAGAGTCGTTTCTTTTAAGCAGAAAGGAGGAACCATATACTTGTACTACATATGCAACACATTTTCATGATAACATCTCACACAGATCTCACGCTGCTTCCTTTTCCTCCACCCTCCACCCCTGCCTACCTGCTCCTACTAGTTAACTTCTGATTATTGCTCATCCCTTTCCCTTTTACTTCTCATCCCCCTCCTGCTCCCTCCTTCGTGTGAAACTGTCTCATCTGTCTCGGCACAAGCCGGAACATGACACTGTGACAGCAGCTATTACTTCACCTGCCGCCATTTACTAACAGGTTTTCCCAGTGTGTGCGTGTGTGTGTGTGTGTGTGTGTGTGTGTGCATGTGCATACACAGTCATTCATAAGTCTGTAAGCGTGTATACACGGTGTGTGCCTCTTAATCTTTACTCACAAAACCTCCTTTCATAAGGTATGTTCCTGTTTTGATAACTATTAAAAAAGAAGTATTAGATGCTTTACTTTCTGTCAAAACAGCGAAGACATAACCAAACATTTGCTCTTCAGATAGATAAACATATTTTCTGCGTGTTTTTCCCCCGTGAAAGCCTAACTGTCACATGCCTAGATTTAATCGGTGCCATTCCTCTTCCAGCTTTTCAAGGCCTGCATTTTTTCTAGCTACACCACACCCTGAGAATATATTAATGCATTGAAACAAACAGCTTAAAATGACAGCTGGTGACTCAAGCAGAAGAACTGAAACACCTGAGTCAAACCCTCAGCTGGCTGAAAGCAGGGCTTCTCCTGAATGAGCTGCCTTCCAGCCTTCCATTGAGGCCGCAGAAGCAGGAAGTGACAGTGAAATGAGGTTGTTTGGTTAAGACTACGTCCACACTAATGCGTTTTTGTTTGAAAACGCATCATTTTCTCTCCGTTTTGGCCTCCCGTCCACACTGAGACGGCGTTTTTGCTGATGGAAAACGCAGCATTTTGAAAACGCTCTCGAAAACGCATACATTTGGAAACGGTGCTATTGCGTCGCAGTGTGGACACTCAAAAACGCAGACTTTCTAAAACAATGACGCATGTTAGTCATATGATGCAGTCATGTAACCAATTAAACTAAGATAGCGGAGGGCATTATACAGCAGTTCTTTTGTTTGCTCTGAATTTTGACAGCCCTATTAAAGATTAATATCAGTCTGCACATGCTCCAGATAGCTTTTCTTCAAATTCTTTAACTTGCTCACTTGCTTTTGCAACTTTGTGCTTTTGTGTTACTCGCAAAAAAAAAAATCACTTCACACAGCTAAAATCTGTTAGCTGTGTGAAGTGCTGGAATAAATTTGACAGATGTATGATGGCAAAAGCACACTATGAGGATTTCATGTAAGGCCTTCACAATTATCAATGCAAAAACACTGATGCTAATGATATCACCACAATATTTAAATATAATTCAAATGTAAGTGCATGAACTGTATATTTTAGATATGTAAAATATACAATATTTAAGTTGATTTTAGTCCATTTAACTGGAAATTCAGGGTTAGTTTCCATAAATTCATAAATTAGACACAGACATTAGATTTAATAACATAAGTACGCAGGAATTATTGGGGAGGAAGCACTAGCTACACATTTCCATGAAAAGAATGTCAAAAGACAAGAAACTACCGTGATGTGTAGTCTACTGCCGGCATTGTGTAACTCCAGTTCACAGTTTCACCTATTCACAGTGGTGTCACCATTCCTCTTTCATTTTGCCATGTATGCACTTGTGCACATGCAGTGCAGTGTGTACCCAGCATAAGAGTATTACAGTAGTAATTAAAAGTTTTGTAAGTTTAATCATATTGTCTGGTGTCTTTCTGTGTGTTTAAGTAAACTCCTAATGTGTAAACAACAGTGACTGTTGCTTCTACTAAGCATTTTCCAACAAGACTTGCTGTATGTAATAGTAACTAATACATAATTAATAAGTAATAAAGTAACTGTAAGTTGGTGATGACCTGAATTTGCTTTCACCAAACGTTAAATTAAAGTGGTGAAATCATGGGACACAAAACTGGCATCACAACTGGCACTTCTGATTAAAGTAACCATGACCAGACAGTTAGTCATACAAACAGCAGACACCCGGAGAGATAGGTGGATCCTACCATACCTGATCCAGGTGAAGACGTGTGGTTTGGGGTTTCCTCCACTCACGCAACTCAGGGCAGCATTCTCCAGACCCACATACCAGTTTCCATTGTAGCCAGATACCTCTGCGTGCGGCGGATCTGAGAGAAAGGATAATAATTTACCAACTTTAACGCTTTGAGATGGAATAATCAGACTTACAGCTGATGCGAATATGAATGCAACATTTTACAAATAGTTAAAATCACTGCCACGGCTTAACGTCAGTGTAAGGTATTGTGAATGATAATGCATTAAAAATTAAGGAGGGGAAGTACTACTATTTTTTATGTATATTTAACACACTCTTCATCTTGAAAATGAAAGGTGAAGAGAGTTTTATAGATATAAAATGTAGGTAGTGTGAGCTAGACTTGCTAATATGGAGAGAAACGTGTGTAGCAACACAGTGTTCAGAAAGTCTCTGGTGACTCTGAAGGGATCACAACAGTGATAAAAACAGGAAGTGAGAACATCGGTCCTATTACTGCTTTAACTCTACGTATGCTTGTGTTTTTCATGATTTAAATGTGTCTCATTTCTGCACTACTGGATCATCTCAACTCTTTTGATTTTTAAAACATAGTCCAGTTTGGGTGTAATGTGGAGGGAAACTCACAGTGCACTACCAGCTGGTTTTTTAACCTGCGGGGTTCCGAGTAAGTCGGATGCCAAACCAGGCAGTCCAACTTCTTTCCATTCATGCCTCTCAGGGGATACAGGGAGAAGTGAGAGGAGACTGCCCCGGTGTCTGAGGTGCGATTGATCGACTTCCCGTTCAGTTCGGTGTCCCAGGAGAGCTGCGGCAGGGGTCGGGCTACGGAGCGGCAGGTAGCAACCTGGCTGAATTCCTGTCCCTCCACCACAGTCACAGAGTCCACTGTGGAAATGGGATGAGCTGGAAGAGGGGTGGTTACAGTGTTTGATCAGGGAGGAGATAATGATGGTTAGATCAACACACTCAGCAGCCAGTGTTGATGGCAGCTGTACACTTAAACAGATATTTAAAGGTCTTTCTAAGTAAGCGTGTCTGGTCTTATGCAACATGCGGGTCGCAGCAAAAGTTTGCTCACTAATTAGAAGAGCGTGTGGCTACGTTTTTAGAGAAGAAATAAGATACATAGTTTCTTTCTTTCCTCGCTTATCAGTATTAAACAACTTTATGGTAACAACAGCAATAACTGCTTATGCTTAAATATTTAAAGCTCAAATAAGATTTGAATGCTTTCAGGGTAATAAAATTAAGTGAGCATAGTTTTTTTTTCAGGCAGTCAGAGTTCATTTAAGTCTGCAGTCTTGTTAGATCAGCTGATAACAGCTGATCTCAGTGTTGACATCTCAGCTGATTTATTACTGAGCAAATCTCATGTAAAGCCATTTATTTAAAGTGCTTTAACCTGCCTACAGTTTCTTAAAGCTTATGCAAGCAACCTTCCTCCACCCCACATCCTCTTGATACTGTATCTATTTTAATCAGCGCCATATCTGTTCAGTACTGTGGGATCTTGCTGCTGCTGTCACGGTCAGACTTTCCATGTGTGGTAAAGTAAAGAGGGACAAAAATGAAGCTATATCACCAAATATCAATTATTGTAGGCAGTAAAAACAATTTTCTTCAGAGTTAAGTAGAGCTGATGATGACTGATTTTGCTGTCGAATAATGCAGTTAACACTAATGATACCATTATAATAATAACGTTATTAGTGTTGATTTGCCTCCTAATGAGTTATAAGCAAATAATCAAGAGGTAGATTCTGGTCTGAATTCAAACCAAAGCAGAAAATCTTCAGTGCAACCTGATCAAGGCTTCTTTTGCTACATACTAGAGGAAACGTGTTGTTAGAGGTTGAATCCTAGAAGCACTTGTAAATTCTATATACTGATTATTACTTGCACTTGATCAGTTTTATTAATTCAAAAGTGTAGAACCATATATCGACAGTAAGACGATAAGATAATGTGAACGTTGGAAACACGACAAAATATACTTCTGAACAATAAACTTCAATTACAACCTTAAATGTAAAAACCTGAAAATACGACCACTTGTAATGCCTTATTAGGTGCTACAAATGCTTAATCGAGTGACAAATACAGTCATGAGTAAGTGTGTTATTCATATTTTGTCTGTGTTACTACATTATTAGTCATGTATTAGCTACGCCTTAATAAACTAACAACCTGGTGACAATATGAATTAGTTTCCATCCTTGAGAAGACAACATATTGTCTCTTCTGTTGTGTATTGTATGCCAGAGTCATGATGGAAGGACTCACTATACACAAGGAGTGACAACTCTGTCTCAAAGTTTCCAAAGGGGAAAGTGCTGACATGGCAGGTGTACTTCCCCTCATCAGAGATCTTTGTGATCTTGATGACCAGAGACGAGTCCTTGGTGGGTTGGTTGCTGTTAAACTCCACGCGATCGGCCCACGGTCCGAACGCTAAGGACAGAGACAAAAAGAGAAAGACAGTTTAGGGAACCCAAGAGGAAGGATGTCACACAGAAAGTTAAATCCAGCAAGTTCAAACAAACCTCAGGCTTTCTTTTTAGCATTTTCAGTTCCGTACACATGTCTGAATCCCTCTCTTATAACTGAAATTACGTTACGGCGTGGGCACTAATGCCTTCTGTGAGCAAAGACTCCAATATCACCTAAAATTACACCAAACTATAAAAATCTCTGGCAAACTGCTTTTAGACATTTATGAGCTCAAGCCTTGGTGCATGATATGTTTACTGGGAGGAGAAACAAAGCCACTGAATAACTCTTGTCAGCTAAAACAGACGCATTAACTTGCAATACAAGGAAACTTTGTGAGGGATTGATAAAGAAAACATTTCCCACTGTGAGGAAAAGGGAAGTAACTCAATGTGACAATTTAGTTTTTAGCACTTGGCAGAGGACGTAAAGACAAGGTCGAGGGCAGAAAGAGAACTGGAGCTCAGACACAGTGCCAGTTACCTGTTTTTCCATTTACATGATGTGCGGTGATGATCTGCTCCTTGGTACCATCAGGTTTCTCCTGAAACCAGGTGACCTGCACCACTGTACTCTCGGCATCTGGCTCGTAGCGACAGGGTAGGATGGTCTTTTCCTCCGCCAGGGAAGTTAAGGAATAGTTTGGAGGAGGTGCCACAAAGTCTCCTTTTATCACTGTCACTGGAAGAGAAAGATAGGACCATAAATTCATCTGATATAAGAATCAAGTGCTTGCAGCTAATTGACAGCACGGTGGCTTGTTCATCTCTAACACAGTGACACTGAGCTTGGCACGCTGGTCGTAAATACTAGAATCCCATTACAAGTGCCACATTTTTAAAAGTTTTAACCAGAAAGTGGAACTCCTGAGACTCAGAAAACACAAGCAAACTCTTCACAGAAGGACTCTGCCTGGGCTCAAACCCCAGACTCTTTTGAAGTGATCTACAGGCTTTCTGAAGCTCTTTTTTCTTTGCACATTGACTGTCTTTTCAATCATTTTCAGTTGACTCCTTATTAATAACAATTTTAAAGGAATGCTTGTTTCTTTGTTTCTTCATTAAGACAACTAACAGCAATTTATTAATCACTGAAGCCACCTAACTTAATAGAAGAACCAGGGTTGTCTCTACAAATAACACACAACATAACAAAGAAAAACAATTTTAAACAGTGTCTTTAGCAACTTGTTAATCCCAGCCTGTGGCAAAAGCAAAGAATTTTTTTCCAATGTCTTTAATTGAATCTACAGAAAATGCAAATGAAAACACAGCTTCATTGCAATTCTGCACCAACAGGCTGATTCCAGAAGAGCTAGAAGCCGAAATCTTGGCCTATCTCAGAATGGTGAACTGAACAAGCGGCAGGCGTTTAAAAAGACGTACAGCAGATGAACATGAAAATGAAAACCTTAACTGTTTGATTTTAATCTCAAAGTCACATCCATGAGAAACAGAAAAATGTCCAACAAAGAAGAGATAGGACCTGAGAGATGGATCAATATGTACAGAGGACATCAGGAGAGAGGTACAACATCTGTGCACCACTGCAGAGCCGCTGTCAAGGTTTGGGGCTGCATTTCAGCCACTGATGTAGGAGATCGGGAATACTGATGGAATTATGAATACAGAAATGTACCATCTGGAAAGTGTCTGATTGGCATTGCTTCATTTTTCAGCATGATCCCAAACACACTGAGAGTGCAGCAAAAGCATTTCTGGATAGAGAAACACACAATGGAGAACTATCATCTCAACAGAGGATGAAACAAAAGGCAGCAAAAAGGGTTTTGAATGTCCTTCAAGAAGCCTGGAAAACTATTCCTGAAAACAACATCAGAAAATTAGAAGAAAAGAAAGAGTTCAGGATGTGTTAAAAAAAATAATAAAGTGACCAAATAGTGACTTTAAAGCTTGTTAGAAACACACAATCTCAGTTTTTTCTTATTAAATATATAAATACACTATATAAATAATTCCATCTATTTTAAATTTTCCTGGCAAAATATAAAGAAATCACACTTTTAAACAGTGTTGTATCTTTAAAAAGAGAAGTCTCAGTTATATGTGCCAGTAACTACTGTAACTTGTGTGCTGTAGTGGTGATAAGGCTTTTAACTTGTTTTCTGTTTTCAACTTGCTACCTAAAGAAAAGTAAAAGCATACAGTTTTACATTAATACGAAGTTGCATCAGTTCTACAGTAACTTTGCGAAGCTGCTTTATGCCGTGCGTCAAAAGTCCCAGTTCAATTAAAAGCATAATAGTGTGGAAAATGGTGGCCTGGCTGTGCCGGAGTTATATATTATTTGAGTAAGCAAGCTGTGGTTATGTGGGGTGGCTATTTTGTCCGAGCACAGGAAGCCAGAGCTGCTTCTCGTACTGTCACGCTTTTCTGTTAAGCTGAGCCAACAAGCTGCAGGGTTTAATGCAGCTCTGATAGTAGTTTTGTCTTTTTGCCAAACTGTCTGGAAGGACTAAGCAACATTTAAAATGATTTCATTAATATAGTGTTTCAGGAGCAGAGTTTCGGTAGAGACAGGTGTGCACTAGTCTGACTGGCAGCAACATAGTTTTAAAAAATGGCAGTGTTTAAAGGCAACGGATGAGGTTTGAAGGCACAGAGTTAGTACAGAAAACAAGCTGTATATCATAAGCATGAGTCAGTACAAGTGAAGATATGTCGTATAACTAGTTGTTCAAGATAAGCTTTCAAAGAAACTAAATGCTCAGTGTCTGCACACAAACAAAGGGACCCCAGAAAACATAAAGTTAACACAAAGTGCATCGTATCACATGTCTCATTGTCACAAAGCAGCATTATTTAGTGCAAACCACAAGTTTACATAAATATCTTGTTGTTTTTTTTACTTTTCTCCCCTTCCTCCTTTCAGTTTGCTAACCTGTTTGCTCTCAACAGACTACAATCCTTCACGTTACCTGCAATATGTGCAGCGCACTGTTACACGGTTTAAAACTGTATTTAATGCTTCTTTGCATTTGTGCATGTTCACCTTGGCACAATGCTAAAATAAAACTGAATTCAATTTTGTGGAAGTTTTGCCTATACGCACAATGCCTGCTGTCATATTGCTGCTCTTAGATCAAGCTGGAGTTGATTGATACTACGATGCCACCATTTCCGGTTGTCATCTAAAGGCTGAAAGCTAAAAACAGCTTGCTTGCCTAATAAGGTTACAAGGTGTAGTTTTGTTTTTAATACTCATATATATCTGGAAACAAGAACTGAAAACTCTGGTTGTTTCATTTAAACTTTTCAGCTGGTTTCTAGCAGCTAGAATAAGTCAGTTTATCCACATAAGTTAGTTTTCATTCGAGCTTTTAGTAATATTCATATTTTCATTCATGGCTTCGTTCGGACGTTGATTCAGTAGCTGATGTGGTAGAATCTGTTCAGATATGTCGGTGGGTACGATGTGAATCATGCATTTACCAGCAGACCTGATGACTCTTCTCATCAGACAGGTGTGTTTTTTTTTCCATGAATGTGTGTGTGTGTATGTGTCACCCTGATGTTTAAACCTACTTTGGAATCTGCCTGTGCTGCATTACTGGAATGATGCCCAGCCTACCCTGCTTTTATGGGATTGAAAGGTTTTCTTCAGTCTAGTGTAGCATTATCTGTTCATGTTAACTTTTTCCAAGTCATTTTTGTCCATGAATTACCTGCAAAGTTCTCATCTCATACAATATTAGGTTTTTTGTTTTTTAAGCATGCACCCCAAGTCTCACAAAAGATGTATAATAGCACCAATCTATAAACTTAAGGACTGATTCAGGCAAAATTATGATGTATTGTTTAAAAACAAAAATGTCCATGGCTGAAGCAAAGACAAAAAAGCCACATAAATTACACAAAAAACACACTAAAATGCAGTAGAAACTGGAAGGGTACTCAGAGTCATGACACAAAGCCCTGTGTCCACTGTTGTGATTTAAAGATAAGAAATCGGGATCAGGATCTCTTACCTTTAAATCACATACACATCTTACATCTCTACAATGGTGAGATATGTATGTAGGTAGATGAGGGCAGACTGCCAATAGTGAGATGGTGACAGACAATAGCACCCAGCAAAGAAAGCTTAGACAAAAATCAAGAGGAAGTGCAGCGTCCACAGAAAGACTGCGGACACTTTTTAAAGTGTCATTGAGTTTTATTGTTGAGAAAGATAAATATAAATGACTTATTTGATAATAAATCAATTTGATGTCCATCTCTCAAAGAGTTCCTCCCCTTTCTGATCGCTGCACAGCTTATGGGCTAATGTGCAGTTTTTACAGTGACAAACGGTATATAATATAAACCACAGCCATTCAGACTTTGAGTAAACAGTGTTTGACAAACACTGTAAGAGTGAAGTAAGTAAGAACTAGCTTTCAGTAAGGTTTTCAAACATATGTGGCTAATGACCTTACCTTCTATCTCAGATCAGTCTGACTGATTCTGACTCACAGGCCTTATCCCCTTTGAGCTTTAAGCGAAAGTTTAAATCACTCAGACCTCTGGAGTACCCGTATAACATGTATTTTGTAAGTGCATCAGCAGCTTCTGACATGTTTTGCATACATTTGAGTAGTGATGTTTGTACATAGTATTTAAATATGAAATGAATAGTGGGCCCAGGATAGAGCCTTGCGGAACACCTGTAGACAACATGGGAGTATTTGCATTTCTGGGTAAATTTAGCAACATTATTTTATAACGTTGAGTGTTGTGTTTAAGTATATGTAGTAGAAAGTCTTATGAAGGCTGTGTGGATATTATTTATCATATCATCACATTTTTGAATGACATATTTATACTTAAGCAGCGCACACACATACACACTAGGAGGATCCACAGAGTTCATATGAATGCTGCAGAAAGAAGCGTATTGATCAACAGCAACCAGTTTTTCCAGAAATAGAAGCCAGGAGTGTTTCCTAACAGCCCTCCTCTATGTATTCTTGAGAAAACTGACTATGCCTTTAGAGGTTGCAAAACATAGCTCATGAATATGCTTCAGATACTGTATTAGGCCTTAATAGGGTACAGGAAAACCAAAGTGTGCATCATGATATTTTTAAAAAGCCTTTTTTAACTTCCGATGCGTTTGATGTGTGACACACAGCTGCTTTATCGCTGCGAATAGTGGAGTACAGCGGCGCATAGGCAACACATTAAACAATCACAGCACAATAAAGGGGTCAGTAAAGGCAGGGGATAAAGATATATAGTATTAAAAGAACACAAAACATGTTTAAATATCATTTTCATCAGACTTCATATGAGCGCTTATCTTACCAAAGACACGGAGGACAAAGAGGCACAGAGAGAGTCTGTTCAGCAGAGATGTCATTCTCTCTGGGAGTTGCTGTTAACTGTGCACAACTTTTGACAATTTCAGCAGTGGAAGAAAGCTCATAAGTCCAGGTAATATGATCCTAACTGACAGGCAGGCTCGAAGCATTGAGGCACGCTCATGGCTCGTACTGCCGGATCATCCTTGGAGATGTTTTTTCTTTGAGAACCAGGTCCCTTTGAGAAATGGAAAAACTGTGCGTAACCCCGTCCTTGTGAAAAAGTTAAATCCTTTGAGTTTAGAGTCCTGTATGGTTGTTAAGCCCACGCCATCATGTTTGCCCTTTAGAGGAAAATAAGGCGCAGCTTTACCTGTTTGGGATACACCTGTTTGAGCTACACCCCTCTCTCTCTCTCACTCTCTTGCTCTCGCTCTGACATACACACACACCTAACAACCCGACAAGCCACAAACACACACTCACGCGCACACAGCTGCGGGGAAAAAAAGTCACCTTTCCGGTTTGGTTGAGGCAACATGACAGTTATTTTCTCGTCTTTACTTGCTCTGCTCAGAGGAGAGGCAGGTGAAAAGCAGGCACAAAGACGCTGTTTAAAAGAATGAATGTTTCGCTTTAATACTCACCCTGATACTAAACTAGTGCCTCCTCCCTCATAAAGAAAGCAAATTAATCCTTTAATTTAAAGGGATCGTCACAAACATCAGTACTATGCAAAAAATTCCTGTGAAGACTTCCTCAATTTAAAAAGAAAAACACACAAACACACACAATAAAACACCACCCTGCACATAATGGTATTTGTAATCTTGTTAATTTGCATACATGTAACTGGCATATTCACAGCTTGTTACAAAATAAATCTGAGCAGCTGTAACCAGCTAAACCAACAGGACGCCAGCAGTAAAACTACTGCCAGTTACTAATCATTATTAGTATAGTATAGTAATGTTTTGTTTTATTATTTTGGGGTTTTAAATCACAAGGTTGGAGGCTTCTTGGAGACACAACATTTAATGTTAACATAAAACTTTTAATAGGTTTGGTGTGTATGTACATGTGACAGTTTTAAGGCAGAAGTTTACTTACAAAATAACATGCATGATTTTTTTTCGATAGCACACAGGTGAGGACCAAAGACAGCATCGCTGCCATCCTGTGGTGTACAGGAAACACTGCTCATTAAAGAGAAGCACGATTATGTTTTTCTGTACTCCTCAACAACAATTGAACATCTTAAACTGCAGCATTTTTTAAAACAGTCATGTCTTCTTCTGTTCTGTTTTCTTGTTGTTTTCTTGTTTTTTGAATAGCAGAACTTGGGAGGCTAAAACTAAAACACACAATTTCTCATGTTCACACAAACGGGCAGCAAAAAAAAGAAGAAAAGGAGGAAGTGAGATGGACAGTACAGCTTGTCTATATAAAAAAAAGAGTTTATATTTATATATATATAAATATCAAGCAAAAATCACTCTTTTTTCAGTTACTGGGTATAAAATATACTGGATATATACTGGATATAAAATATCTCTGAAGCTTTACCGCTGTCAAACTGAGTTTGTGTTAATGTTAAATATACAAGCAATCAAAGTATGTCATGCAACAAGGAAAAAGCATTTCTCGCAATCTCCCCTTTCTGGCCTCAACTTCCCTGTTTGTGACTCCTTCCAAACTTCCTCTAGAATCTCTAAAAGCAAAAGGGAAATAACCCGTGATGTACAAAATCTCATACATTCTTGAAGACCTAAGCTGAGTATGATGTGCAACATTTAATTACAAAGAGAGAAAGAAGTCATTCGTCATATCACTTCTTCATGCCGATTGTTTCATATGTGTCCGTTGCATGAGGAGTGAGACCCTGAGGGGGAGGATGAGGAGAATTTCAGTCCATAATTCATTAAATATAATTATAATAATAATCCAGCATTCGACTATCTGCTGGTTTTCTTCTCTTTGACATGTTGATAGCACAACAACTCACCGTATATATGCCCTCTTCAACATTCTGACAAGGAAAGAGGAGAGAAAAATGTCAGATACAGTAGAAATTAAAGAAATCGGACATTGTAATGACGGGTTTTTTTGGTTCTTAGTAACTAGTTACAGATCTGAGAAAAAAAATAGAAGCCAGTAAGCAACACATGAGTGGCTTAGGCGGTGCAGAGTTTGTGGCTAGCAATAGGAAATTAATAGACTTAAAAAGGGGGTGAAGCAGCGCACCAGTTTTGCATGAGAAAAAGAACACTATCTATCTCTGTATCCTGTGCAAGTCAGATTTTTGACAGAAAGAAAAAAAACTGTCACTGAAGCTGCTGCTTGTGGATTAAATTTAGAACTACGGATATTTATAAAACTGTCTTGGCTTCATGTAAATGTTAAATGTCCACATAGCTAAAACCAGATTCTTTGGCTCTAAGTGACACCCTGTTCATTTTCTAAACCTTCCCAGAGCGACAGATGTCTACACGAGCTCGAAAGTAAGCTGAGTAGTAAGTCCTTAATAGAGATTTGGATTAAATATGTCATGAACTAAGTAGACGTGGTTGTATGCGGCTATGGTGTGGCAGCTTCATCCTTCAGTTTCTGCTCCATTTTCAGACCTCAGGGTTTGTCCACTGAGGTTTGACCTGGCCAATGAGCTCATCTTTGTCTCTGGTGAAGTTCTGCCTTCTGGTTGTTTACCGAAACGCTACTTTTGTGCTGTGGTGTGTATGTGTCGCTGCTGTCTGCAGTTTAGACAGTGTGTTGCTTCTTTGTGCCTGTGTCAGTAAGGTATGCACTTGTGTGTCTGCATCCATTCTCACCCCCTTCGGCTTTCCTTTCCCAGCGGCCTCTTTAGCATTGGAGATCTGTAGAAGGCAAAGTTAGGGAACATTAAAGAAAAACTACAGTAACGTTTGAGTATAAACCTAAAGCTATGGTAAGCTATACGTGCATTTCCTGTTGTCACTTTAGAGTTAGCAACATTACACACGCTTTAGATATATCTTCTTTCGTTTGTCACAAATAAAGGAAGTGCAGTGCAGTAAGATAATGACCAAGTACTTGTGCTGCAAAAATAGTTTAAATCTAAAATCATCACTGTCAGCATGTAGAAGTATCACAGTCAAGAGAATATTTTTATAACCATCTTAAGAGTTTGTGTGCTTACTTTGCTGATGATAGCCTACTGTAGATACATTTCAACTTTCTTGGATACAACTTTTATGAAAACCTTATATTAGTGTTGATGTAGGCTTCTGCAAAGATATATACATTGATATCATATGCAAACCTTGACTTTGCAGTAGAGAGCTGTCAGGATGATCCCGTACAGAAACAGGATGCCATCCAGGATATAACAGATCTGGGGCTCAGCAAGAGCCGCTGAGAAAACACAAGGGAATATCGTTAGCAGATTAGATTAGATCATATATTCATTTAAAATGATTATATATCATTGATATATCACTTATATCAGCGATAACACGGTTTTGTTGGGTAATGGCGCTGCCACCACTTTAGACTGAGAAACAGCGATGGCAGCAAGTTCTGTGCAACTGCAGAATGCTGTCTGTCGGTCAGTCTGCAACATGTAACATGTTTAAATGTATCCATAAATACATTCAAGTAGCATAAGATATGGGGTATGTTGCCTTTTTTTAATGCTGTGTCTTATCTGTGCTCTCAGTTGATCGACTACTGTGATTAACAAACAGCATGGGAGGAAAACTTCAAATATGCACTACACAGTACTCAACAGATAGTTTTAACACTATAATCATTCAAAAACCTTTCATATTGCAAAAATTACAAGCAAACTGTCTACAAATAACTAGAAGGACTGGATCGTATCTTTCAATGACCAACATCTGTCTGACTGACTGTAGAAGATACAACAAAAATCCTTAATGCTGTTATCTGTGCTCTCAGTTGATCGTCTACTAAAAGAAGTGTGACTAACAAACAGCATGGGAGGAAAACTTCAAATATGTTCAGGCCTAAAGTTTAAAGTGAATAAGAACCTACGCTACAATATTCAACAGGCTCTTCTCGCTGCATGTTTACCACATAATGGAAGCACCGAACAGTACTCAACAGATAGTTTTAACTCTATGATCATATAAAAACCTCTTTTATCTTGCAGAAATTACAAGCAAAGTGTCGACAAACAAACAAAAGAACTGGGTCATGTTTTGACATCACAAACATCTGACTGACTATAGAAGATGCAACAAACGGCCTTAAAAAGCATTGATCTTACATTACAGTACTTTGAAGGTTGTGTGTAATTTCAATATTGCGCGATCGTGTCATATTCAGTCATTTATAATCCATAAAAGTGTTGATAAATCTAAAACTGTTCTGGATATAAGAAATTCAAGAAACTGACCTTTTTTAAAATAAGTATTTTTTAGAATTATAAGTAATTATTGCCCAAATAATTCAGTTTTTGTACTAGTCTCTCTTTTTTTTTTTGACAGCTACTTTGTTTTTCAAGGAACTAAAACTTACGTGATTACAAAGATCCCGTGTAACTTTAGATTGGGTAGATGAAAAGAGAAGTTTTGTCTTATGACTCCAAAAACAGCTATTGGCCAGTCAAAGCACAGAGAGTTGGATTTCTTCAAATTTGCTAAATTCAGATGGAAAAGATGAGATCATAGGAAGAATTCATCAAAAAGTCTGAATGGTTTATAATTAACTTTTAATAATGGCTTTTCTTATTAAGGCTGAAAGTATACACTGAAAGTATATTATGGCCTTTAAAACTTTGATGTGTACACAGTTATTTGCAGTTGGATGAAAGGATGATGTCTTCATTGTGAATTTCCCCAGACAGCTAACGTCATTTTGGTCTGTTCCTTCCTTCACAATTTGTTTCGCTCTTCTCATAAATTCACTTCTCTAAAATCTCTGATCACATGACGGCTGTGCACACAGAGACTCGCTTCCAAACAGTGTGATGTAAAGTTGGACCGCCACTAAATTTCTGCCACACGTGTAACAGACATGCTTGCTCTCAGGTGTATCCATTATGTTTGCATGTGATCTTAAAATGTTGCGGTTTATCTTTACTTTTTCTTGGCATCTTTGGTTTTTCATAAGCAGTGTTGGGTTCTTAAGAAATGTAAGTCGCCTGACGGCTATTGGTTTGATAGTGATGTAGTGACAGTTTTTTCTTTCCTGACTTCTGGGGCATCAGCAGTGAGCACAGCAATTCAAAATAAAAAATAAAAATCACTGAGACCCTTTTACTTTTTTTCCTTTTGCATTAGAACTGCGGGGTACTCAGAAAACATGAAGAGATTTTTTTCTTTAAGAATTTTATACTAGTTGTAGACTAGCTGTAGGCCGCTCAGATGGAACCAGACATTTGCACCTTATTTAAGGTGCAAATGTCTCTTACACGGTTAATCTGTTCAGTTTTTTGAGACAAAAAAATGCAAACTGCAAATGTTTAGGAATAAAAGTACGAAACTGTTCCCTGCTACCTTCTCACTTATGTTCTTTAAATAAATAAAACATCTTTTTTCTTTAAAAAAAAAAAAAAATCATAATCCACATTTGCATAAAGACAAACATCGACATTTGACAACCATTAAAAAGTCAAAAAAATATCCCAGAATGATCTCACAGCAACTTCACCAGACGCGTTTCCGTCTGCAAAATTAATGGCCGATTTAGGGGCCGACAACCTGTACGTGTTTCAGCTTAGCCTGTAAAAATGTGTTTATTTGATCCCATTAACTGTTGGTTGTATTTGATTAAAAACGGAACAACAGTGTGATTTTATTTTATCTTTTACTTAACAAAAAAAAAGAAGAAGATTTTTGCACATACACCGTCAGAGACAAGTTTCCCATATTTGGAGGGAGCTGAATTTGTTACATACGCAGAAGTGGCTGAACAAATGCAGAAGCTGCTACTGGCCATATAGACCAGCATCCACACCCCTTGCCACAAGCAACAAACTCAGCAGGGTCAGTTTCTCTTCTCACAGGAACTAAAATGTGGTAAATACATCTGCTGCCTACACTGAGCGGAATAAGGCCAAATGTCAGAAAACCTCAGTGTTCTCTAACTTTCGGTAAACAGGATAGTGTAGTTAAAGAAATGCTGTTTAATTGAACAGCAGTGTTGAATCTAGTCAACCACATAATGAAAACACATCATGTTCATCCTGATTAACTTTACACCTCCGTTCACCCAAAAACTGTTCATTTTTCTCGGAAACTGAAACCAAGCGCGAGATCTCTGGACATTAAATCTGGTGACATAAAAACAAAGCGTTCCAGTATTTGTGTCAACTCACCGGCTTTCCCAAAACACATCCACAGAGGAATGGCCACCAGCATTTGGTTCCTGCACCACCCAGCCATGATAACACAGGCTCGACACGGATAATCAGCTCCTTGAACAGCGAGCAAACACGACTGCTTGGTGCGTTTTTTTTTTTTCCGCTAAAGACTTCGACTACTGCATACCCAGCTTTACAGCTCAGAGGGGAAGTTGTGGTCTGAGCTCTAAGTCCATTTGTCTCAGATCTCATCAGACCACTCCCCCTGTTAACACCAACCAAGAGGAAAGACTTCACTCAGGCGTCGGTGTCTGCTGTCATCTTTAATACTTTATTTGTTTTCAGGCGGCACAAGAGCGTGGAAAGAAAAAAAGAAAAAAAAAGAGGGTGTTTTAGACTTTACGAAGCCTTAAGATGTCAACTTATCGCAGTGGGACAAAGAAAACAGATGCGTTTACTGTTCAGACATAAAATATTTATTAGGTTGATTTGGGCATTGTACATGAATGGTGATAAACGAAGCCGCCTGTCAAAAAGCTCACTACAGTGAAAAGAGAACAGGAAGAAAGCCTGTCTGACAAGATAGTGGTGTGACAGAGAGAGAGAGTCCTCGCTGGGGAAGCGACACATTAAGAGTATCGCTTTAACGGTCCACCTCTCCAAACACTATGTCCTGCGTACCTGCAAGAAGATAACACTCGATGTGAAGCAGCTCCGTTTGCACGCTCGCTTCTGCATGTCTGCAAGTATTTAAGTTATTGTGACATTCTCACCAATGATGGCCACCACATCTGCCAACATGTGTCCTTTGGCCATTTTATCCAGACCGGCCTAGAAAGAAGCAAACATGAAGTAACATTTAGAGCAAGTGAAGCTTCCAGTATGCACGAGAGCACAAAAGTTGTCTTAATTCATGAGATTATAGCCTCGAGTTATCACAGTAACGACTCAATTAGTTTGTTTATGCAACTTCAAACACATTTTTAGCCTTGTAAACCCAAATTCTAATGACGACGTTCAACTGCATTAGCTCGTTTACCCATGAGCTAAGACGAACAGGAAGGAAGCCGAGGAGAGCTTTGGACAAAAAAAAAAAAAAAAAAAACTGCTCCGTAACGCTTAATAAAATATAGTTAATGAAGTCAAAGTAGCCTAGAGGACAAGCCGTTAAATGAGCTGAATAATTGATGGTGGGAGTATTTAATATTTCACAGTGTCGTGTGAAATTTTTAAGTACGCACCAAGTGAGCGAATCCAGGGGCTTTGATCTTGCAGCGATAGGGTCTGCTGGAGCCGTCTGAAACCATATATACACCAAACTCTCCCTGCAAGCCACACACACGCACACACAGACACACACACTCCAATAAGCATATTACACCACAACAAAGTCCCATCTAATTAAGACTCAAAAAGCCTTAGTCGTACACTTTGATGACTGCACAATTTGTCCTTATACTCTACACTGAGTGCTCTCACCTTAGGTGCCTCTACAGCTGTGTATGTGGCCCCTGGGGGGACCTGGTAGCCCTCTGTGTACAGTTTAAAGTGGTGAATCAGAGACTCCATGGACATCTAGCAAAATAACACAAAGTTTGTGGGGGGAAAAAAGCATAAAAAGAAAAGAGCATCAGTGTATATTGAGGGAATGTTAACATTACAACAGTGAGGGGAAGTACAGGTGGTTTCCAGCCTTAAGTGCAGCCAAATTTAATTGAGTTTTACAATAAAACTGTCCTAACTCTGAAAAAGGACGAGTGAACACAAATTAACAAGAAATTGAAATAACACACGAGTGATGAAATACAGAGAAGAACGTAAATAGCCTGCAGGCTGCACAGCAAAAGAGGAAACCTCTCTACTCAACACACCTTCATCTCAGACCTCTTAGGCGGAGCCACTTTGGCATCATCCACCTTTATCTCGCCCTCTGGCATCTTGTTCATCGCCTGGTGCATGATCCTCAGGGACTGCCTCATCTCCTCCACTCTGCACAGATACCTGAGCCGCACACATACACACACAAGTAGCAGTAAACCACAGGACTGATGTTGCTCTACGCCACTACACGATATACACCTCAAACACTCTGCAGAGAAGGTGGAAGGCAGACGTTAGCAGCTCAGTCTGGCATCATCATGCTCAGAGTGCATTACACAACTACAGTACTACGGCATAGTATAGTACAGGAAATCGACCTGAAGGAGAAAAAAATAGTTCCCAGGGCCATTTTGACTGATTAAAACAGAAGTGGATGTGTTCCACTCATGCCAGTGAGACTGGTGAACCACAATGTGCTTTGTACGCAGCCACATGTTTAGTCACTCCAAGAGGGTGATCAGAAAATAGGTCAAACTCTGTGGACAAACGAGGTCGCCAACTTCTGCCGTCTGTGAGTGACGGCTCATTCTGATTATTTATGCTGCATTCATGAAAGCCAGGAGCATCAAGCTCTCACCGTGTAGGCACGTAAACCAGGATTCCTTTTAAACACAGTTGGCCAATAATGTCTCTGTGAAGCTTTCTGTTGCTAGGCTGAACGTCTGAGTTTTAAACTGGGTGACATATTTACTGCTAAATTTACATTGTGTTGCTTTGATCAGAAACAGAGATATGCGCCATGGAAGCTGCCGAGTGGTAAGACCTGGTTCTATAGGCAGCCTTTTGTAAAAAAGCAACAGATAAACTCACATAAATCACAAGTATTTCATTTCAAAAAGACTAAACTGCTCAATAATAAGAGACAGTAGAAGAATATATATAATAAAGAGACCAAATATTCTTCTGGTGTGCTCATACCCGGGCTGCTATCCGGTTGTTCAGTCTGACGTCACTAGCCGTGTCTGGGTCTAAACTCCGCTGCAGGTCCATATATCAAACGATCACTATGGGATTACTGAGAGTTGAAAAACTGTCTAAAGTCTTTCATCTTTAATAAAATGATCAGCGTTCTGCTCTACCAGGTGTAACAATTGAGTTTAACATCCAGGCATCCATGAAAACGGAATTTATGACATTTAACGGAGTTAGAAGTTAGCAGGGAGTTAGCTCGCTAGCTTCTATCTAAATACAATATAGCATGTCCTGACTGTGGGGTTTTGGAAACAAATTAAGACGTACATCTCTGTTATCACTTCCAACATAAATGAAGACAGAAAACTAAACAGCAGTGACGTTTGTAGGGTTACTGAAGTTGGATTAGCTGGTATATAATGATGTGCTACGTGACCGCTAGCGACACAGCTATGTTAGCATAATATAAACAAGCTAACTTTTTTTCCACTCGATAAAAGTTAACGTGATTGTTCTCGGTGGTCAGGAACAAATGTAATCGCATGGCAGGATGCTGTAAAAGGACCAAACTTCAGCCAGGAGAACAACTGAGATAATCCATCCACAATACGAGGTTAGTCATTCATATACTGCTGCATGGGCTGGGCTGTAGTTACATCCTAAGGTTTTAAAAACTGAGCTTAAATAAATGATTAGCGGTAATAAAAGCCGAGGGAGGTCAACAGTGATCACTGACTGTTTTAGGAGCTTTTTGAGATCAAATAGAAGAAAATACATAACATTAAACATGTTAACAACACAAAAGCCATATTAAACGCAGACTACTTTAGACCCGGAAGTAGGATTCGTCGCGTCATCACTGAACAACCGGATAGAGAAGACTCGGGCTGTTTGTCTGGAGGAGTCTTACCTGTCATAGCAGTCTCCATTGCTTCCAATCGGAACGTCAAATTCCACTTCATCGTACTTGTCATAGGGCTGAGACTTCCTCAGGTCCCACTTGATTCCAGACCCTCGTAACATGACTCCACTGGTGGTGGGAAAAGCAGAGTGATGCATTTCAAGGTTTACAAACACATGTATTTCTAGCAGCTTCCAGAAGGAGACTATTTAAATGAATTATACAAACTGATTTCATAAGTTTGTGGCAGATTGCACCATTATTAAGACTGAAAACACGCGTTGCCTCTGACACAGCAGTGTCACTTCCCTTTAGGAGGGTTTGTTTATTCATTTAGAATGCATTTATAACAGCTCACTACTGTGCAAGTGAAGCCATCATTGTCATCAGTGTAACTTAATTTTCTAATATGTCAGTGAACTTTCATTTATGGGTTACCTGAAACCGTAGTTGAGGGCCTCCTCAGCAGAAACCACTCCGATGTCCACAGTGCGATTCTTCCAGATACGATTGTTGGTCAGCATCTGCATGAAGGAAATCCAACATGAATGTCACTTTAAATTTATTGCATCCACAAGCTCCACACGCCCATCGTGCTTGAGCTCACTGAGAGCTTGTGGAGAACTGAGGAGAACATGGAGTCATTCACCTCTTCAACTTCATCAATCCGAATGGAGAAATTCTTACACCACTCATAGATGTCATCCATCAGGCCAAGAGGCAAATCCTGAAACATATTCAAATGCAACAATATTATACTGATCTTTAGATTGCATCTCTCATCTATCTATCTATATAATCTACAGTGGGGCAAAAAAGTATTTAGTCAGCCACCGATTGTGCAAGTTCCCCCACTTAAAATGATGACAGAGGTCAGTAATTTGCACCAGAGGTACACTTCAACTGTGAGAGACAGAATGTGAAAAAAAAATCCATGAATCCACATGGTAGGATTTGTAAAGAATTTATTCGTAAATCAGGGTGGAAAATAAGTATTTGGTCACCTCAAACAAGGAAAATCTCTGGCTCTCACAGACCTGTAACGTCTTCTGTAAGAAGCTTTTCTGTCCCCCACTCGTTACCTGTATGAATGGCACCTGTTTGAACTCATCATCTGTATAAAAGACACCTGTCCACAGCCTCAAACAGTCAGACTCCAAACTCCGCCATGGCCAAGACCAAAGAGCTTTCGAAGGACACCAGGAAAAGTATTGTAGACCTGCACCAGACTGGGAAGAGTGAATCTACAATAGGCAAGCAGCTTGGTGTGAAAAAATCAACTGTGGGAGCAATCATCAGAAAATGGAAGACATACAAGACCACTGATAATCTCCCTCGATCTGGGGCTCCACGCAAGATCTCATCCCGTGGGGTCAAAATGATCATGAGAACGGTGAGCAAAGATCCCAGAACCACACGGGGGGACCTGGTGAATGACCTGCAGAGAGCTGGGACCAAAGTAACAAAGGTCACCATCAGTAACACACTACAACGGCAGGGAATCACATCCCGCAGTGCCAGACGTGTTCCGCTGCTGAAGCCAGTGCATGTCCAGGCCCGTCTGAAGTTTGCCAGAGAGCACATGGATGATACAGCAGAGGATTGGGAGAATGTCATGTGGTCAGATGAAACCAAAGTAGAACTTTTTGGTATAAACTCAACTCGTCGTGTTTGGAGGACGAAGAATACTGAGTTGCATCCCAAGAACACCACACCTACTGTGAAGCATGGGGGTGGAAACATCATGCTATGGGGCTGTTTTTCTGCCAAGGGGACAGGACGACTGATCCGTGTTAAGGACAGAATGAATGGGGCCATGTATCGTGAGATTTTGAGCCAAAACCTCCTTCCATCAGTGAGAACTTTGAAGATGAAACGAGGCTGGGTCTTCCAACATGACAATGATCCAAAACACACCGCCCGGGCAACAAAGGAGTGGCTCCGTAAGAAGCATTTGAAAGTCCTGGAGTGGCCTAGCCAGTCTCCAGACCTCAACCCCATAGAAAATCTGTGGCGGGAGTTGAAAGTCCGTGTTGCTCGGCGACAGCCCCAAAACATCACTGCTCTCGAGAAGATCTGCATGGAGGAATGGGCCAAAATACCAGCTACTGTGTGTGCAAACCTGGTAAAGACCTATAGTAAACGTTTGACCTCTGTTATTGCCAACAAAGGTTATGTTACAAAGTATTGAGTTGTATTTTTGTTATTGACCAAATACTTATTTTCCACCCTGATTTACGAATAAATTCTTTACAAATCCTACCATGTGGATTCATGGATTTTTTTTTCACATTCTGTCTCTCACAGTTGAAGTGTACCTCTGGTGCAAATTACTGACCTCTGTCATCATTTTAAGTGGGGGAACTTGCACAATCGGTGGCTGACTAAATACTTTTTTGCCCCACTGTATATGTATCTATAGATAGATTTTAAAAAGCATGTTTAGAGAAGTGTTGAACTTTCTAGTTATAAAAATGTAATGAATTCTTCTCCTACCTGATGTACGCCACCAGGCCTGACGTATGCAGCGTGCATCCTTGCTCCAGACACTCGTTCATAAAACTCAAACATCTGAGAGGAGACAAGAATTAAAGATTTAAAGAGGAAAGAAAAAGAAAAAAACCCCACACATTTCCATGTACAGTAGTGTCACAGTCTCAGGATTAGTGGCAAAACTCATACGCTGGATTAGACGGCCTATTTTAAAAGAAAAGCTACAATCGTATGTACCAGTCAATCACGGTGATAGGTTATCATTTCACTGATGAATGCTGTTACAATCAAACAACTGAGACTCTCAATGAGTAGACTGAGGCTGGTGCCACTGCAATCAAGTGTCTAGTCAACAGACACTGAATGCAAGACGTTTGAAGTTCAGTGTGAAGTTTCTAGACTTTGATTATTCGGGGTACCATTGTTTTATCAGCATATTAGTACTTTATGCAACAGTGTAGCCGTAGATTTTGGAGGACTGCGTATTCCACCTGTTGTCAGGATTTATGATGATGCAGTTTTCATTTCACTAACACCAAATCCTTTGATGACCACTTACTACTGTGTTTGCTTGACTTGGCTGAACCCCTTAGTGAATCTGTGGGGTATTGTCAAAAAGAAGATAAGTAATACTCTGACCTAAAAACACAGACAACCCGAATCTCACTATCAAAGCAACCCAGAATTAAGTAACATCACCGTGGAGCCACAAACTCCTCATTTCATGCTACGCTGGATGCCGTAAACCAGGATTCTCTTCAGATCATCACATTGTATCGCCAGCAGAAGATTCAGACTCAAGCGGTTGACTCATTTTACAGTCCTGTCATTTTTGGGACACTTTCAGTGACTCAGTGAAAATGTGAAGACAGACGTGGCCCACATCCTGACTCACACACAGGATATTGTTGAGTAAACACCTGAAGAGCTGAAGGTCACTGTGCCACTAACTGATGAGAACATAGCTACTGTTTATGAATCAAAGATACAGCGATTTTGGGAGCGGGCTTGACTCAACAAAAAAAAACTAGAACAATCCCCAGATTAGAACCACAGTACACCTTGTGATTGTTGTTCCGTTACCTTCTCTCGCTCCTCGAACATCCAAAAGAAGGGAGTCATGGCGCCAATGTCGAGAGCATGTGTGGTGATGGCCATGATGTGGTTCAGGATGCGAGTCAACTCTCCATACAGCACTACAAACGACACAGAACAGAGCTCAACAAACTGGAAACAGGTTCCAGCTGCTCACTGGTGAAGTTTTACTTTACTTTCAGTTCAACATGTTTTGTTAGTGTCCACGTAAAATAAAATAAAATAAAAAAATCTACTTAAACACTTCAATGCTTCTTGAAATTAGATTGGTGATTACTTGGTCAAACAATCAATTCAATCAGATAAAAAAGCCCCAGGAACACTAACTGAGTGCAAGAACAGAGGGCATGTTAGCTCTAGATAGCTCGTATGTCAAGTTAACTCTTCACAAATAGAGCCTAAACATTAAAGGCAGGTACACAACACAACAGTCAACACAGTAGTTGACGCTTTTTGTTGCCAGACACGACTTTAAAGTGATCCTCTTTGAAACAAAACTACGACTCTGATCCTTGGTTCTCACTGTTTCCTGTTGAGGAAGAATCCAAGCAACCACAACTACATTTTCCAATTCTCCACATTGGAAAATGTAGTCTTTTCAGATCTTCAAGTTCATGTACGTTGTGCAATTGTGGCTGCCTGATCTCTACCAGAAACCTCATTTGTTCCGTACAAGGCTAAAGGTGAGAGGCACGTGTCTGTGGCACAGAAACACACTGAGCGTACATCTCCGTGCAGCCTATGCTGTGAACTTTGTAATGGACCAATAGAAGACAGTAGCAGCGCTTATGTTTAGTTAGCGCCCCCTAGTGTGTCATTTTTAACTGCATCTTAAAGCAAAGGGTCAAAAACAAACATACCAGACAAAGAAAACTGCTGTTGGAAACTCAAAAAAATGTAAACGTTTGTTAAATGCTCATGAAATCAAGCTTTAAAAGGGTTTTTTTTGCCCAGTGAAGGTCTTACACTTCCAGAGAAAACAATGCTGCGCAAGTACCATGAAAGTGCACAACATTAAATTTGATTCATCTTACAGTCATAACAATAATGTAATGCATACTTTATTAATCCCCATAGGGAAATTACTCATCTGCATTTAACCCATTCACTCAGTGAATGGGTACCTCGGGGTAGCCGTTTAGTAGATTCAAACCCCCAACCTTCCAATCATGGGGCGACCACTTTAGGTCACGAGCAGTTGTCTAAGCATTCCACTGCATATCGTACTGTGTATGACTGTGTACGTGACAAATAAAAATTTGAATTTGAATTTACCCACTATCCCTGCCCCTAGCTATATTTATATTTATTTCATTTATAGCATTTTTATTTTTTTCTATTTTCTGACAGACTTAATAGTCTGTCAGAAAATAGAAAGAAAAAAAAAACAGTTTCCTTCAGCTAAATACACAAACTAAAGATATGTAGATATGAGTACATAAGTGCAAACTACATTGTAATTAAATAAAAAATTATAATAATATAATAATAATATAATAATTTATAAATTATTACAAATTGTAATAATTTATAAAATGCAAATTTGGAATTAATAGTGGTTAAATAAGACTTCCAGAATAATGTTTTTTTAAATATTTTTTCTTCAGGAGTTTTCATATTTGACCACTCATGCTCAGTACCTCTGATCCACTGTGCACGGGGTGGGGCCTGGATGTTGAGCAGCTTCTCCACAGCCAGAGAGTAGGCTTGCTCATTACACATCATGGAAACATAGTCCAGGCGGTCAAAGTAGGGCAGAGCCTGCAGCAGAACGTGTTTTATTTAAATGAGGATGGTTACAAAAATAATACAAACTGCCCCTACACTTACATGCATACAAAATAATTTAACAGGTATGTAATGGCTGGAAGTTGGCGAGTACAAAGACCACTTAAGTCATCCCATTGTTCAGTACCTGCAGGTATGTCTTATACTCGATTAGCTTTTCTGTGCCACGATGCAGCAGGCCAATGTGTGGGTCACATTTCTTGACAGACTCCCCGCTGAGCTCCAACACAAGACGCAGCACACCGTGAGCTGCAGGATGCTGAGGGCCGAAGTTAATCGTCAGGTTGGACACCTCCTTCTCTGCAGGAGGATCTTTGTCTGAAAAACAAAGAGCACAAAACAGCAAACTAAAGTTCGACCAGTCTGACAGACCAGCACGTTTGTTTTCATCAAACAAATAACCATAATGCGGAACAAGCTGCCCAAACTATGAGCACATCTTAAATCAAGTGCACTGTGGAAATAGAAACGCGTAAGTCAGACACTGAATACCTGCCTCCCATCTTAATGAAGGCTGGCAGACAGAAAACACAGAGGACAAAAATGGAAATAAGTCAAACGTTTTACCGTTGTGTCTCTGCCAAATACATTTAGACTTGGACTGTGTTCAACTCTCCCGCAGTCTTGGCAGCTCATTATTTTCCCTTTCAGTTACAATTAAAAGAAAAAAGTAATATTTGAAACGAGTAGATGTTGGTGAACAGCAGTCTTTACCATTCCACGGGGGCGGTGTCCACTTCTCATTAACAGCAGTGGGGTACATGACTGCACCAGCGAACTGCTCCGTCCACTCCACATCTGGCTGCCATTGTTTCTGCCTGTGAAACACAGCAAGGTTATTTTTAAGGCGATGTAGGTATGAGGCTGGGTGGCGACCTTTATCAGTGCTAACACGATCCTGCAGTACAAAAAGGTGGTGCCTCAGGCTACCTACGCGCTGCTTAAAGCCTTAACCTCATTATCAGATGTTACTTGGAACTGAGCCTGCCAACCTGAGGACTGATCATTAGAAGTAGCTCATCAAGGAAACATGCAGAGATGGAAAGTTTTCTTCGTGAAAAACAAAATATGTCAATGATTCAGTAGTTCGGAGGGCCACCTTTTGCAGAACTTAGGTCGAGTAATTGTTTTGTGCATCACTTTATCAGTCTCTCGTGTCATTGTGGAGGAATTTTGGCCAAGTTTTTTTTTTTTACAATGCGGCTTCAGATCATTGAGGTCTGCAGGCTCTCCTAAGATCTCCCGACAGTGTTTCAATGAGGTTGAGGTTTGGACTTTGAAACTTTGTAGATTTACTTCTGCGACTGGAACAGCTATCCCTCATTTACTCATTTTAAGTTTTCACTCATCCATTCAGAGTCAGCGGATGCTGAAGAGTGTGCAGATGTCACCAACTTTCTGCAGAGCGAATCTCTACAGACCTCCATACTTCAATGGGCTTCGGATTAGCTAAAGAACAGTGCGTAAAGACCTTCATGGAATCGGTTTTTATCGTCGAGCAGCTGCATTGAGTGGTATAAAACTCTCCATCCCTGGAAACTAGAGCAGTGGAGACGTGTTCTCTGGAGTGACCAATCACACTTCTGTCTGGCAATCTGAAGGATGAGTCTGGGTTTGGTGGTTGACCGGAGAACGGTACTTGTGTGACTGCACTGGATTATGGTGTGGAGTTGTTTTTCAGGAGTTGGGCTCGGCCCTTTAGTTCCAGTGAAAGAAATTCTTAATGTTTCAACATATCAAGACATTTTGGACAATTTCCTGCTCCAAACTTTGTAGGAACAGTTTGGGGATTTCCCCTTCCTGTTCCAACATGATTGTGCACCAATGCACAAAGTAAGGTCCATAAAGACAAGGATGAGTGAGTTTGGTGTGGACGAACTTGACTGGCGTGGATAGAATCCTGACCTCAACCCGATAGAACATCTTTGGGATGAACTAAAGGAGAGACTGAAACCCAAGCCTTCTCGTTCAACATCAGTGCATGACCTCACAAATGTACTTGTGACAAAATGATCAAAAATTCCCATAAACACACTCTTAAACCTTGCGGAAAGCCTTCCCAGAAGAACTGAACCTGTTACAGCTGAAATTCTGTGCAGACATAATATTAAATCCTATTGATGAATTTCATATGTGTGTGAAGGCAGATAAGTACGTATGGAAACACTCTTATCCCACGCAAAAACAAACACACACTCAAAACTACCACCAGGTTTATGAAATGTGTGCACCGGCCTATTTTGGTCTTGCCATTGTGTGTATGTAAGTAAATCAGAATCACTCTGAACCAGCAGGCTTGTGCACTCTGCATACTGCCAAGGCCCCATGTCTACATAAGGAAATACGCTGAGCTCCAGGTAAAGTGGAAAAAGTGGTAATAATGCAAGAAAGAAGCCTGAAGACACTGAAACAACTGTGTACGAAAAGGAAGCCAGAAAAGGTACAGCCTTCCAAAGACTTTGCATGAGAGCAACAATGCAATGAGAAAAAAACCACAGATCCTCCAGAATATGTGGGACAATGCCAAAACTGTAAGTGATGTCATTCAGCAAATCACTGATTTGTGCGTGAACTTACATACTATTATTAAATGATAATTAAATCTTGTGGGGGGTTTCAGAAGCAACTTTGCAAACTTTTTCTCTGGGAACTGTCATGAATTTAAACACTTAACATGCTAACTCAGGCCTGTACAGTCTAAGATGGAGCTCTTGGGATTTTCCAGTTCCTCTGAGCACTGCACAGCCTGACCGTGGATTGCATTCGTTGGGATTTCCACCCCTGGAAAGAATGTGGCGTTGTATTAACACACACCTGAGTGCTCTAAAACTAGCAAACAGCTAGTTTGGTAACATTTGCGGATCAGTTATTCAAATGCATTTGATTAGCACCATCTGGCTGCTCTGTGCCCTCCTAACTCCTATAGAAGTAGTAAGCATGTACATGTTTTTGACAGCACTGCATGAGTCCTGTAACATACAGCCACGGTAATAAAATAGCACGTATTAATGCTGAATATTACAAATATACAGAGGCATAAATATGTCAGTAACTAGCATTGCATAATGCTAGTTACAGGTTTATATCCCCCTGAATTTGGTTCAGAGACCTTCTGAAGCCCTGAGCTGAGTTAAACATAGCGTACTACACCTCCAAAATCATCCAAATTATCTATTTATTTTCATCCTTGTGCCAAAACCTTTAATTTTCTGTCTATGCGTTAAAACCATTTTGACCTCACTGACCATGAAACACCGATGTAGTAAACACTGACACACGCTGACAGCAGATCTCCAGTTAACCCGACAGTGGGAGATGCGGACCTATGCTCTAAACAAGCTGCTGAGGGCACTCGTTATAGCCAAGCAGCCAATAAATATGTTTTTCATTTATTTTCATACTACTAAACTGCACAGGGCGAGCCCTGCGATGTTTTATAGAAGCAAAGCCGGATTATGTAGCGTTTTGCTAGCATGAGCCTCTCGGCATGCACATCTGTGAGGAGCTAAGCGAAGACCGTCATGAGGACAAAGATAACTCGTGGAGTCACGGTTTGTCTTTTTGCTATCATACCTGTTCTGCAGCAGCGCACAGCCAGGGCTCAGCACATTATGGCCTAATAACAATTTTGTTGAAGGACGTCCGAGTTTGCTAAGCGACCTCAACATTGTGGCCGCCATCTTGGCTGTTAGACAACCTCCGGCCAGTGACGTAGAAGAGTTTCCTCTTCTGTAGTCGTGGTGTCGTGTCTGCCACCTGTCGGTAAATGTAGTTCAATTCATTGTTTTCTATTTTTATGTCTACGAAGATTTAAAAATATAAAGAATTATTAATATATATATATATATATATATATATATATATATATATATATATATATATATATATATAATAAAATGAAAGTAACAATTTAATATCATAACTTACATTTTTACATCAATAATTCTCACTTCTAATTCTCACTGAGGTCTTTTAAGTGGATTTGGCATGTTCTCCCAGGTACTCTGGCTTGCTCTCACTGTCTACAAACATGCAGGTGGTTAATTTGTATTGTATTGTATCTTTATTTTGAACATGTTAAAATAGTACAAAAACAGAAAAACAAGACAAACAAAAAAAGCAAATCAAAAGGAAAACAAAACATTAATAATAATAAATAACTTACATGTTAATAAAGGAACAGGAAGATGCATAAACTTATTTAATCCCAATCCATCATTTAGTTACTAATAGTTATACTAATAGTTAATTGGTTATTCTTAATTTGACCACAGGCATGAATACAAGCTTGAATGGTTGTTTGTCTCTCTGTCCTGGATGGATATTGCACTTATATTATCATACAATGGTGCATCCAGTCAATAATCCATGTGCAGTCTTGGTTGTATTTAAACTTAACTATAATTAGATCCTAATAAATATGGGAAGAATTTGAATGATTACCCCCATGCTGGTAACCTCTAGCAGGTACATTGGATATAAAACAGCAGTGGAAGGTAAAAAGAATCACAGGCTATTGAACTTACTCAATGTTTTTACAAAACCAGCCAAAATTAGGACCCCAAAATTAGATAAAGTATTAAAAGTTTATTATTATTTTTCTAAAACACTTTGTACTGCCATCTATAAACATACTACAGACTTATAATGGACTCTCCAATGAAGAATTGAAGCTCCAGCAGTGCATGTTAAAAAAAATCTCCACCTACTCAAAGATGACAAATGCCACACTTTATAAAAAACAGTGCTTTTATTTATGTAATACTGTGGAAAAATAATTACATACCATTTTTAAAAAATATTGAAGGTAATGAAATTAAAAAATGAGAGTTTGATAACGTTCGTTGTACATCTTTTGAACAGTTTTCTCTGCTACGAAGAACAGTACAATAAGATAAACATTGGATTTTTCTAAATTCAAAGACACAATAATACAGGATACAGTCCTACCAGAGGTATAAAAGTACTGTAACAGGATTGTGAGAGAAATGATATGGACGTATACTTTAAACACACACACACACACCCACACACTTTTAGACACAGACATGCACACACGCAAGTGCATACAATAGTGACGCGAGCGCTCCGATTGGGGCGCCGCGTATTTAAAGTATGCTTCCCGTACACGCGCAGTCATTCACGCATCTATACAAACACGCTGTACAAATCGATGTGCGCGCCTACGCCCACGCACTCCCCCTTGATCCTTCTCTCTCTCGCTCTCTCACACACACACACACACACACACACACACACACACACACA
Organism: Aulonocara stuartgranti; assembly: GCF_965226115.1. Taxonomy (NCBI): domain Eukaryota; kingdom Metazoa; phylum Chordata; class Actinopteri; order Cichliformes; family Cichlidae; genus Aulonocara; species Aulonocara stuartgranti. The sequence goes on from NC_138941.1 coordinate 26,900,275, forward strand.
CACACTCGCACGCCCACACGCTCACAGTCATACACTACTACATGTCAATATTGTGGACAAGCCTTCATTAAACCTCTCCTTACACATTCTCCTCTGGCCATTTTTGGCAGACGGACGATGAGGAATGATTCAAAAATGGAAATGTATGACATGTTCCTCTATAAGGCCACTCTAAACCCAACATCTGTGTTTTCTCTCTCCGTCTGCACCAGGCTTGTAGTTCGGAGCTCGGAGATAAAGGCTCCAACCTACAAAAAACTGTCTGGGAATGACTCAAGGCCCCCAAGCCTGGTTTGTAAAGCAACAGCCGCCAATAGTAGGAGCTTCTACTGCATATACATGGTCTAAGGTGAAGAACAACATGAACACTTGGCACTAGGTTTCTTTTATACACTGATACAGCCTTCTGATGTGAAACACAACCTGAATTCAGGCTCTTCTGTTGGCACTCTTGTCTCAGTGGATTTCCCTCAGGCCCGAGCTACGTGCGCTCTCGTTCAAAGTTTTGGTCCGTACGTACACATTACATGTTTTTACACTGACAAAAATAATTCTGTAATGTTAAAAAATAGAATACAAAGCTCTAGTCTTGTGTGCAAATAAAAAGAAGACATAACACAGATATAGATGTCTAAGACGTCTAAGCATGAATACTGTTGATGCAGTGCAAAATGACGACAACCCCCCCGAGCCCCCCCGCCCCTCCCCAGCCCAACAGTCTCCTACCCTGCCTGACAGGCATGACGGCCAAGTGCCACTGTACACAAGGGCGCGCTGGGCTACTATGTATATGTGCTCTATGATCACTGAATAAGTCAACCAGCAAAAAGGAAAGTTAAAATGACGGCCAGGAATGACTTCCACTGGTTGAGGTTTCTTCCGATCAGTTTGTACTATGTTTTTCAGTTTGCTTTTAAGACGCTCTCTCATCATTTTACAACGTCAGTTCACAGCAAAGGCTATGGGCTCCAAAGATCAGCGATCTCTTGTCCTCTCTCGGGTTCTTGCTCTCATTACCCATCTTGATTGTGACTTGCACCGTCCGCTCTTTCAGAGCTCAGATTTACAAACGCATCGGGAGTGAGGGAATTCCAGACTGTGGAATTTCCCTTCCCTGTCTCATTAAGCTCCTTCCTATCCACCCTCTCTTTTGCTCGCTCCTTGCTTGTTTCCCCTACCCCCGTCTCACGGGCATGGTTGTCTGACTTTGTGCCTGTGTGTGTGTGTGTCATGTTTTTTTTGTCTTCTGTAGTTGTGTTTGTGTTTAGTAGGGTGTGTTCATGTTAGTGTGTGATAATGTGTGCATGTCAATTTGTGACTGAGTGTTTTCAGGTGTGACTCTATTTATAAGATGCTTCCTCATGCGCAGCTAAGACTGTGAGGCGGGTATGCATCTCTTGTCTCACACGTGAGTCTGCATCCGCTGTGTGTGCCGGCTGTGGGAGTAGTCAGAGTGTTGTGAGGTGTAGGAGAAGCGAGTGGAGCTGCCGTACTTTCCTAGTCCAGTCTCTGATCCCGAGGGAGCTGGGCCTCCTGGGCCAACCCCAACCCCAGGGCTGCCCACCCCAGATCCTACCCCGTACATCTCATAAGACGGGCCGGCTTCCAGAGGAGCCAAGCTGGATGGTGCAAAACCCATTCGGTAGGTCTGGTAGTGCGAGGGGTATCCATAGTTGTCGTAGGCCAGCTGGGAAGTGGAGTCCAAGAGGCTGCAGTCTCCAGGGAATTCACTGGTGGCAGGGGCAGGGTTAGCCGGGGGCTGCTGGCTCTGGCCCCCGCGGGTGAAGGTGTTGAACTGGGCGTAGCTGATGTGGGACAGTCTGGAAGGCGGTCGCGGGTCGTAGCAGGCTTGTGGGCGTCCGGGTGACGTGAGGGGGCCAGGGGGCCCTGGGGCTCCTCCGCTGGCTGTGGCACCTGAGCCACCGGTGCTGCTGCTGATAGATGCAGCTCCCCCTGGTGTTCCCGTGGGGGAGCGGTAGTCAGAGTAGTGCATGGTGGAATGGGAGGCAGGACGGACTTCATCGTGGGTGGAGGCTCGCACATTGTAATAGCCATTGGTGGGGTCCTGAAGAGAGAAACAAGACAGCAGGAAACAAAAGAAAGAATGAGTAAAAAGAGTTCAGAGAGTTTATTTTTAATGATTTTTTAACAATTTAGCAAAGTTCAAAGGTCTCTGTAGTAAATCATGTTCCTTTCTGTTCTCTCAGAGACTTTTCTGTAGTCGTGGAAGGTCAGAGGTCAGGGCTAACCGCAAGTTTTAAGCTGTTTAACATCAAGGTGAAGATTCATTAAAATCGTGCTGTGTGGCCAGTTTGCTCCTTAATCGTGACTCAGCTGCTCGAGTCCTTTGCAGAAATGAGTGCAAATCGATTTCTTGGGAGTCTTCAAAAATGACACTCAAGGCTAAAGCACCCTGCATGATTCATCTGCAGCACGGCCCTATCAAACCCGACAGCTGAGAGAACCGTGACATCGTGTCACCCTGCTTGTCAGTTTTTACATTTAGACTTTTATTTGCATGCGTAATAATTTTAATGAAAAGCTGGAAATTATGCACATAAAAATGTGTAACCAATATTTAACCAGTGGTCAAAATTATTATAGAAAGGAAGAGGATAGCATGTAAGAGTACACTGAGTATATCTCATTAGTTTCAGTTCAAATATTTGCTAACAGAAACACACGAGTTTCACCGTTTGTTTTATTGTTATGAATTTCACTCAAATATAAAATAACAAGAAAATGCACATTACACTAACGGTGTCCTAAAAAACTGACGATAACTGGGCCATTTAAAAATGAAATATCAATGATTTGTCAAAAATGAACCGATGATAAAACTGCAAATAACTGTATAATTTGTACATTATTCTACAGTTATGTTTACAGACTCTCTCTCACCTCCATGTGCTTATATTTTAAGTTTCATTTGCCAAAAAAGACAACACATAAGAATCATTTTTTTAAAGGTTTAGTAGCTTTAGTGCTATTATCTCTCCACCGTCTATATCTGGATGTTTTTAACTGCTGTTAGCAGCTCACAGAGATATCAACTTTCCAGTGTATATACAGAATTTGGGCTTTTATTTGGCAGGTATTCTTATTGTGTATTTTGTATCCCAGGAGACCAGATTAGTCAAGTTAACAATAAGAAGAAATTCTGATTCTTGCTGAATTTAAGCGTCCATGAGCAGCAGGACAACACGCAGGGCTGACCCCAGGATGCCTGCGTTAAAAATGAAACGATGCTTTCCTTGCTCACTACATCGCAATTTGCTCTTCAGCTCAATCTAACATGTTTCTGCAATTTCATTATCTTTCAGACTTCTCTCCCACCCAACTTTGCTTCACTGTTTTGCTGCTTCAGGCAGCAGGAAGAACAAAATTTTTTGAAAAAGCAGTCTGGCTGAGGCAGTTGTCGGGGTGATCTAACAACCTCCTGGGGCGGATTCATGTCTCTGTTTCTTCAAAGTGATCCGAGGCAGCACTTCAGCTAGTGGGGTGGTTTGTTTGCCCTCACAAAATATTCATGGTGGGTGGAGGGTGGGGGCGCGGGGAGTTCAGAAGAACATTTTGGCAGCTGTTTGCGTGAAAATTCATTCATCACCTTAGCCCAACCCCACAGTGTCAAAATGTGTAAATGATTCATGCCAGCTAAATAGGCAGAGTGTGCTTGAACCTGGTTTGTTCTTTTAAACATTTCTTTCCAATTTATGGAGTTTTTGTCTTCTTCTGTGTTTTGTCTTGTAATGACTCTGCAGCCAGCTCGCTATGTAATCAGAGGGAAGAGTTACATCACAGTTGGACTGAGAGGGAAAGGCAGAAAAGACCAAAAGAGCTCCAGCAATTAAGGCCAGCTGCACTGAAAAAATTTGATCTTAAATATCCTACTCTAACATTCTCACAGATACTGAGTACAGCACTTACACTATTCCCAGCATACCACCAGCAAATGAGGCAGAACACATCTCTGCTGAAAAGACGATTAGCCCAAAGGAAAAATCTGGCTTCAGAAATCATACTTTTTTCCAACGTTTTGAAGAACACTCATTCCTGAACTGACATACGCAAATGTTTCTGGCATCTGTGTGATCTCACCTTGAGGTCATACTCCTGGCGGGTGTCCAGGGTGTCACTGCGGAGGTCAGACTTGAGCTCTATGTCATCTTTAAAGGGCTGATTGGAAGGAGAGAAGGACACAGAGGGGAGAAACTAAACCGTCAAACAACAAAACAAAACAAAAAAACAAAAACAAGGAGGAGACAGGAAAAGGGAAGGAGGCGACAGAGTGTGACAGGAGAAGAGAAAATGGGATTGAAAGTGTTAAAAAGGGGAGATTAAAAGGGAAAAAACATGGTGTTTTTCTTTAGTCAAAAGCCACAGTGTGGTGCAGGAAGAGGTTACCGAGTTAATCTGAGGGTTTTTTTCTACAACTACAGGCTGTGTAAACAGTATCCAACCCAAACACACACACACAGACGCACACACCCTGCCGCTTCTCACCGAGTACATGGCCTTGACCATGCGCGAAGCTGTGGACACGCTGCCGGAGTCCTCCTCTAAGCTGTGGGTCTCCTTGTTTATCGTTTCTACCTTGATGTCGGGCTTACCCAGCGTGACCCCGCGCCGACCTGGAAGCAAAACACGGCGAGGTTGAATGCAGCTTGACACACGCTTGTCAGTCGGTGTGTTTTCGTGAGCTGAAGGGAACAAGTTCAGAGGGGACCTGCATCCATACGGTGGGAGAGGAAGTCGTAGGTGTTTGATTTTCTCTGGTTTGCTGCCCGTTTTTTGGCATTAAATGAAGCATTTAATCTGCGATGCTCCCTTAAAAGGCATGGGAAACAATGGATTTGCAGATTTTCTTTATAATGTACGTGAAAGCATATGGAGAGTACGACTCACTGCCTTTGCGTTGCCGGTAGAAAATGAGAACGAGGACCAGCAGGAATATGAACAAGAGGATGGTAGAGCCCACGGTCCCACCAGCTATTAGCCCCACTGGAACCTCCTCTGTAATGAGAGGGTGAGAGAGAGGAACAGTGAGTTACAGATGTCTGCTCTTCGCTGCAGCAGCAAGGCTTTAATGGAACAAATATTTTATGAAGCTACATAACAAGACATGTAAAATTTAATATATAAGCAGGAAACATCTTTTAGTCGCTATATGCATACACACAATCAGCTTTTACTATGATTTATGTGCATATTTTGTTTTAAACTCATACTCTAATCATTGTCTTCTTTCCTTGTGAAACTTCTGAATAATTGTGTTCACTTCTCCTTCCCACTAGATGGTCATTTCATTGAGATTTTCTCCAGAACACTGAAAAATGTTCTATAAATATATGTGAAACACACCGGTCTCCTCCAGCGTGATGATCATGGTGCCCGGGCCGAAGGAGTTCCAGGCCGTGCAGTTGTAAGTGGACAGGAAGTCGGACTCCATCACGTTGTTGATGGTGAGGGTGGAGAGGACGCCACCGCCCTCAGATGACAGTTTGCTCTGCTCCACTGTGTACCTCTCCAGCAGCGTCCCCTTCTCCTTCTCCCACACGTTTTCCTTCCACGCCCACACCTGACGCGCACGCACAAACCCCGTTAGACTAAATCAGATTCAATTAAAAGGCTTCAAGAGCAGATTCATTGTAGTCAGGAAAGCTGTGTAAGACCTGCTCAGTATAGAAAAAAACATCACACTGTGTTTTGCACTAATGTCATGATTTTTTTGTAGCCGTGCAGGAGTCACTACTTCATTTCACTCCATAATAAAGTTACATAAATACTGTGACGAGTCCTACTCTTGCAACCATTATAGCAGGAGTTGTCCTGTGATACCGTCGTTACCATGGGAAACATATGAGGATATTATTATGACTTACTTTATGATTCCCACCCCAGCTATCAAATCACAGTCAAGTCAAATGCTTCCAGTTATGCATTTGTGCACAAATACATATTAATGTGCTGTATTCAAGCACATTAAAGGGTACCTGAAACAGAACTGGTTACATAAAAGTGTTCACAGTATGGCTAATAAATGCAGAAGATCTAAGTAACTGGCAGTTTAATGATTTGTGCTATCACCACACTACATTTTCAGTTTTTCAAACATGAATAAAAAAATTGAAATTACCGCTGTTTAAATATTTGCTTTTCTCAACACAACAGGGTGATCGTAGCTGTTAAGATATTTCTTTTCAAAAATGCCAACTGGCTATAATGTGTCACACTAACATTGTAGAATGACATGACAGTAATAGATGAATGAGCTGGTGAGAATCTTGCACACCCTCCAACCTTAAAGCCACTAAAAGCAGCTGTATTATTCAGCACTGAAGTACTGCGCTAAGGTGAGTTAATTATACATAAGCCCACATGTTTCCATAATCTGCCCACTTATTCGAGAGAAGGAGATTCTCTTGGCTGTGGCGTTTACTGGGACAACTGTTCTTCCCCAGTCTTTTATATTTTATAAATCTTTCTCTGCCCAAACCACCGCCACTTGCATTAGAAGCGTGCAACGCAAGTCAGGATGGATCAGTCACAGAGGCGGGGGAGCCGCGGAGCTACTACTGCTGCGTTTCTGTGATACAACCAAGCAGGGAAAGCATCCAGGACGATTTCTGACGCAGAGCTAAAAGCGGGCCGGCTTAGTGTTGGTTTGTTTATGTGATGGGATGGAAGAACATTCTAGGAGAGTTTAAGGGTGAGTCACCACTCAAATAGAAAAGGGGACAGTGTCGGTGCCTAAAAGCATTCGCCATGCAGGAAAAGAACCATTTACGAAAAGGAAGGTACAGTAACCATAAAATAGATACTGCTGTCGGACTAAAAGGCACAACCTTGTTGTCTCTGTGACCAAAGCTTCTCCTGGTTTGGCGTTTTTCTCGGTCTGGACTAAAATGTAGAAAAAATTATCTTCGTTTTTTTTTTGCCACAAATGAGTCACATTTCCTTTCACTTACTATCTTATCTGGAGGAGGTGTACTAGCTATGTAGCATTTCACCTCTCCTCTCTCCCCTCTCCCGGCATACTGGACTGGATCACTGGAAATGATGGGTGGGCCTGCAGGGAGAGAACATGTGGATGCATTTAACAAAAATGTAAAAGAAACTACTAAAAACCGCTAAACCCAAGCTTATCACTCGTTTCTTTTTTTAACTGTTGACCTTACGGACCTGTTCAAAAGGAGGTGTAGGATGGTCAAAAACAAGTGCCCACCACTTTAGACATATAGCAATTCTTTTTTCTTTCAATTACAGAGACGCTGACCTTTTCGAAAGTACAACATTTTCGTTTACAAGCAGTGACACATTAAACTGTGTTGATGTTTGCTGACCGTTGACTGTGAGCGTGACCTCAGTCTCTCCTACTCCAATCCGTGGGACGATAGCCTTGCATACATACTGGCCAGCATCTGCCTGGCTTACCGACTTCAGAAACAGCTGATTGCTGTTACTCAGAACCTGTGGGGGAGTGAAAAAAGAAATATAAACAAGGCATCTGCAAAACTGCAGCAAGGAATAAACAGAATAAAGGTCCACATGTACAGTGTATAGGGAGAAAAAAGGTCCATGTGTATTATCTCAAAAGATCCCATCGTAGATAGTATTTAAGTATACATGTTCTTCCACTCTGACTCTAAATTGCCAACAATGCAAACATGCACATCCAATTTTAACCTATCACAAAGGTTTTGAAGACGCTTAGCAACCAAATCCATCTGAAAATTAGCCATGTTAAATTATGTCTAAATATGTAAGCATGTAGAAAGAAAAACACCTGAACGAGTTTGATTATACAGATGTGGTTTTTGGCCAAGGCAGACCACAGTTTCCAAACAAAGACATGTAACAAGCCCATTTCTTTTACTGTCTTAGTGATGGTCTCTTCCCCACTGTAAGTCACCGCAGCTAACATAAACAGCCTTATTGCTAACCAAACAGTGTACCATAAGTGTGCTGTTGCTACACTTATGGTAGCAACAGCACAAAGAGGTAACTGCTGATCCTCAAAAATTCAGTCAGATATAAAGCCAGAAACTGCAGTGTGCCGAATAACCATTAGAGGCTGGTTCCAGACGCAAGTCAATCCTCAAAGAGCCCCATGTTGAGCCTCTGAGATCTGAGCTGTCATTGGTGCCCACCATAACTCTAACCCTAGGCAAAACAGAAGCATTATTTTTGCTTTTATTAAAAGCTTGTGTTAAAGTTTTGGCAAATAAAGAGTCAAAGTGACACACACCAAAATTCATTCCATAAATGCCTGCTTTACCTTTCTGCAAAGGTTAGAATAGGGTTCCCTCTATAATGGCTTAGATCTCAGATCATTTTAAACTCAAAAAAGAAGAAAACAAAAAAAGAAGCAGGGTGTTGGCCAAAAATATGGAGGTCCAGAAGACTCAGAGATCAAATAAAGCATTTTGTGATGTTTATTTTATTTATTTAGACAGTAATTTAATCAACATCCAAAGGAGGAATTATAGATATTTAAGAAAGAATATATAAGAAATATAAATACTTCTAAATTAACTATTATCCCATTAATAAATACTTCAAATAGAAAAAAGGATTTACAGAACAAAAATAACTCTCAATAAAAAAACATTTCAAATTTACAGTGTAAAAAATTGATTTTCAAAAATGCTATTTAAAAAGAGGAATTGTGTGTAAAACAAAAATGGCAGTAGACACGGGCTCATCAGTCCAGATGTTAACACATAATTTTCTGATACTTGAAACCTTAAAAGACTTGACAGGGCGATTATGTCTGTCAGTCCTTGTATTGCTGCGCTCTATCAAGAGAAAGGCTAAAGATGATGCTATTGATTTCAGTTCATTTGTCTTACTTACACAAGTGCAGACACTTTGACACAAATCTAAGCAATGAAAACCATTTAAGGAGCACTGTACACCTAGCCATCAAAGGTTTAATAACATACCGTAAGTCCTGCAAAATCACACCACATCTGATGTATGAGTTTGGTAGATTTGCTTATTGTCAGTAAATCTCAAACCATTTGAAAGCCTGTTTATTTTCCCTTAAATTGTGCCACATTTGTAAAGAAAATGCATTTGTCGGTTGAGCAGCAGAGTTGTGTATGTGGGTTGCACCCATGAAAAATCTGCCAAATCTTCTTTTATACATCAGAGTTATTCAAATGTATCAGCAGTTGGATGTCACTGTTAAGTGAATGGTGAAAGTGACCTGCAAGTATTTTTGACTCTTTCTTTTTAGAATTCATCAGCAGCTGCTGAGGAACGTATTTGAATATTTCCTTGAATCTCTTCTATGCCACTTTCCTTCACCTTAAAGCTGAGGGATGGCTTAATCCTGGCGAGGAGACAAACATCAGTGTTTTGCATCCTCTGTGCAACAACCACTCATCAAGATCAGCCAGAAGTCTATACCTGTCTACAGCTCTGTTGAGCAGCACAAGATATAGGAACAGACAAAATAATGAATAACTCAATTTCAGGTAGATGATGAACAGACAGAGTTTTCATCCCTGAGCTGTACCATGCCCTGCTCTGCAGAACTGATCAATCCAACTGTGCAATTTCCAGAAACAATACCAACATACAATTGGACAGCTTGCATTCTTTGAAAAATGCTGGGCCATTTATGATCCGTCTATCAGAAATCACGTGTCCTTGGCTTTCCTGCACTTTCATAATTCAGTGTTTCATACTTTGTTGAATATCAATAATAAAAGAAATGACTGAACTGCTGTTCTGTCATTGTAATCACCCTGTCTAAAGTCTTTTAAGCATCAGAACGTTATGTGGTAATATCTGGACTGATGAGAGCATTTTAATAATTATTTTAAAGGTTGTATGTTTCAGTGATTGCTCTAACACTGTGTGTAAATGTGACAGGCTTTTTGTTTGTGAAAAGCAAATTAGCTTACTAAAAACGATAGCTAGCTAGTGCTAGTAATATTTTCAAAAGCTAACATGAGGCTAAAAGTGATGCTACGGTTAGCCATGTTAGCACGTTATTTATAACAGGTGGTCAGGCTGAGTTCACCAGAGCACACTTAGAGGATCATTTCACTGCAGTGTCCCTTTGCATACTTCTTATACAGGCTCAGTCATACACGAGGTTAAGTCTCCTTAAACAAGCACAAACATTTACTTAAATGCTAACTGGAGCAGCTAATCCAATAGCTTATTAACTACATGAGGTTAAATGAGGTTTCCTATTGAGAGTTTATTGAGATTTTTTCTGTAAATCCTTTTTCTATTTGAAGTATTTATTGATAGATTAATAGTTAATTTAGAAATATTTATCTATAATTCCCATTTTTATTGTCCATGAAATGATCAGATAATGAATTATTGTATTAATGTCTTATTTTCTAGCTCATAGTTTTTTCCACAAGTCAATATTAAATCATGAAATCATCATCTCCCGATCCTCCATAAAAAAATGGTACTTTGTAAACCAGTGAGTGATGTCATGATCACTACACTCATTTTTTACATACAGGTTATTATTTGCAAACACCAACTAAATTTACCATTTTTGGGGGGGAAATACAATAGATGTGAGCGACAAGTTACTAATAGTTAACCAGACATTTGTCAACAAACAGATTTTCTAAAATTCAAATTGAAAATAACTTTATTGACATAATTGAAATATTAAATATTATTAATACCTTTTGCTGATTATAGATTAGGATAGAGTTACTAAATTGGAATCATATTACTATAGACAACAAATCAAAACCTAGTTTCATGTAAGTTATAAATATAAAAGATGGTGTTTGAAAATATAACATAATGCTTTTCGATGACCGGGCGCTTTTGTAAACACTTGGGAAGAAAGTGTGACCTGTAAAAACAGTGTGAGCACAAGTACAGAGGAAAATGTGCAAAGCGTGGGCTCTTAGCTTCTTACCATGTTTGAACCCTTTTTGAACCAGGTGAGTGTGAGCGGAGGGTTTCCAGCCCATTTGCAGTTGAGGGTCACATCAGAGTCAACATCTACTGTTTTTGGCTGTGGCTCCACCAGCAGGATTGGACCGACTGGAGACAGAGATTGAAAGAGAGAGAGAGTAATAATGCAGTAGGACTAAAAGGGGAAAAGCTACTCGGAGAAAAAGAAACACAACAACGGTGTGTTTTATCCCTCTGACTCTGGACCGTAGTGAGTGAAGTGGGCCGCAACTTATTGAACATAGTGAGATGACTACAGTGTGACTCACAGTGAACGTCCACCAAGATGCTGACGTTGGTTTTTCCCACAGCATTGAAAACAAGACATGAAACCGGCTCGGTGAAGAAGGAGTGGTCGGCCTTGGTGGTGAACACGCTTTCCCTGGCACCCTGCAGCACCACGCCGCCCTTAGCCCATCTAGGATTTAATACAGTGCGTTAGATGTACTAAAAAAACCCAGAAAAACACAAAGATGAGTAGCATGTGTGACATGAATTGAAACCTAAAATTGTTTCCCTGAGTACACGGAGTGGATTTAAAAGAAACCATAACTTAGTTTGAAACTAAAATCTGTCACTTTGACTTTGTAGCAGCTACTTTAAGAAGCATGCTGAAAATGAGAATGAAGCCGACCTGTAGCCCATGATAGGAGGGTTGGCGTGAGCCTGGCAGGTGAAAGTGACTCTGTCCCCTTCTAGGACAGAGCGAGGCTCAATGGACAAGGTCACTATTGGTGAATCTGGAGGAGAGAGAGAGCAAAAGAGACTCACATAAGACCAGGCCCTAGCACATCTAATGCATGCAGCAATCTGGAGGACAGGCTGATGCAAAATGGCTGCCGCGCATTACTTAATAGCTGCTATAAAAGCTTTTATCTGGTGGCAGATGGTATACATTCAAAATTATGATGCTTGTTCTTTTTTGTCATAAAAATAATAATAATAAAAGTAGCAGGGGGAACAGTCATTATATTTGTGTTTGTCTCTGTAGTAAATATTTGCTGTTAATATATGTATTTATCTTTCAGTCAAGGAATCTGAATGAGATGTGGAATACATTATTTTTCTTCTCAGTTTGCTAACTTGTCTGTATTAAGAAAATCACTGCTTACGGTGCACGTTAAGAGTGACGGTTGTGCTTTTGCCAGTGGGAACAGCCAGATTGGTGGCCACACAGCTGTAGTTCCTCCCAGTATCGGTGTCAACCGGCTGGATAGGCAGATCGCTCCGTGTGGTCACCCGCTTCCTGTCTGGAAGCACTTCCTGATGATTGGAGGATAGGAAGACAGAGAGAGATACGCACATATAGGAGTGTTAGAACTGCAGATACTGTGTATGTGTGTTCAGTATTTCTAGGCTCATGTGTGGGTTTGTCTTTTTAGGTTTACAGTGATGCTGTTAGCCCCCTCCACAGGTAGACCATCTTTGAGCCACTCGATCATGGAGGGCGGCTTTGCCCCTCGAGACACACAGCTCAGGTTGTAGGACTCCCCTGCATTCAGCAGTACCTCCGGACCCCCATCAATCACTGGGTCGTCTGGGGGGACTGCAGCAGAAAAAGAGCGCAGTTAGAATCAAACACCGTCTCGCGTGCATCCCATAGTCATGTGCAAAGACACAGATGCACACAAACATACTGAGGACAGTGAGTTTGGCCCTTCTGGACCTCAGGGCAGCATCTGGCGCCTGGCACTCATACAGGGAGTCATCGGACAGATCAGCTGACAGAATTTCCAGGTTGTACTGGCCCAACTCCTGGACCCGCAGCACACGGTACCTGGGCCAGGCTGGGAACACACATACACAAACCAAGGATATAGCTTCACAACAAACAAAGAGTGCATATTATATTATTGCTTGCTTTGTATATCTGTTTAGGGTTCCGGCACATCTGAAAACAATAAAAAGACAAGCAACAGGGACATTTTTAATCTGTATTTCCACTCTTATGTTGACATTTTAGCTGTAGTCTCAAATCTATTCCCACGTATCAATGTTGTCTTGTGTGCTTATGTTTTTTTATTTTATTCATCTTTTATATTTGAACCTTCAAATACTAACTACCCATAGTCACATGCTTCAAGGGCCCAACATATTCTGCAATATCTTGCAGCTTGCTGAAGTTCACGCAGATTTCAATCATCAGATATGTGTCATACGTGAGGTAGAAATTGGACCTTTTAACCATCAGCGTAAAGGACAACAGAGCAAAGCACGGCCACATGACGTGACTGATTTAAAAAAAAACAAGCATGCATTCACTTAGTTTCACGATGCGCATGCACAGTAAAACACACACACGAGACACAGCCTTGTAATCTTCCCTTCCCCCATCCAGCATACAACCCAGTTGTGTGACAATACACTATACATTCTCACCATTAGGTGGCATCCCTGCTCTCTTTACCCAGCAGGGGGAAAAGATGAATGCATTATGACAGCAACGTTTTAGAGGACTCACATCGACTCTAGTCCATGGTGCAGAATTCATGTTTGCTGCCCAGACGTAGTTCACATGTGAAAAAATAGATCTCTGCTGCCGTTTGCATGTGCAGCCTCTGAACTGAGCCTTGCAGCTCGCCTAACCTTGCGCGTCCTTCTTTCTGCATGCATTTGTGCATGCGTGTGCCTTGTATATGCGTGCATTTGCATGTGAAATGTTGAGGGCGAGAAAGCGTATGAAAAGCCCAGAGAAGCAGGGATGGTGGTGGGGGGCAGAGGGACAGTGCTCCATACACAAACAACACACACACAGTGAGAGTATGTGTGCACTAAGTGGCCAGTGTTCATTCACGTTTTTGTTTTTTGGGGGGGGGTTTGTTTTTCAAGCTTTAGGCACTAGACTGTTACAGTAATAATATGAATCAACTAAAGTAAGGAGGAATGAGGAAAAGGCAGGACAGACAAGGACAGGCCGAAGGAGAAAGAAATGACAGAAAGGATGACAGAAAGAGGAGGGGATGAAATAAGAGTGTGTCAAGCTAAGGAGAGACGAGCCCGACAAGTTAAAAGAAGAATATGAGAGAGGCCTCAGTGCAACAGTGGCAGCTGAAAGAAGGAGAGCAAAGGAGAAAGAAAGGAACAAGGGATCTTAGATGGGAAGGTCACAAAGGAATAAGATGACAGAGGAGAGGAGAGGAGAGGAGAGGAGAGGAGAGGAGAGGAGAGGAATAAATGGTGAAACAAAAGTAATCCAGAGCCAAGCAGAAAAAAATGTGTACACTATAAATTGACAACATCTGCAGAAAAACAATAACAACAAATGCAAGGCAACAACATGAGACAGATGATGCAGTGCCCCTCTGGACCAATCAGTTAAAAATGTACCCACTTGTTTAGACCAGTAATTGCACAGCCCCAGCATTAGTCCCTTTGGGCTAATCAGTGCAGTTCTGACAATGTTAGAAACAAGCGATGAGATGCATCATTTGCCCCCGAGTTTTGCCCAAGTCAGGCAAAATCAGACTAGGAATCATGTGAGGTAAAAATGGAAACAGTACAGGCAGAGAGCTTCATAACAGAAGGAGGGTTACGTATATAGCGATGAATCGCCCTTTCAATAAAAATCAGCAGGCAGCTAATCAGTGTCACCCACTGCTAATAATACAGAGGTGGTGATGTTCCTTAGTCAAAATGAAGGGTGTCTACAAAACCTGCCCAAGGGAGTTTAGAAATTCCCATCAAAAAAACTGAAGATATGTGGAGGAAATGGCTAAAAATATCATAAGCTGAATGATGTACACAGTGTGCCACAACAATCTGATTCCAATTCAATTCTGGTGTATTTATACAGCACCAAATCACAACAAATCACCTCAAGGTGCTTTGAATTATAATGCAAAGACACTCGCAGGATTCTGGAGAACAGCCCAACAATGAAATGAGCCCCTATCAGCCTATACTTGGTCCAGCCTTAACTTTATCAAAAAGGATATTTGTGAGTGTAATAAACAGTAAGTGATGCGACATCTGTGTCTTTTTTTTAATATGACAGTATCCTCTTTTATCGCTGTGGGAAACTCGCGCAGGCACACCTGTAACCAACATTTTCTCCAGCAAAAACACTTAGTAACCAGTAGATACCACAGTTACAATGAGACAGGCTTTAGTAACACTGAGCAAGAGTGTATCATTCACAATGTGGCTTTATTAACAAAACTCTCAAAGTCCACAAGAGAAACAAAAGCAACAATGTTTCTACCATGCCACAGCATAGACCCGGTGAAAGTCTAACTGTTTTTCTTTAGCATACACAGCATCACACTGAATGGATGATGTTTGGTGGTTACTGTTGGTCAACTAAAACCATGTGAATATGTGGCATTGGGTTATGGAAATTATTACCAGTTTACTTTTAGACAAAGCGATTCATTACCCTATCAAGAAAGTACTCTGCAGATTAATTCATTACAAAAACAAATATCAGTGGCAGTCCTCAGTGTTAACCAGTCCAATTGAAAAACCCTTTCAAGGCCATGATGTTGGAGCCAGGCTTCTAGCAACTTTGTCTTGCTAACTATTTTATTTTGTGAGGCCATCATAGACGGTAGTTTTGTGCTGATGATCACATTTAGCCCAAAGCACAGCTGAGACTCACATGGCTTTAAAGAACTTTTAATAAAACCTCCAAACTTTAAGAGCAAATCACTGCACTATTTCTATAGCCTTTCAACATGCTATCAAGCTATTCCAATAACTGCCCTACTACTCGGACTTTGTGGCAGGTGCAGAAGCTCTCATTAAGGTGGAATTCAGTCATCCCGTTTGCCTTGCATGTACTTTGGTTTGTGCATTTCCAATTTTTGCTGATTGTCGGAAAAAGTCACACAAACAAAACAAAAAGAAACTAAACAATTGTAGCACCATGATGCCTTCTGCAGTCCCACTTTTAGCTCGGTGCCATAGCACAGTACAACTTTACCCATGTGTACTGTAAATATTGTAGGCCAGACACCTCATGAATGGAGAATCAGGGGGGGGAAAAAGTCCAGACACTATCAAAATTTCTGCTTCTCTAAAGACGCAGCATGAAACGTAGCCCGAGAGCTGCTGCGATCCAAAGATATCAGAATCAGCTTTAATAATAAAACAATCTTAGTCACATGCTTAACTGAGTGAAAGAAGGGCCTCGGGAGGCTGTATGATGTCTCACCTCGGAGGTCCTCTCCAATGCCCAGAGCCAAGCCATCTTTGGTCCACTGAACAATGCCAGAATAGTTGAATACAACACAGGACAGGATCACCCTCTGGCCCCGCACCACCGACTGGTCTGCTGGCTCCTGAGAGAATCTCGCTGTCCAAACTGGTGGAGAAAACAGAGGGATAAGTTATGGAATTATAAGATATTTTTATGTGTACACTCTAAAGAGAAGCTTAAGTAAAAATCATTCGTTCAAGTGTATCGGCCTATACCTTTTATGGCTAATTGATTCAAACTTTATTCTCCCAGCAGCAACGGAAGGCCATAATTACCACGTTTGATCACACAGTGGCTCGTGGGCATTAAGTGCAGGGCAGTAAAGAACAGCGTGGTGAGACAGGGGTGTCAGAAAAGAGCAAATCAGAGCAGAACTGGAGAAGAAAGAAAGAGAAAGAATGAAGTGGAAGAGGCAGTCAACGCTCACTCACGAGAGGAGATCAAACTGACAACTTCAGCCATAGGGTGTCTCACACCCCCTTTTCTCCCTCACTCCTGACTTTTATTTCTCCAAAACTCCCCGATCCTCCCTCTCGTTTCCCTCTTGTTTCTCCCTTCTTCATTCCTGCCTATGAGTCATCTCCCAGGCTTCCACTCCCCAACCAAAACTACAGTGGCTGTCATTGTCTACCACACTCTCTCACTCCAGTTTGTAGCCCACTACCACCATGAGGAAAACGTGTGTGTGTGTGTGTGTGTGTGTGTGTGTGTGTGTGGGGGGGGGGGCTTCAGCCACTGTTTCATGCAGTACGATGACGAGTTGTAATTAGGTGTCCCCTGAAGACATGGTGCACGTACGATACACGAGAGACAGCCGCTGCAAGATTTGCTTCAAATCTTCAGTCTTTCCATTCGGTCTCTCGCCTCCATTTTTTCCCTCTCTCCCACTTGTTATTTCGAAGAATCTCGTACTGTAGATCATTAACCCACTGCTGCATTGTACACCCCCCCCCCAGCCCCCACCTTCCTCCTCCTCCTTTGTCATTGCCTCTCTTCTTCTGTTCTCTCTCTGTAACGTTGTACGTCCTTTACCCAAATTGCTTCGCGTCACTCCCTGCTTTTGGTGTATATGTATGCATCCCCACTCGCCTCCTTCACTTTGTACATCTATAATTCTGTCTATAACTGTCCTTTTGCTTCCTCCACCTCTCCTTTCCTACAGTGTGTACACACCTCTCTCTTTCTATCTACATACATAACGCCGTATATATCCTTTTACCCATAATGCTTTCTATTTCTGTGTTGCTTCTCCTTTGCTGGTTGGAAGGGGGTTTGAGGCGGACTGTCACAACTCATTTATCACATTAAATATCAGCCCTCTAGCACTTTCTCTCTCCCTCTCTTTCTCATCCCCCCATTCACCCATCTCTCTCTCTCCTCTCGCTTTTTCCCCTCACTCCTTTTTTCTTCACCTTCTGCCATTTCCATCTCTTCTTCTCACTTGTCCACGCCATTTTTTTTTATCACTTGTTTTGCCCTTCTGTTTCCCTTACACCCTCTTTCTCACTCATTCCCTCACACTCTCTTTGAGCCCTCCAGCGCTTTTCCAAAGGTTTCCATCTCTCTCACTTTTTTTAACAACTGCCATATGCCTCCGCACCCCACCTCCTGCCTCCCCATCATGACCCTCAGTGCCCATCTCTCGCATTCCCCATCCCTTTCACAAACACAGACATGCACTCTCTCCCCATCATGTCATATTTGGTGTGATCTGCAGAGGTTCAATATGCCTGATAATACAAAAGAACCCAGTCATGCAAAAAGATTTCTGTACCAATCACAACAATGGCTCCTGACAGTGCAGCACATTAATATTCTGAAGATAAAGGAGGTGTGCAAGGATACACGGTGAAAAGGGAACTGGATGCAGATGGAGCTTTGCAGCATGCATACCAAGAATAATTCAGTGTGTTGCCCCAAAAAACATATTCTAGTCCTTAATCTGCTCCCTGAGGACCCCAAAGAACTAAATCGATGAATTAAGATTAAAAAAAGATGACAGAGCAAAAGTGAGTGGCCATGAGAAGAAGGGAGTAAAATGTTCTTAATTAAAGGCTTTTAACTAAGAATAATGAAAAGTCATCTCTCAGTAGTGAGCAAGCACATTAGTCCAAAGCTACATGATCCTCCTAATGGGCACTCAATACAAGCCTGACTCACTGTGTTGAGATAAATAAGGAACTTGTGATTGCTGTCTAACGCTGACAAATCAACAATCAAACTAGAATCTACATCTGTCTGTTTTGAAACTAAAAGAACATCAATTCTTAAAGGGCCGGAAATCATCCTTCAATATCCTCTTACCGTAAGCAACAGATTCCTCATTAACACACACGAAAACACGTTTGTGTTATTTGCATTATTAAAGATTCGTATCCATGTTTTTCTCTGTATGCTGCCTGACTGATTGAAGTGGGTGCAGCTTCGTTGGAAAAAAACTTATGTTACATACTCCCGTGCACGCAATGCCAGATTAATGTTCTTTTTAGATCTGTTTGTTTTCTAACGGGTTTTCATTGCTGTGATTTAAAAATCAAGCAAAGTTGCAAGCTGCACAGTCAAATCAATGTGCTCAAACCAAGCAGAAGACACTGCGAGTGAAAAATGAACCTGAAAAATTAAGTGCCCGCAGTTCCTCCCATCAGGAGGCTGGTTCTAAAACACTGACGGTATATAAAAGATGGATGTAGCTTCCAGGTTCTGAAAACCTGCATTATCACTAATGGGCTACAGTTATAGACTCCTTACATTGCTAAAAGGCTTGTACTAGTACAAAGGCCTATGGATAAACTAGGGTATGCTGATTGCAATTTGCAAGTTCTTAAGCAATGAGAACAGGGCGTTCCCCAGCTTCACAGTCGGATTCACATCATATCCGGTTTGAAAAAACCAAGACGTTTAAGAAAAGCCAATAAAAGATCTGGGCTTCACAAAAGAATCAGCGAGTAAAATCAGTGTAACAGTGGTTACATCCAGCTTTTGTATACATGTTCCAAAATGGAATTAGTCAGCTGAATTTCTTGTGCAATAGATCTATTTGCTGAAAAAGTCTGCTTTAATTCTGGTGAGTAAAAGTCTCAAATAGGTATCTATGTCTGGAGTGTAGCCACACAGCCAAAAGAGTACCAAAAGATGCAGACTGAGCTAGATGCTCTTAGATATCCTAGAGTGTAATAACGGACTGAAACAGAAAAATGGCAGCACTGCATGTACAAGGATGCCAGCTGCTGTTAAGCCCCTGAAGAAGAAGAAGCTGTGTCCGGTATCGTAGCTGTGTCCAAATTCAGGAACCACATCCTCCTCTGCCCACATTTGTAGGCCAATTACGTTACAGCGACACGACGAAGGCTGTCCAAATTCGAAGACTCCGACAAATGCGCCCTTCATTTCTCCAGATTTGAAGGATGGGTCGGATGTATACTTCGTGGCCCAACCTATCCCAGAATTCATAGGGTGGCCCAGCGCGGCCCTGCTCAGTTTCCAACAATGGTGGCAGCTAGTTAGTTTTAATGTTACTCTTATTATTCTTTCTGGGTGACAAAATAAACGTTTAACGTATTTTCAGGCGAGAATGTAGCTGTGTAAACCTCAAATATCTGCTCAGTTTATCAAGACACCACATATTTTCAAAAGCGCTCCGACGTTTTCGGAGACGTCTGTTACCCACTAGCTCGATAGCTAGCCGGGGTTCTAGGCTCACTAGAGCCAGTGAGAACACCGGACACCTGGCAAATCGTTTTCAAACCCACCGCTGTCTTTCACTACTCAGGTTAAACATGATATATACATAACTTAAAATGTTATTGTTTGGCTTTTTTCAGTATTTTATTTGTACGTTTTACGTCCAATGGATGCATGATCTGATTAGTCGACTAATCGCAAAAATAATCGGTGACTAGTCGACTATCAAAATAATCGTTTGTGGCGGCCCTATTGTCCAAATATATTTACATTTGGCTCCAGGAAAAAAAGACTACCTGACAGCAACCAAAATACTGCCATCAATACTTCAGGAGATTTCATAAAAAAGTCTGTACAGTCTATTGCCGAAACACACAAAACACAGCAGGGATAATAAGTCTCAGTGGGATTGTCATTATGAACAACGTCTTCGTTTCCATTGGAAATAAAGAAATGCTGATTGCAGTGCGTTGGTGTGGCATGCTCTCTTTGCACAAGATAAATCAAAGGAGTGGCTGGAATCTGTTTCTCATACGCCAGATCTAATGAGATGGTACAGTGTGTAAAGATCCAGTGTGCCTTGAGCAGTTAATGTAAATAAAACATTAATGCAGAGGTGATTAAGGTAGAAAAGGAAGAATTAGCTTGGATATTGCCTGCCATTACAAAAAAAGATCACTGTCGATGGCAGATTTTTGATGGTAGATTTGTCCTTTAATTTTCCTGCATGCACCCCAATTAAATGAAAGTTGCACTTTTCTAAAGCTAATTACTGGGATGCGGAGTGTGGATTTATAGCGTCTTAAAAAGCGTGACAAGCCTTTCTCAGTTATACATGGTGTAAAGAGAGTTTATCTGGGTTTAAACTACCCCGCAACCTCGACAGTAGCCTGAGGGCAAGTAAATCCTTCCTTCCACCACCTCTGCTACGGTAGCTGAAGGTATTCCCTCAGTAAACCAAAAACATAATCCAAACTGAATACTCCTGAGTGGAGGCTACACAATCTGCAGAGAAAACACCCATGCAAAGGCTGAAGACTGAAAACATTGACTCATTTAAACATGTGCTCATCGCCTTCTGATTTCCATATTACACAGTTAACACTTGTCAACATGAGTGTATGTGCTCGTCTCTGTGTGTTTAAAGAAGGAAATCTACAAGCGGCGAGTAGCCAGAGTGAAGGAAAGACAGGAGAGTGCATGCAAGAGAGCTTGTATTCTCTCATTATGTGGGTTATGCTGCAGTGACAAATTTAGAGTGTGTCCTGATTTCTTTGAGTCACCGATCCCCAAGACACCACCGGGAGACTCCGAGCACCCTGTCCCCACACAAACTACGGTCACAAAGGGATGCTTGCAGACACGCACGCGCCCGCACACAAATAGGCTGCAAGGATGACCTAACCTTCGCCACATGGGCAAACCATTTCCTGTCAACACACACATAAACACAACCACTCAAAACCCCAACCATATAATTGACACACAGGCGGTTTCCTGAACATGGATCACACCACAGCTTGGCGTAAACCATCAAGCCAGCGGCGCATCTTCATCTCCGCTGGGAATAGGTCTCGGTTTGGTCTGGGATTAAGTACAGCCCTAGCCAAAGTTTGGAAAGGGATTAGGATTAATCTGGGGCTAAGGACAACAGCCCCTTGCAGACACTGAGACACCAACCTCTGCTTGTCAATGCACACACAAAGCCAAAGGCGAGCGCATGCTGCCTCGTCGGGTGACTCACCAAAAGCATGGCCACACATTGCCACAGTGTGAACTACTACAGCAGTTTCCCCCGGGAGCACCTCTCGCACCACGCAATGGTGTTTTAATAGCAAGGTAATGAACCATCCATTTGAAAATCACCGAAAAGGTTTATGCGTGCAAAGACGTTCAGAGCTATTTTTAGCGAGTGTGCTCCTTATACGTCCCCCATTTCTGAAAGTGCCGCACATTCTGCTGTTAGGTGGCGACTGTCAAAACTTGTTTGCACCTTTTAAACACACGTTTGCTTCACCTCAGTGGGATATGAGACAAAGCTGGAAGTGATGCCATGCAATCCACAGTTCTGGCAAAGGCTTGACTGGTGGCATTCAGTCTCATTGAATTAGATGCTATTAAATAAAAAGCCATTTGTATGGATTGTTATGCATCGATCTAATTATCTTTGTGTCCGGCCCCCTCCCCGTACCCCTCCGACAAAGTCCCCCTGCCTTCCTCTCCTTCGCTCTCCTCCAGCCAATCCCCCGCCTCGGCTGGATCACGGACTTGCGTCACCATAGCAACAGCTGACGTGTAAAGTAACTGCCCAAAAAAAGTTTTCTGTACAAACGCGTCTACGAGCGCACCCGCGTATGTGCATCTGTGTCTGATGAAACCCTCCCTCGTGCTTGGTACACCCATTTTCCTGAAAAAACATTTTTCAATGACCTCATCCTCCCTCCACCTATTCAATTAATAGCCAGACGGCTATGCTGGGCTCTCATTATTTCTCTGTTTCAGCCCTCACTCCCTCTCTGTTCGCCATTAATCAATCCCCTCTAAATTGATTCTGTTATCTCTCTAATTCCATATCGCCGCCGTGTGTGGCCGATGCGTTGGTGCTATGGAGGGGCTGCCGAAAATGAGATGCAGGAGCGGGAGAACAAAGAGACGGCGAGGTCCACAGACACCGAGCTGTGAAGTGTGATGGAGGATGACATCATTGTTTCAGGACAAAGTTGCAGCCATAGGAGTCGCACTGGCTCACCCTCTCGCTGTTTGCTGTATATAGCGTACATGTAGCTGTGTGTGTGTCGCTCTGTGATCATATTTGTTTTTTCTTCCTGAAAAACTGATTTGGATATATGAGGTTTTAAAGCCCTACCGCACCGTGTAAAAATACTCAGACTATGTAGCCTACATACATTTTAATTTACTCTATATGCGATGAATGGCAAGAATTTTTAATTACATTAAATAAATATATTTATTCAATGTATTTATTAATTGTCTCTTTGTTAGGTCAATAAAATATACTCACATGTGAGTCTATGGTGATTCTTTAAAACTACTTATTTCTTTCAAACAATAAGCAGGGAAGCACCTGTTGTGTATTTCTGAACCCACATCAGTGTTTAAGATACTGAAATAACACTGTGTGTTTGTTATTACTCACCTCATGTATCCCCATCACATGCCACTGAAATATAATAAGTATTTTTATGTCTTTTTTTGGTTCTTCAAAAGTTTTGCCAGCACAAAATGTATGTGATGCAAGAGATGAAACGTCTTGTCGTCTAAAGCACTTTGGGTCATCAGTAAGACAGGAAAACTGCCATATAAATCCTGGTCTATTCCATTGCTACATTTCCACTGAGGGGATGTGTATACCGAAGCATGTGTTTGGCCCATCTAGTAAGTGCTTTTCAGGCACATGGAGGCAGCGGTAGACCCACTCAACAGTGACATTAACATATCCTTCAATCTTATTCAGCACTGTTACAAGCAGGATGTGACGTTTGGTTGGTATAGAATTCGCCTTCCTCCCCTCACTGTGATTGGACATTGAGTAAAAAATGATAATCATAACCCAAATTAATAATCTTCCATGGCCTGACAGGAGATAATCAGCTCACCGTGCTTTTTTTATACTAACTGAGTGATCTGCTTCCATGAAAACTCATGGCTAAATTGAAGTCTCCATTCTTTTTGCTGAATTGAGATAGAGACTAGCATATGAAGTCCTGTGTAGACCTGGTCAATATTAAATACCATGAAGCAAAGCACCAGTTGCACACACAACTCTTCAAACATATATGTAGTCACCAGTTGTTGGAGAGGCAATGTCAGATTGGCAAATTGGGCAAAAACATATCACCCAAACCTAGCGCAGACAGATTCAATTTATCCTCAGACCAAACCCTGATACTTACGCAGCTGAACGCCTCCCTTCTTAAATAGTTCATTTCTATAGCACATTTTACCCTGCAGTGCTCAGATTGTTTCAAATATTAAAATTAAAGACTAAAACAAACCTTCCACTATCAAAACTACGATCAATTAATGTCTAATTGATAAATCAGCCAAAGCTTTTAGCGCTAACTCAAGTGTATTCACGTTCTCCATTTATTTAGCTGGCTGTGGGAACTCTACCACCTGTGCCTGTCTTCTTTCAACAACATGGCCGCCTGGCAGGATGGCCATAATAACCCATCACCATGGTGACGGCGCTATAGGAACAAGCAAGTCACATAGATGGAGAGAGGCAGCGAATGAAAGGAGGCGACCCGCTGCGCCTGCTGACACCGTGTCACTCAAACACAAAGGTGTCTCCTGGAGGTGGGGACGGAGCACAGGGAAGATTAGGGCAGAGGGGAGAGAGAACAGAAAGACTCAGAGACTCCTTCCTTTGTTTGCCGCATTGTCTGCCCGCTCACTCCTTTCCTCTGTCACCTTACCTAGCCGTCCTCCCCCTTACTTGCAGTTAGCGACCCCTCTTTTTCTTCCTCTCTTTTGTGGCCATGCCCCTTCCTCATTGCTTATTCACTTTCTTTTGTCTGGCAGGCATCTTACTTAGAAATTATTACTCCTTCTCCCCTCCACCTTCCACCTTATCCCCCCCTTTCTATCTCTGTGCACATCTTTCTTCTTCTGGAGGCAGGTTTATTTGGAAATAGCAGGTGGAGAGGGGGGGTGAAAATTATTCCTCGGTCTTTGTTTGCCCGTTTTTGATACAACTGTGTGCACACGTGCTCCTGTGAAGGTGTGCAGAGTCGTTTTTCCATGAATATTTGCGCTGGGAAAGTGTGCGTGTGCCACCCTTCCACTCTCTGGGGCTCCACTCATACATTTCACATCTGAAGAGCTTTATTTGTACCAAACCTCTGTTACAGACATTGTTACCATGGCTACAGCCCAGTGAGGACCACTGACACAATGATAGACACAGTGGCCATGGCAACCCTATGATCACTAGTGGGTAATATGATAATTCACGGATGAGGCTTCTGACACATTACGGCCACATGAATATGCTCAATCGCTGGAAAGCCGGCCTGTCGCTGGTAATCCACAAGCCTTTGTGCAGCCAGCGTGCCGAGCGACTGACAAAAGATACTCTGCTGTAACCAAGGGTGAGCAGAACTAACAATAGCTGTCCTCTGGATAAGCTGGAACAAGAGGATACATACATATCAAGCTGCTACTCTGCAGATATGCACTGTGTAGCTTGCGCCACATGGGTCGCCACCGAATTCAAATGGCACAATCAATATCATAATGAACCTGTGATTCCCAGCAGTGGTTCCACATTGACGATAGTTAGCAGCCACACTGCCTCCGAAATCCTCGAGATCGGGCAAGCAGGCAAGGTCCCTCAATCCACCTCGTGTTACAGTATGGTGCAGAGACAGAATCCAGCAAGACTATTTTACAAGCAGCATCCCATCAATAAATCAGCCCTTCCAAGGTCTGCTTTAATTCAATCCAGAGCAATCTAATTTTATTGGTATGTACTGTAGCCTCTTGCAATGTCATCTGTCAGTAAAAGCATCCCATAAAAGCTGGGGGCCTTGACCTGCTAGAGTGTAATAATATTCATACATACCCCCACCCCCTTCCCCCCTGTCCAATATCACCTCCAGTGTCTCGTGTCTCTTTGAAAAGAAAGCTTCTTTGTTAGCAGCAGATACCAAAACACACTAGAAAGCGAGGATTTCTGGGACGAGGATAAGAAATACAGAAAACGATTTTCACAAAAGCAAACATCTGCTTTTTTTAACTCACTGATCTGTATCGTAGCTTTCTACGTGGGCCAAATATTTGTGTTAGGCAATATGTTGCAATGCAGTTGGAAAACTTAAAAAATAACATACAATTTTTTAAAAATTAAAAATCACTCCCACCAAAAGACAACAAAACAAATGGTGGCCAACTCAGCAGACTCCAACAGCAAGATGTTGAGCTGTTCCACAACTGCAGTTGACTCATGGTTTACTTACCTAGTCAGATTCTTAAGACGACATACAAAAAATGTCAAATATGATGCAAAAGCATGGAAGAAAAAAATAACACAAAACAGCAATAGACTTTGTCAACAGCTGGTATAGTCCCCAAAACTGTAGTGCACTTGTGTTTTTGTTCTTTTTAACTCGTTCCAGTTAGAGAAAATGATTTAATAACGCAGTGGTGTTTTAAACACCTTTTTGCCAACAGTTTGGGAAAGACACATTCCAGCTTTATCACATTATCAGTTTGTTGTGGAAGAACTTTGACCAGCCTGCACAGAACCCTCCATCCAATCAGCTGCACCCCCCACCTTTGGGATAAACTGGAAGATCGCCAAACATCAGCGCCCAAGATCTTGAGGAAAGATTTCCATAAAGCAGGGGTTGCGGGGGACTTCAGGCTTCAAGAATCGGTGTCCTACAGGTTTTAGATGTGTCCTTGATCCAACACAGCTCATTTAAATGGCTACATTACCTCCTCAACATGTCTTGAAGTCCTCCAGAGGCCTGGTAATGAACTAATCATCTGATTCAGGTGTGTTGACCCAGGGTGAGATCTAAAACCTGCAGGACACGGGCCCTTGAGGCCTGGAGTTCCCCACCCCTGCCCTAAATTGTTGAAGTCCACATACTTTTGGCTATACAGTGTGTCTTCATATAAACTCCTGATGACTTGGCAAAATGTAAATTGGGTTAATCTGCTTCTAAGAACTTGGGCACACTGGGTTATGGTAAACATAGCCTTGAGGGTAGAGCATTAAGTTGGCAGCTGTAGTCTGACAAAAGTAAAGCACGCGCAGAACATTGTTTTAAGGACTCGACTCTGAAGCCATTGATGATTATTATAACTAAAAGACGGCTCGCTCATTATTTGCAGTCCGCAACATTTTAGCCTGCAGGCTGTTATAGTCGATGACATGAGGACAGCGAGCGTTGCCGCGCTGTGGTAACCGATTTAGTTGGACGGCTGACCCTAATGCTTTTATCATAAAGGAAAGATGGATGGAACAAGTCAAATCTCTCTCTCTCTCAGACCCTGTCCCTGCTGAGCAGCAGAAACTGGGAGAGCAGAGAAATGAAGTGACATCATCAGCGTAGGCCACATTCCTGAAGAGGGAGGGGGTGAGGAGGAGGAGGCGGGGGAGAGAGGGAAGAAGAGGAGGAGGAGGAGAATGTCCCAAAACTTTTGAGGTTACAGGACCCGCACCCCCCAAAAACACAGACACACTAACACGCTCTCCCTCTGTGTGTGTGCATGTTTTCTAGCACACATTTCTTTGTGTGATAAAGTACATGGGCTCCTCTTCCTCATCATGTGCTCCCTGTTTTAATTCATGTGCTTCTCCTCCTGTCCCCTCCCCCCACTGCCTCCCCGACTCATACACTCTTCCCCCAACCCCCTACCCCCCCCCCCACCCCGTCTCTTTCTCTCTCCACCGACCAGAGGAATGCAAGAACCACATCTGGAACTTATTAGAGAGCGAGCAAGAGAGAAAGGGGTAGATGGAAAGAGAAGAAGTAATGGTGGTGGTGGAGGTGGGGAGGGGAGTGAAAAAAAAAGAAGTCCAGGAGGGAACAGAAAGCGAGAAAGAATGAACTTTGGTAAGCAGAAAAGGGATCACGCTGAGACAGAAAGTCAAAGACGAGCAGAAAAGAAAGTTAACGGCGACACCGGCTAATGGCAATTAACCTCAGTGGGGACGGAGCGGGGGAAGCGCTCGGCTGGCACCTCAGATGTGGGTTCAATCAGTTGTGATTCCAGCGCAAACGTAGCCTTTGAACCGGACTCGACCATATTCTGTGTGAATGAGCAGCTTTGCTGTCCCCACTGAGGGAGCAGTCAAGCCTGAGTAATAGTCCCTTTCTCTATGCCGCTGGCCTCCCGACCACTCCTCCTCCTTCGTCCTGGTCCCTCTCTCCTCACTCCCGGCTCGCTTTTCTTTTCATCCACAACCTCGTCCTACACTTCAATACTGCCCCGCCACCCACCCACCTCACCACCTCTAAAACAAACAAAAAAAAAAGAGTGCAATCACTCTCGATTCCTGCTTCACCCACCTGCCCAAAGGACGACCCCCCCCTCTCTCTCTGTCCCCCTTCCTGCCTTCCAAAAGTTTGGGGGTTTTTTCTATTTTTTTTCCTGTAACCCCTCCATCACCTCAAATTGTTTCTTGCTACAGAAATGTGGCTGTGCCATGTTGGAAAATAACAAGGCCAATAGATTCAGTCAGATGTGATAAAGTGTTCCTCTCTCTTGCTCGGGGGACTGTGCATAAAGAAACATTTTTAAGGGGAAGTTTTTTTTTTCTTTTTTCTTTTTATAACTTGTTGGCCGCCGGCCTGTCAAACACAATCAGATTATGAGGCCTTTAAATCCTGGGGCTTCACTTGAGGAACATTTACGTGCATAGCTGCTGAGGATGCTTGCAAGTAAGCGTGCCCGCTTTTGACCGAATTCATCTCGGACCACAAGTCTGACGGCGAATTATCCAACTGCATACTTCTTCGAGGTTTTCGCTGGATCATCCGAGAGCAAGCGAGTACGTTCCTCCTCCCGAGCGCCACTTGAAAAAACATAATAGGACACTCGTGTCCAGAGGAATGCCCTTAAACAAACATATCAACTGAGAGAAGCAATCAACATGTCACACATTGACAAACACCCGCGGGGGACAGAGATGCCAAGAATTTCTTGATTGAATGGAACCCAATGGGGAACAACGGGCGTACATGTACATTATATTACAGCTGGTTCAGTGATTGCTTTCAGTGGCTAATGTCAATTAGAGATGCTTTTTTGGTAAATAGGCTTCATTCGAATCACATAAAAACCGTGACCTCAATTCGCATATTAACGGTGGGATGCAGCAGAGCTATATCTCTGCTCACTGGGATCAAAATTAAAAACAGACTTCTGCCTCGCTACATACAGTCTGTCACTCCGGATCTACACTCTGAGCCACAGAGAGCTCAGTATAGGGGAAAAAAACTGGTTCGTTAGCCTCAAAAACCGTAGCAGCAAGCTTTCAAAAAGCATCATATCGCTATAAATAGTTGTGTAAAGTGGTAATCCACTTGGAGGACAAGTTTCTGTAGGTGGAACTTTTATTCTTCATCAGTTACTAGTGCTGCGCTCTCTTTTTTTAATTTCCCGTAGCCATCATCTGAGTCGAAACAAATGAATCGCATCATTTTGTGGCAAACTTTTGATCCCTGGATATTGTTTTCCTAGTATGCATTCATGTGCTAAAAAGTGAGGCTCGTCTATGTGAGATCAGCCCAGACTAACTACAGAATCCTTCTTTTATTTATTGTGAGGACAATAAAAAAGCGCCATATGTTGTGTGATATGGGATATTCCCATGCTAATGAAAAAGAAACCATGCCTGAATCAGAGATAAGAAATCTGTGAATTTATTCAGAGGGAGGAAATGCCACAGATTATTACTGGCAAGAATGTATGTAATGTTGTAAATCAGCAGTTTTAACAGAGTGTTTTAGCACCACACTGGATTCTTTATGAGCCTTTCCCAATTCTTCATTTTTATTTGAGCTATTACAGCCCACTTTGAGTCATTAACATATTGCAGTTGAACCACTGCTTCTCTGATCAAACAACCCCTGAGGAACCCTTCTTTCTCTGGGTGTAAAATCCCCTCTGAGTGTGTCTGACTCTTCCAGCATGTGAATATTTTCTTAGCTGAGGACAACACAGGAATCCGTCTGAGGTCTGTGATTCACAGCCCGGCTGTGTGATTCAGGGCTGGAGAGTACAGTACAGGCAGCAGCAGCTCGTGGCTTGGATGTGCACAAAAGGACAGAGGCTGACAAATGGTACACCTGCACTGGAGCCTTTGTCCGCGTCAGCATTTCAGGCCCGAGGTCTGGCTATAGGTGCAGTGCTGCGAGTCCAACCTCGGGGCTTGAACGCTCATTAGTAAGTTAAAGGAGCGAATTCGCAATGATTGATTATGCAGTAACATTTAACAGCAGCATTAATGGCAGCGCTTGCTTAGGACTTATTACTAGGCTGGTATGTAGATACAAGGCTGGGATCCTGAATCAATCACTCCTGCTGCTAGTACAGACAAACTAACGCTTGCATTGACTTTAAATACCTTAGAACATTCTGATATTCCAAAGCTTTAATTAGCTGCTCCACTAATAACCATCCAATCATTAACACTAGCAGGCAATTATATGTGAGCAAATTGCAGGCTATGGAATACTGTTTTACCCATCTAATGAAGAGATAAGAGTGGGGATCAGAAGCAAAAGAAATTGTGCTCCCAAACCGAAAGCAACTGTTATCTCTTTGGAGGTGATATGAATTCCAGCTCTTTCTGGATTATGTCAACTCCTCTTCTGTTTTTGTAGCCCAGTGCAAAAAATTTTTTAAAATCTCTGGGCAACATTTGAGCTCTCATGTACGGCCCTGCTAATCACGTCGCGGGGAGAGCCTTCAGAGAGCAGATATCTCCTGGTTTGAGAGCGCAGCGTGGAGTAATAATGGATTATACAGCTGTAGCAGACAATGGGACGCAGGGCTTCACACATGTAAAACAGGCTGCGAGCAAGTGTGTCTCATGCACATTCAGTCATGTGGACTGAATGGTTTATGAGGGGGGAGAAATGGGAACGGCATGTGACAGTAACAAGGGGTCAGGGTGGCGAGGAGGGGGATCGGTGGTGGTGCTGCCGCATCGGTTGGCAAATATGTAGACGAAGACGAACCTGCTCCCTAGTACGTGTACATCCTCGCGTGCTTATGTGAACCCTCAGCAGCACTTACTGGGTGGATGCTGAGCAGAAGCAAAAAAAATAAAAAATACAAAGCCTGGCAGACTAGGTGACATCATCCTTTTCTATACCTTCCTTTCCTCCAAACACGCCCCCTACCTATGATGAAGTGGTCTCCTGGCCGCCCAGCAGCCAGCATTGCATTACTCCCCGGTCATCCAAGGTGAGGGAAGGGGTGTGTGTGTGTGTGTGTGTGTATTGGGGGGGGGGGGGGGGGGGGGTATAGGTGGTCTGCTGTGGCTGTGCAATCACAAAGACACACAGATATGCCTCAATCAAACAGGTAGCTTAGAGAAATTATCCTCTCCTCATCCTCCTTCAGCCTCCTGTTTCCTAGCAACTCGGCTACAGCTGTGATTATCATAAGCCAATAGCATACCTGGCACCCCACAGGTACGGTGTGTGTGTGTTGGTGTGTTGGGAGGGGGTGCAGATGCATGGCGGCTACTGCTGCTTAAATGCACAAAGGACGCCAAAGGAGAGGGTGAAATGGATGAGGCGCACAGGTAGAGCAGGAGAGAGGTGTGTGCGCGCGAGGCAGACAGAGGGGAAACGGGGGGGAGACGGCTGCCTCTCAGCACAGAGGATCACTACAGGAGATGGTGGCAGAGCTCTCATTGACTGACACGCCATTCAGAGGCGATAGCAGCGTGGAAGTGCTGCTGGCATGTAGAGCAGCGCTGGTCAATCACTGTCATTCCCGTCACGTCCTCAGCGCCTCACAACCCGTCTGAGTAACGGCGCTGGCAGTTTGTCAAATACGCAAAAGGTCATTTAGGCCGGTGAGCGCGCGCCACACCAGTCATGTTCAAGTTAGACGCACGCGCGCACACAATCGAACGCCTGTAGTCGCGACAATAATCCTAAAAAAAAAAGAGCGTAATTGCCGCGGTGCAGTCACACGCGCGCGCGTTCTGCGTGCTCGTACGCAGCTACACGCGCTCACAAGGTGATCCATCGCTGCGGTTCATATGGGAATGAAATCATATCAGATCCCCTCTCGTTAGTTTCTACACACACAGACCGCACAGTAAAAACTAAAGACAGGCTCGGTGTGCATTGAGCTTAATGTACACACACACACACAAACATTTGAGTTATTCGAGCTCGAAAGAAAGAGAAAATGTAGTCTTACCAGTTTGAAAACTCAGCACCAAACTCAGGAGGAGCAGCCTCTGCATGGTTCAGCCGACCAATAAGTCCGTTATTGGCTCAAACCTCCGTGAGGACAGCATCAAAAAGCGGGAGTTTACAGGACTTTGACGGTAATTACAGACAGAACAATAATCCTCTGGCGTTGTCCCTCCTCGTCTTCCCCCTTACTAGGCTTGCACTGGCTCGAGTTTTATACCATTTCACTGCTTTTTTTTCTTTACCTCTCTCCTGCTCTCTCAAGCGGCAGTCCGTTTTCTACTACACCGAGGCGCTAAGCGAGCGGCAATGACAAACCTTACTTCCGGTTAGAGCGTCAAAACAAAATAAAATTCGAAGCAGGCGGTTTTAAGTAGCTATGTCATTGCTTCCTAAGCATTTACTCAGAAGCACTGTATGAAAGGTCTTTATACTGTTGGGTTTACTGTGACTTTAAGATTTTTATTTGCATTACTATTACTTTTTAGGGAACTCTGACAAAATGTGAGAGCTCATTTCAAATAATAGACGAGTAGAAATAATATTCTAACGGCTCGAATGCCGTTAATTTCTTCTTAACTTTCTATGATACGTAAAAACAAAAATGATAGTGAAATACAATAAATGTAAACGTTTACTGAGTATGACCCTGCGCACTACTTCCGGTGTTGTGTAGTAATCTGTCCGACTTGACGTCATATTCTCATTAGCGGCACATTCCTCTCTCTCTTTCTATCACGTCAGCAGAGCCACAGCACTGCCCCCTTCTCCCTCTCCCTCTGGATCTTTAACAGGCCAACACCGTAAAAAAAAAAGGGGGGGGGGGGGGTATTAAATAAATAAAAAAATAAAAAAATAAACCCGCTTAGAGAGGCATAATCATTTTGACACATTTGCTGTAGCCGGAACTGCTTGTTTTCTCCTGCTTACTGTGTGGAATTAGGTAATGAAATAAGCTGTAACCCTAAAATTATCAACATGTACACATTAAGGTCAACGTGAGGTCATCTGTTTGAACAGAAACGTATTATTACACTAAGGTAAATCCAGACGGCTTAGAGTAATAAACTGATGTTATAGTCAAATGTCATGACATTGGCTGTAGTGTACAACTAATGTTGTTATGACCAACATATAAGCACAGTGCACCTAAAATAAAAGAGGAGATACTACAAGCATTGGGTTACAGCAAGGGTTTTTAGTTTTTCTGTTGTTATTATTATTATAGCAACAGAATCCTCAGCGACATCATTAGAATAATACTGACTGCGCAGTGATGCCACTGTGATGACTAAACACCCCATGTCCTTATTCTTGCCACATCATGTAGGAGAGTGGTTTTAGTGACGGATTCCCGTGACAGGCCTACTGTAGCTGTCACAGCTCAGTAGGTCTCCACACTGAGCTGGTTCCTCCCGACTCGCTGTAAGTAGCGGGGATTACGCTGATGCTGGAGCGCCCCCTTGCGTTCAGGACCCAGACCTACCCTGCGCGTTCTTTGACCACTTGAAACGTAAAGGCAAATAGGCGGAGCGGTTAGTGCTACGTTTTGTGCAGATTTGAGCAGGTAAAATTAGCGTTTGTGCTGCTACGGTTTTTGAGATATTAAACATTATTTTATAGGTCATTCAAAGGTCACCATCCCCCCAGACTGCTCCAAAACGGGCCAAAATGGTCTACTTTTTTAGTGCTAGGTTTGTGCTGATTTGTGCAGGTAAAATTAGCGTTTGTGCTGCTCTGGTTTCCGAGATATTAAACATTATTTTATAGGTCATTCAAAGGTCACCATCCCCCCAGACTGCTCCAAAACAAACCGAAATGGTCTACTTTTTTAGTGCTACGTTTGTGCTGATTTGTGCAGGTAAAATTAGCGTTTGTGCTGCTACAGTATCTGAGATATAATGATTTTAATTATTACGGCCTACGCTGTATAACACCAGTGTCTGTGGCAGTGACTTTCAGCAGCTGTGGAGTTTTGCACTTTTTCTAGGCTTGCTGCATATTAACTTTTATTAGTTTACACTTTAGTAACACAATTTATTCAGCGGAAAGGTCGATATTTCTTTTGTTACTAGTGCAGAAACGTACACAAGGTAGGCTAAAGTTTTTATTTTATCTGTGGCAAAACTGAGTTTCATGTGAAGTGATTCACGTATACCTAAATTATTATTATTTTTTACATACCCAGTTGGCCTCTATGATTTTGTTTTGAATTATATATGTTCATTATTATTAATGTAGCTGTCTCAGAAAAAATGAAGTGTTTGCTTTGATAGGTTGTTACCTACGTGTAGAAAACTGAATATTCCACAGCACCCAGGCGAGGGATCTTCAACTTGCGGCTCTAAAGCAACATGTGGCTCTCCGGCCCCTCCACTGTGGCTCTTATAAGACCAAGTAAGTCATTTTTTTATTATAAAGACAACAAGAAAGGGTTCTGTTAACAGTTTTTTTTTTAAATGAAATATCTGCATTGACTATTCACTGAATGTACAAGGCTTTTAAAAGTGATTTAATGTTTCTTAGCTTCAAATCTGTTTACTGTAATTTTCAAGTTGGTTGCCCATCTTTCCTAATTTTCAATTATTATGGAAAGGACTCACGTAGCTGGCTTCATTTTAACAAATACTTTTTTTCGTTATAAAGCTTTGATGATTCATTGTCTTATCAAATCTAAAAATAAACATTTTTATTTACATTTCCATAGCTTACACGATACAACAACTCATTTTCTAGATATTTATAGGCTCTTTCTTTTTTTAGGCTCTAGACAGGTTTTGTAGCAGCAGGGGGAAAAGGGGCCCTTTGAAATGAAAAGGATGCTGACCCCTGACTTAAGCCACCAGGTAAACACAAAACAAATACAGAAAAATTATTGACAGAAAAATGGAACGGGTACTTTCAAGGCTACGGGTGAAGGTGACTGGGTGTGTAAAAGCAAATATGCATCAGACTGACAAAGAAAAGAGTGTTAAAAGATTTTTAATTTAGAACTTTAACTTTATGTGCAAAACTGAACTTACTGATAACACACACTAGCCATTTGAACACATGTAACTGTAATGAACCAAATAAAACAGAAAAATGCAGGCAGCACTCATTATACTGTGTATAACACAGCATGGGGTTGTATTTTTTTCTTTTCAGATGCTCCTGTCACTCCATTTCCCAGGTCATCATAGCACTCCCACACACATGGAGCTCTCCTGCAGTATGCAGTGTAATGCCCCAAACCATCAGTGGTCATCTTTCCATGGAAAGCAATTACTTTCCATGGAAACCAGGATGGCAGGAGAAACAAATGGCACTTCCCTTGTCATCCCTTTGCTGAGCTAGCAGTGCTGTGAAGAGCAGTGTTTGGTAAAATAAACACTTGAGATGTTCCTCATTGTCTTAGCAATTACAGCAGAGATATTGCACTGAGCATCGATTTGGATCGCAGCAGACCTCAACGAGACAGCTTCAAACATTACACTAAGCAGCTCTGCTCTCCTCCTGTAGGTTTGTTGGGTCACACCATCTGTGGCAATGGCTTTCACCAGCTGCAGGACTGGGTTTTCACTGTCTTTCAGAACAGCATTTTGAAATGTGGAGCTGTCACAGAAGGCACAACATAAGCACTGAAAAAATGCATCAAATGCACAGGTATTGAGCACAGAGATTGTCGATTCCCCCTAATCTAATAGGCTGATGGAGGTTTCCATTTTTTAATAATCCCACTTTCACTCTTTTGGCCCCAAAAGTTTCATCTGCATGGAGCCATTCGGTACATGAAGAGAGGTAGGAAGTCCTCTTCCTTTTTTTGGGTGGAACAGCTAGGCCCCTCCAGTTCTCAACTGCATCCCCATCAACCGGAAGAATGTTTGTGGCAGCATCAGATCCCACAAACGGGTGAGCATCCATTTTTATTTTATCTTCTGCATTGTGAGTCGTCATGGATCCAGAATTGGCATCTGTGACTTTCAGTGGTCCCACTGTTGCCTCATCTTTGACCTTTTCTTTTGCAGAACAAATCCGCATATTTCCCTCGATGAAGGAAAGATGACGAGCAATGAAGCGATTGACTCGAAGAGGCAAGTTGTCATGTTTGAAAAGGCCATGTTTTATGTTTTTGAACTCAGCTTCAACAGTGGCTGAACTTGCTGTGATGCTGGTGCTTTGGAAGAGAGGGACCATTATTCCTGTCCAGAGTGGCAAGTAACTTGCCAGTCTTATTATATGAGGAATAATCTCAGGGAGAAAGTGAATATTATCTCTATCCCCGTTTGCTGCAGCAAGTGACCTGCTCTCCTCACATTTTTCTGTTACCCACTGTCGTAGGTCAGTCTGGATCTCATCCACTGAATCCACTCTCTCACTTTCCTCCGTCTGTTCATCTGGAATGATGATGGAGTCTTGAGCAATTTGGGCTTTCAAGTATTTCTTGCACCTTTCTGAAGGAAGAGGGGCTCCAGAACTGTCATCACCTTCTGCCTCACTGAGGGCCACAACAGTGATAGCATGTAGGAGCTGTTTTGCATGGTCCAAACATTGAGACTGAAGAAGTTTTGCTAATGACCTGAAAAAGAAATCTTTAACACGATGTGTTTTCTTCTTCAGGCAGTTCCACTGGCATATCATCTTGATGCAGTGCGCAACATCAACCCTGATATAACAAGAGGGGAGTTTGGCAGACTGGGTTCCAAGAAGGACATGAAAGCATTCATTAAGGTATGACTTCAGATCAGGATGAGGAGTGAAAGCCTTGACCAGAGCTCCCAGAATTGCCAGAGAAAAGTCACTCACAGCTTCCTTTGGCACAGGTGCACCTGCACGAATCCATTCTGTCAACCAGTTTGCGATGGCATTAACATCATGTTTCTCTGACAGCATTTGCACCACTGGGACACTGCGGCAATTGTTTTCTTTCAGAATACCTTGATAAAGGAATATATGGCCAGATTTGCCATTTGGTCTCAGCAGTTTTTTCACAACTGAACCGGTTGCATCAAAACACACAGTTGGGGGAGATTTTTTTGACAATGTCTTATAAACATTCATCTGTGTTTTACTCCAGTAGTGACAGAAAAACCTGTCCAGTCCAATATCTCGGATGCTACCACTGTGAGGAACACTATATTTTAACAATTGCAGAGATGCAATGGGGTCCTTATCTCCTAATTCCAAGTCTTTTCTCTCTTGTTTGGCTTTTCGCAGAGTGGCTAAATTTGGAAGGTGGCTTGGCTCAGGATCTCCAACATCCATCAGATCTGCTGCCCTCGCTGACCTCCATACAGCTGGTTCCATTCTGCCCTCACACAGCTCTTTAGCGATCACCTAGGTTTCCAGACATGAACCGCTTGGAGTGGCCAGTGTGCAGGGAGAAATCTGTATTTCTCATGAAACACTGGAGCACCATTGGACTATTAATTGCTGGCTGTCTGTCACATGACATTTCTAACTGGCCATGACACTCCTTACAGTTGCCTCTGATGTCCAGATAATTATTGTTGACAATTGGATGGACCTTTGCTCTATGGAACACAAGTGTACATGTATTTTTGATCTTCTTCCATATAAGATCGTTGATGATATGAGTCCAAGTGCCAGGTTTCAAAATTGTGTATTCCCTTTTTTGGGTAGGAGAAAACTTGTCATTATATTCAACCTTTTCAGGAATAAATTTAACCCAGTCCTCAAAAGGGACTTCTAGTTCAAAAGCTTGACAGTTTTCTTGTCCAGGAGAAATGCAATGTGAATCTAACTCTCCTTCACTATTACTTTCCTGATCACTGATTTCCAAAGCTGACCAGATGTTGTGTCTATTTAGCTTCACAAAAGTGTACAGGGCCTTAGCAGACATCTTGTCTTCTAGCTGCTGACTCAGCTCTTTCCAGACTGATGCAGCTGGAGTGGCTATTTTGCCATTTTGGACTATGGCCTCTTTTGAATTGCAAAGAATTGCAAAAATGGAAACCTTGTCTACAGATGGCTTTCGAGGCATCTTTAAAAAAAAAAACAAAAAAAACCACACTATGATTATGATGGAGCAAAACGTGATTTCTGAACTATATATACAACCAGGAGCAACCCCTCCCCCAAGTTCTCCACCAATCTACACTTTCATATTTTGTGGAATTATTGTTTTTAAGATGGAGCTATTGAATTTGTGAGTTTATTAAAGAGTCTGAGTATTTAACCCATGTACTGTACAGCACTTTAGTCCAGTGTGCTACATGTTTTAAAGTGCTTTAGAAACTTTTTTCTTGGACATTTTTGAAAATGTTTAACATTGAAAAAAAATCCTTTTGATCCAAACAGTTAGCTATATCATGTATTAACTCAGTAACTAAAATCTCAGTATTTTAAATGTAAGCTTACCTTGTTCAGAAATCAGATGAACGCTGTTCTAAGAATCCTTCAGACACAGTAATGCCAAAAAATATTTTTTTCTGCCAGAAAATGTGTATTTGATGCAAAAGACTGCGAGCTTGTTCGTTTCTCAAAAAGTGTTCATGGGAGTGTAAAATGTTCAAATGTAGTTTTCAATAAAGTTTTTTTAATCCACTCTAAAAAAAAATAAATACTCAAGCATTTGCATCGTGGTTTTATGAACAAAAAGTGATTGAAGTAAAGAAATTGAAGTTAAAAAAAAAATACACTCATTACAAATTTAGCTGATTAAATACGACAAGAGGGTTTTTTAACAGAACTTTATTGAACAAGTGAACACACAAAGTGAAAGGTCATTTGAAAAAGACATTTTTCAGCAGTAAACCATAACAGAATATCTCAAATCATAGCAGCACAAACGCTAATTTTACCTGCACAAATCAGCACAAACCTAGCACTAAAAAAGTAGACCATTTTGGCCCGTTTTGGAGCAGTCTGGGGGGATGGTGACCTTTGAATGACCTATAAAATAATTTTTAATATCTCGGAAACCAGAGCAGCACAAACGCTAATTTTACCTGCACAAATCAGCACAAACGTAGCACTAAAAAAGTAGACCATTTTGGTTTGTTTTGGAGCAGTCTGGGGGGATGGTGATGTCATCAGCAAAAAATATAACTTTTAATATCTCAGATACTGTAGCAGCACAAACGCTAATTTTACCTGCACAAATCAGCACAAATGTAGCACTAAAAAAGTAGACCATTTTGGCCTGTTTTGGAGCAGTCTGGGGGGATGGTGACCTTTGAATGACCTATAAAATAATGTTTAATATCTCAAAAACTGGCAGACCGGGGTGGTGGTCCCCATCTTCAAGAAGGGGGACCGGAGGGTGTGTTCCAACTACAGGGGGATCACACTCCTCAGCCTCCCCGGGAAAGTCTATGCCAGGGTGCTGGAGAGGAGGGTTCGTCCGCTAGTCGAACCTCGGATACAGGAGGAACAATGCGGTTTTCGTCCTGGTCGCGGAACACTGGACCAGCTCTTTGTCCTCTCGAGGATACTTGAGGGTGCATGGGAGTTTGCCCAACCAGTCTACATGTGTTTTGTGGACCTGGAGAAGGCATTCGACCGTGTCCCTCGGGGCGTCCTGTGGGAGGTGTTGCGCGAGTATGGGGTGTCTGGCCCATTGCTACGGGCCATTCAATCCCTATACAACCGTTGCAAGAGCTTGGTTCGCATTGCCGGCAATAAGTCGGACTCGTTCCCGGTGGGTGATGGGCTCCGCCAAGGCTGCCCTTTGTCTCCGGTTCTGTTCATAATTTTTATGGACAGGATTTCTAGGCGCAGCCAAGTGGCGGAGGGCTTTCGCTTTGGTGGCCTCAGAATCTCATCTCTGATTTTTGCGGATGATGTGGTTCTGTTGGCTTCATCGGGTGAGGGCCTCCAGCTCGCACTGGAGCGGTTCGCAGCCGAGTGTAACGCAGCGGGAATGAGGATCAGCACCTCCAAATCTGAGGCCATGGTTCTCAGCCGGAAAAGGGTGGAGTGCCCACTCCGGGTCGGGGATGAGTTCCTGCCCCAAGTGGAGGAGTTCAAGTATCTTGGGGTCTTGTTCGCGAGTGATGGGAGAAGGGAGCTGGAGATCGACAGACGGATTGGGGCTGCGGCTGCAGTAATGCGGACGCTGCACCGGTCAGTCGTGGTGAAGAGGGAGCTGAGTGTAAAAGCGAAGCTCTCAATTTACCGGTCGATCTACGTCCCTACCCTCACCTATGGCCACGAGCTGTGGGTAGTGACCGAAAGAACGAGATCGCGGATACAAGCGGCGGAAATGAGCTTCCTCCGAAGGGTGGCTGGCCTCTCCCTTAGAGATAGGGTGAGAAGTTCGGCCATCCGGGAGGGGCTTAGAGTAGAGCAGCTGCTCCTCCACATCGAAAGGAGCCAGCTGAGGTGGTTCGGGCATCTGGCAAGGATGCCCCCTGGGCGCCTCCTGGGCGAGGTGTTCCAGGCATGTCCCACCGGGAGGAGGCCCCGGGGCAGACCCAGGACACGCTGGAGAGATTATATCTCTCGGCTGGCCTGGGAACGCCTTGGTATTCCCCCGGACAAGCTGGAGGAGGTGGCTGGGGAGAGGGAGGTCTGGACCTCTTTGCTTAGGCTGCTACCCCCGCGACCCGACCTCGGATAAGCGGATGAAGATGGATGGATGGATGGATCTCAAAAACCGTATCTTGCTGAGCAAGATGCCCGAAAATATATGCGCGCGCAGGCACACATTTCACCGGGGGATGTTAGAGGCGAAATGTAGTAATGATAAAACCTGAGGTAATCATATTTTGATAACAATAATAATAACGATAATACTAATAATAATAAAGTCATCTACATGCTGGCTGATAAAAGCTTTTGCGGTGCTATGAATACACTGCACTGGCTACAGTCAAAAGTCTAAATGTTTTCACATTTTTTTTAAATAAAAGACATTAAAATACATACAGTGCAGTATATACAGTAAAATACATTGCAAAGTTGGATTAGGATTGTTATGTTTGGTCATAGGTACTGGAAAATGACTTTCATCAAACTCTTACTAAAGCTTTTAAACACAGAAATATAATGGGGGGAAAATCCCAATGTTTAAAATCCAAAATGTTATGGCTATATATATACCTATAAAATCTATTTTATGGGTTTTAAGCTTCTTGAAAATGGAGACATAAATACTAAATCAGTACCAAAGGCGTGAGGACTTGAAAGAGGACATAAATAAGGTAACGTAAGGAGAGCATAAACTAATCAGACTGGGATATCAGAACAGAACAGGCAGGCTCATGTTTGCAGCTCCTGCATTAAATCTGTACTCGAGGTTATATTTATGTTTGTGTGCTCTGTGTAGCTGAACATCAACCTTCTGAGCTCCCAGTTAAGGCTCACTATTAATAGCATGATCATCTGCAATCAAAATGTCACCCGCACAATTTGATAAAAAAAAATATCGCAGGTCTGCCGTGCGGCACACAGAGTGACTCATCTCTGCCGGGACTCGAACCCGGAGCCTCTGGATTAGAAGTCCAGCGCGCTATTCCATTGCGCCACAGAGACTGCGCCAGGATTTCCCCTCTCTGCCAAGGTTTACATACTTCACATCCTCTCATACCGCCGCTCTCTGCATCCCCGCAGCATCAGGACCACTCTGAGCCGACATATTGGCAGTGCCTTGTTTTGACCACGAGAGGCCGCTGTTGTACAGCGATGAGGGGAGGAGTGCGTCAAGCTAGCCTGTGTGTAAGCGGAAATCCAGACTTAGTGCGTTAAAAAATAAAAGCCGCGAAGCCTGCAGATAATAATTTAACGTGTATTCGTAACTGGGGCTTTAATTTTGAAACTGCACCATCGAGACGCTAAGCGTTATTATTGTATCTTAGCGCAAGCTATTAGAATAGCCCCACAGAGCGAAAATGGTTTTTGTGGGAGCAAAATAACCAAACGTTTTATTTTTTAGGCTGAGTGTCGGTAAGTTGACGGATTTAGAAACGAAAAC
This sequence comes from Aulonocara stuartgranti, assembly GCF_965226115.1. NCBI lineage: Eukaryota > Metazoa > Chordata > Actinopteri > Cichliformes > Cichlidae > Aulonocara > Aulonocara stuartgranti. The sequence goes on from NC_138941.1 coordinate 26,941,934, forward strand.
GATTAAAGGCTTTTCTTAAGCGTCACATAAATTAAGCGTCTGTTTTAGCGGGCGGCCTTTAATACGCTTAAATGAAACGGCTTTCTAATGTCGGCTGTTGCGTGTAGTATTTCATATCTGTGTAATGTCAATTTTACAGGCCACCGTCACCGTCGTTTTTATGTTTATGAGTGGAAATGGTGCGCAGACTCACTAAAGAGACTGACATCCTGCTGGCATTACACCAGGGTTGCATCAGAATCCAGTTGTGCACGTCCCCAGAAACCACAGAGTGAGACATCTCGATTCATTCCATGTCACTCCGGGTTTCGTCCCGTCGTACAGCTGTGGAGACACTTGTCTTGCTGACAGTAGGGTTGGTTGCTACACTTTTTGTTCTGCATGAATTGCTGATCAAGCAGTGGTAATTATTGTGAATTAAGAGAAGTAAAATTAAGGAATTGACACAAAACGACTTCCACATTCCATAAAAATATCAATGATAACATTTATATTTATTATTTTTTAATGAAAGCAGTTGTCTGTATCTTTTAAAAGACAAAAACAGTCTGTGCAAGATTTCCCACAAGGTAACCTGCGCAATAGTGAGCAAGGCAGCGTAAACACGAGAACCACAGTGAATGACATCAATATCAAACCGACTCTAAACCTTTTTAAGTCTCCACGTGTGCTCGATCATCCAGGTAAGCAAATTTTCAGGGATCTCCATTTTAAGGTTGCTAGTCTTGATCTAGACTCTCTCCCTGAATTGCCAGGGGTAATCACAACACGTAATCAGTTCTGGCACACAATACATCAACATCATACTTCCTTTGGTGTATGGCTCAACACAAACCATTGTTCCAACAAAGAAACAAAAAAGAAAGAAAGAAACAAAAACATTTCTCTCAACGTTTTAACCTTTAGCTGGCTAGTGAAAAACTGATTTAAATCAAAGCTTTTTAACAAGTGACCATTTTATAAAAGACTAATATTGTCTCATCTTTTAATACAATAACATCAAAACCAAGAAAACTTACTCTGACCCATGAAAACTACAAACTGTATGATATCAATAGAATTCCACAGTGGCCTCTAAAGTGGCAACACCCAGCAATGTGACAACCAGCCCCGGTTTCCCCACATCTACCCTGCAAAGGAACTTCCACCCAAATCTAATGTAACTGGCATCCTTAAAATGGATACAAGACTCAGAGTCCACAAGCACAGACACGTCCCTCAGCTTGAAATTTGAGTGCTGATATTTGGACTTTGGATTAATCGCATGCATGCAGGCTTAGAGACCGAAAGATTAACAGAAGCTAGCCACTTCACAGAAAACGTAAGGAAGACCATTTATAGAAAAGAATCTTTGGTTTCTCCAATGTCACACATTTTTCTATTTAAAGCAGATTACACAACTTCCTTCTTATACTGAAGAGAAACATGTTCTTCTGAAGTTGTGTGATGCCATTACTACTAAGGGGATCTGAAACTTCAGAGAGGGAAATAAACCGTTTACGTCCAGCAGCAGACACATGGCGCTCTTTGAACCCGCTATACCTCGGTTTTGATTTCTGTTAGATCAGCGACCCTAATCAGTGAAACTTGATCTGCCTTTACTCGCTTTGCTTCTGAATCTTTGCTGGTATTGCCTAAGTTTTGACACTGTCTCGACACCCTTGAAAAAATAATTTGCAGAAGTGGATCTGAGAAACCGTTTGCTACGAAATTCAAAATTGTGAAATTCCGATCACAAAATATTATGTGCTGGTAATACTCGTACAGACGAATGAGATGCATGTTGGTTACAGTATAATGACAAAATGACAGAAGGGGAAAATAACTATATAAAGAACACAATAGTATATTAAGGAAATTTGTTGCTGTTGTTCAAAAATATTTGGAAATCCATTTAAAAATGTAGTTATTCGGAGAAAAAGTGGACACTAAGGCACAGTTAGACATTTTTCGAGATTATTGAATAGGAAAAAAAACATGTTTTACTCATGCTCACTGATTTGTGTGCAGTTACATCTGCACATGACATACATTTCAAACATACTCAGAGTTCCTCGAACTTCTCTGATTAGCTGTTCTGGAACTGAAATTGCAATCTCAGAGGTAATAAACTCAGAGTTTATTTTTAAAGTCGAAGTTTTGTTGAACCTCCCTCCTGGAACAGGGCCCAGGAAGAGTGCAGCAAGCTGCCAGGAAGCATACTTTAAAGAATAAAAGACAGACAGCATCAAATGGCTTGTTTGGTCCAATCTTGTGAAACAGTCGAGGACAGAAACATAAACAGTTAGTTCTCTATATCTATTATCCGTCTATATTTCACACAATATTAAGTTTGCATTATTTAGTATACAGTCTTCTTAAAATTAACACGATGAGAAACATATGGAGAAAATATACTTTTTCATATTTTTTTGCTGAGACTTAGAGGAGAAATTTGATGTCTGTATTTTTCACATGAAACTGGAGTCCAAGTTCAAGTAGCTTTTCTGGAAGTCCCGCACATGAACCCAAACAAACTGTCAATTCAACATGAGAAAGACTCAATACTTCATGAGAAATGTGTAAAAAAAGAAAAACAATCTAACACACGACACATAAAAAAAATCTTGGCCTCCTGCTCACTGAAATGTGTGCAGTTACCTCTGCCAACAAATTCATGCATTCTCATAAACGTAGAAAATAAACAGGTTTGCAGAAGCCGCCATGTTGCCACGCCATCTAGAAACAGTGGCTGTGGAGAACGTTGTGCCCCTGTCAGGTGTTTGTCCGCGTGGCCAGAGAGACCGGCCACATACGTACAGCAAAGATGAGCAAAAGCAGAACTTGTAGCTGTTCGCGTATTGTGGAGGCAAATTTGAATTTGGCCTGGATTCTGGCTTTATCTAATGAAAATTAAAGCTGAGTAAATAACAGCAAACATTCTGGAAAATGATATGTTGCATATTCAAATTTTTGTACTGTCAGTGATGATAAGCTCATTACAATCTCTCTTCTCCCCTCTTGTTTTTTTAAGATAAATGCCACAGTCTGCGCTGTGTTCACATTCCTCGGTCCACAGGATTAAAACGGAGGCGTTGCTGTTTATTTACCCACGGGCAATCCTGATAATGGAGCTCCATTGATGATGGTTTTTCTTTCCCTACTTAATAAACATCCTGAACACGCACATGAAAGAGTAAATATACTCAGAGTTCATCGAACTTCTCTGATCAACTGTTCTGGATCTGAAAACTGTAGGGGGAAAAAAATTGCGATTTCAAAGGCAATCAACTCAGAGTTTATTTTTAAAGTCGAAGTTTTGTTGAACCTCCCTCCTGGAACAGGGCCCAGGAAGAGTGCAGCAAGCTGCCAGGAAGCATACTTTAAAGAATAAAAGACAGACAGCATCAAATGGCTTGTTTGGTCCAATCTTGTGAAACAGTCGAGGACAGAAACATAAACAGTTAGTTCTCTATATCTATTATCCGTCTATATTTCACACAATATTAAGTTTGCATTATTTATTATACAGTCTTCTTAAAATTAACACGATGATAAACATATGGAGAAAATACTTACTCACTTTTTTTGCTGAGACTTAGAGCAAAAAAAAGTAAGTATAAATATGTCTGTGAAGGTTCTCAGTCATCCAGGTCATCGTAGTCAAAGGAGCTTGCAAAGAAAAGCGTCTGGACTTCTTTAAGTTACTTGAAGACGTTTCACCTCTCATCCGAGAAGCTTCTTCAGTTCTAAGGTCAAATGGTGGAGAGTCCCAGATATAAACCTAGTGGGAGTTTCCCCCCACAGAGGGACAAAAGGACCCCCTGATGATCCTCTAATCGCCTGAGCCAAGGTGGGAAACTGGGTGTGGGTCCCAATCAGCCAGAGTTTCGGGTGAGTTCATTGTGAAACCTGGCCCCACCTTATCATGCGAATTCCTGAGATCAGATGGCCCAGGATGTGAGTGGGCGTTAAGGCGTCTGGGAAGGGATCTGGGATCTGGGTCTGGGAAGGGGTCGTAAACCACCGAAAGATGGTTTACGACACCAACTCTCTGCCATCTATAATCCAGTTTTGAGATCCCTTCCCAGACGCCTTAACGCCCACTCACATCCTGGGCCATCTGATCTCAGGAATTCGCATGATAAGGTGGGGCCAGGTTTCACAATGAACACACCCGAAACTGGCTGATTGGGACCCACGCCCAGTTTCACACTTTGGCTCAGGCGATTAGAGGATCATCACGGGGTCCTTTTGTCCCTCTGTGGGGGGAAACTCCCACTAGGTTTATATCTGGGACTCTCCACCATTTGACCTTAGAACTGAAGAAGCTTCTCGGATGAGAGGTGAAACGTCTTCAAGTAACTTAAAGAAGTCCAGACGCTTTTCTTTGCAAGCTCCTTTGGCTAAGTATAAATACAGAAATCAAATTTCTTAGAGGAGAAATTAGATTTCTGTATTTTCCACATGAAGTCTAAGCTCAGTTAGCTTATCTGGAAGTCCCACACATGAACCCAAACAAACACGAGAAAGACTCAATACTTCATGAGAAATGTGTAAAAACCACAAAAAAGAAAAAAAGAAGAAAAACAATCTTACTTGTGGGACATTAAAAAAAAAACAGATCAGAGGAAGTAAAATAAAGTCGATTATAAACTTATTTTCAGCATTGAACACTATAATAATTTCATCAAAACATTTAAACACTATCACACAAAGACTTCTGTGTTTTTACACTGCGTTTAAGTGTCCAGGAGGAGAAGCCAAACTATACGTTCGACCGTGAGCACCACTGAGGTGACGAATCAGCCGTGTGACTGGCTACGGGGCAAACGTGGAAGCATTAGTTAAAAAGAAACTTAAGAAGGTGGTTTATATCTCTACTTGAGAAAAAAGTAAAAAGGTAAACAAGCACAGGGTGTTCCTTTCATCAAGGCTGATATCCTCTGTTAAAGGCCTGCTGGAGAAACATGGTGCTGTTAAAAGCTAAATCATCAGCCTCTGCTTCTGATAAAAAGTTCACCATTTCCTTCCTCCAAGAGCATGAGGTATTTCCCAGACTACTGTCCACTAACAGACCAAACAATGAGGCTGATGATTCATAAGGACATGTGGGTATAACCTTTCAGCCTTCTGGCCGTCTAAAACAAAAGACGGCAAATCTGTTCCCTGTTTTTTTGTTTTTTACTCTTAGTAAAGTAGGCAACTAAGTGATACATTCATTACATCGTATACTCTCAGAAAGCTGGGCATGTCTTTGTTTCTTATGTACAGCATACCAGGCTGCAAGAAATCCAAGGCAGTTAATACAGTTAATGGCAGCTGGACAGGGACAGTGCTCACAGGTCAACAGCAGACTGGCTCAGTAAGTCTTCCATATATATGAAGTAAAAACATTTAAGCTGTGACAGTGACACCATTGGGGCGGTGTGAAAAAGTATTTGCCCACTTAATGATTGTCACACTTACATATTTCAGGCCATCCAACAATTTTTTAGTTACATTTTAGTTACTTTTTTTACATAGGAAACAGTAGTTTTGGATAGATTTGTTTCCTTAATGAATGAAATCATTATTTAAAACCTGCATTTTATATTCACTTGTGTTACCTAATGCTAATATTTCCTTGATAAAACATTTAAGTGTGGCAATCGGGAAGGGGGCAAATGCTTTTTCGCAGCCCTGTAAGCGGTGCAAAGGTAGTAAGTCTGTTGGGATACATGCGTGGATGACGCTGTTCTGATTTGACTCAACATTCAGGCTCAGCTCACGACCAACCGCCTACTGTCTGCTGCCGATGGGGTTGCAGTTGTTGTTGTTTCATCTGTATCAGCAGCAGACGGGTCCAAAGAGCCTCACAGTATCTGACACATGGCGGTGCAATGCAAAGCTGTGACCCTGCACTAAAATGGACGTTTGTGTTAGGCTCGATTATGTAACCGACATGATTTCCAAAAAAGGAACCACTTCGGTGTGCAAACAAAGCATGTTGATAAGGGATCAAAATGCCATGGGAGCATTGCTGTGAATACAGAATCAACTTAATGCGTTGGTATATGTTGTGTGTCACTCCATAGGGATGATAAAGACATGCAGTGTTGTATTTCCCTGTGAGATTCATGGCATCAGATTTTAGCAGCACTAAATACAAAGTGCTGAAGCAGCAGCAGCTGCTTCTAGTTGCTCTTCTTCTTTGGGAGCACGAGGGGACGTCGGGCACTTATCACCAGTCTGGCTTGTTGATTTTGGGCTCTACCACAAGAGCAATTTTACAGTTGTCTTCTTCCACCGCCATGGCCTGAAAGTTGCACAGGGCCGTCTGAAAAGAGGAAGAAGAAGAAGTAGAAAAGAAAATGTGATAGTGTTTAAGAGAAAGCCAACTGTAGCCTGGCATTCAAAGAAAAACAACAACAACAACAACAAATGCAGTTCTAAGAATTTGCAGTACCTCGGTGATTATGAGAAGCATGCACTTACAAAGAAAAAGAAAAGGAGAAACGAGCACACAAGTACACCTAAGAGCAAAAAACTCACCTTATTGTTGTTGTCGCAGATATCACTGAGGAGATCCCGAGGCTCTGGTACTTTGGGAAAGATAGTATCCTTGTTTCTACACAGAGACAGTTAGATATCAGAGGTTAGCGCAGCCCCAAAAAAACAGAACAAAATAAAACCAAAACAAAGCCAACGAACAACAGGATCCATTCAGTAAGAAGAAGAGACTTTTTACTTACTTCTGGTAACACATCACAGTCAGGACTGTCAGGGTGGCAACCACCAATGGGACTGTAATCGCAAGAAACACTAATGGACTGAAGCCCAAGTCTGCTTCTGCATGCAAACACATATAAGCATTCATTTCAGCAACAATGAAACTGTTTCATGTTTCAGCCTTTGATGTTACTTTCCCCTTTCAGCTTTTTTTAATAGAGAAAATAACATGTCGGCTTCATTCATCCATTTACACCCAGGGATAAAACTATCTTCTGATTAGCAGATGACCTGCACTAGAGCCACCCCAGAGAAGAATGTATGGCCTTTATAATTTAAAAACAAATAATAAGTCAGTGCATTCTGTTTTTTATTAACACAAGATTAGAAAAAAGACACAAAACAGAAAATGACTTTACCAAAATACTGTTGGTCGGTCCACGGTGTTTCTCCTTTTTCTCCATACTTTGCTTTGATAGCCATGCTGTAGCTACAGTGAGGGACCCGGTCCAGCTCGTGTGATGTTTTTTCTTTTAGTATTATTGGACTCTGTGAAAAGTGTTTGAGGGAAACGATCGATTTGAGCCTTGAATCAGTTGATTAAAACTTCATCCTGAGAGAAACATCAGTGAGTTTGCAAAATTCAGCACGTAACCATAAAGGACAAATTTAAATATTTAATTTGGACTCATCTACTTGGGACCCTGTCGATTTCTGCCAAATATAATAACAACCGCCACTATAACTGATGAGGGCTTGTTTTTTTTTTAAATAAAAAGCTGCTTTAGCTGCTTGGAGAAAAGTCTGTAATTTTCTCCTTATTTTCTCTTCTTATTTTCTCTGGATATGATGGCTACCATTATTCCCAAACCAAGAGCTATCATGCTAGCATGGCTTAAGGTTGTATTTAAACTAAGTCCTGTTCCAGAGGGAGCCCTGGAAGCTGATCCTTAGCCACTTCCTCCTCCCCCTCTGGGATTCCAAGACTTTCCCAGTTAAAAAAAAAAAAAAAAGGTTATATAATCTGTCCACTGAAATATGAGTTAGCCTCTAACAGATGTCTTTTAACACAAAGGACCCCATGTCTTATATGAGCTCCCACACAATGTTTTGAACTCCTTACCGTGTCCTCCAACTTCACTCTAATGCTGGAACTCATTCTCTAAGTCAGGGGTGTCAAACTCAAATACACAGTGGGCAAAAATTCAAAACTGGAACAAAGTCGTGGGCTAACGTTAGTATTTTTTGAAATATATTTATTCCTCCAGATATAAGAATGAATCTTTTCTTATGTGCTCAAACACGTTTTGCTGAAAAACTGAATATGGAACAAGCAAAGCTTAATACTAAACAATATATATATTAGCTGTATAATACCAGTAGGCCAGCTCTAATAGTAATTTGGTATGGCTTCGCGGGCCAAATGTAATTAGGCTGTGGGCCAAATTTGGCCCGCGGGCCAGAGTTTGACACCTATGCTCTAAGTGCTTTCAGTTATTCGTTTTTTAACACAATCGTAACACACATTACTTTAAACTAATGGACGTGACAGACAAAGTAAGATAGTATTGTTGTTATTCTTACTTTTAGTTGACCACACTTAGTGTAATTTATTATATATTCCCACTCGTCCTGTGCAATCACTTCAGGAGGGTACCAAGTAATATTAAATTGATTCCCACTTTTCTCGACTTTCCAGTTAAGGGGCGGTGGTCTCACTGCACAGAGAATAACAGACAGATGTTGCAGTTAGTACAAGCTAGCCAGAGGTGCCTTAAATGCAAATCATAATGCAAAACAGTGTGTATTTTGCCTTTCGAAAAGTTGGTAGTTCTAGATTGTGTCATAAAATACACAGTGCTAGATACACACAGATGCATGCCACCCCCCCCCCCCCCCCCCCACACACACACACACACACACACACACACACCATGATAACAGCTAAAATATTTCCAAGAAAGGAGAGAAAGAACAAATTATACCCCAGAAACTGAATGAGGAAGCACAAAATATTTCAACACAAGTTTCCTCTCGCATTACTTTTAAATTCTGAATTAGCACTGACCACTACACAGCTTACCAAAGCGAATGAGGCGTTTAAGGAAGGTGTTCCTGACAGTTTTGTTGTTCAGTGTTGTGTTAAACAAGACGCTTATAATATGTTGTGTGCTCACTGGCAGATAACAGCCAGTCCTCAGATCATCAGTGTAAGTATACGATGGGCATTCTTCTATTCCACTGACGATTTCATTCCACTCAACCTCAGACCTTGGAAACATAAAGAAAAAGGTGATTTACTTTTCTACCAACACACGGTATATTCCAAAAGGAAAGGACAAAACAATGAACTAATAATAAGACACTGGCATGCTTTTGCCTCTCGGTGCTGGTGAATAGAATAAGCAGGGGAAATGTGTTTCTTGCTAATGTGCAACAACAGCATCACATAGACTGTGGGACTCAGCCACCGAATAAAATAATAAAATTTGAAGTATTTCTTTAATCTCGTGACATTTTGTTGGATATTTTAAATGCAAAATGTAATAACTGTGTTTAACAAAGAAGCCACCCGGTGGGAAACAGCCAGTTATCAATACCATGTACAATATTTGTACCTACAGTACAAGTTTGGACACAATTGTGACGCATGAATGTGTTGAAACCTAGAGTGTCAACGCATTCATTAGAACTACAGCCTTTTGCTACGTGGACTAGCGATGCTGCAGTTTTATGCAATGTTTTGTAAAGTTTTGTGATGCAAAAAACAAAAACATTTTAATTTAAGATACTAATTTAACATCTATGAAACTGTATAATTAAACAGTTTCTTTTACTTCCTTATTTGTGCTCTCACTGGGAAACAAAGAAGACAAAAGTTCATAGGAAAATGGGTCTTTGTTGCAGCCTAACAAAACAGGAGTGACTTCTGGATTCAGTCTCGTCTTGGTAACAATATTGTGCAAATACCATGATGTTCACATAATAATGTCATTGTCACCTTCGTTATCTGAGACACTTTAAAAAGTTTATGTTGACAATGAACTTCTCGACGATGTCGACGGGTGAGGCAATAGAGGCGCTATTGTGAAAGTTAGCCTTTGTGCTTTGGATACAAGAGTGCAGTCATAACACATTTGAAGCAACAACTTAAACACACAATTCTCACATCTTTGAGTAATTTCAACAGCATCCTGACAAAATCAGTGGACAGTGAGGAATAACACTCTCCAAGTGAATGCCAATATGTACATACAACCTTCCCAGAGGTCATCTCAATCAACGAGTCAGAGGGGTATACTGCAAGTAAAAGTTTGAACCTAAAACCCCTGCTGGAGATCAAAGTTATCACTGTTAAGCAGAGCTTTCTGCTTCAGCTTCTGAGCGTGCTCATATAAAAAGCAGCATTTCACAGGTCATAAGACTCTTCTTCCACAAAAAATGATCCCCGTGAGCGCCCCCTACCCATTCCCTTATAATGATATGAGGATATAATGATTATAATTCCTTATAATGCTAGTGTAACGGGGGAAAATTCACATTTAGATTTAGGTCTGTAGAACTTTACTGTTGGATTTAGTTTGACCTTTTCCTTCTTAGATGAAGGATGTGTGTGTGTCAATATGACCTGGTGAAAACTTCTTAGATATGCTTAACGATGTTTCACTAAGTTAACCTCTAATTGTTAGGGAAACTCACAAGAAGACCAGTGCCAGGTGCTGCCTGGAAAATAGATAGTGGGAAAGTCTTCCCTGGCCAGCAACAGCCCGGGTGGGACAAAAGACTGTTGTAACTGAAAAGATACAAAGAATGTGTGTGATGTTATCAAAGGGACGCTGGGAAATCCCAAGGTTAGCGCTCTCGTGACTGTAGAACTGTGATGTTTGATGTGTGTTAGCTTTCCTGCATCCAGCAATTACATTAGCTTGACCACAGCTGACTGTGTTGCAGACTTTAATAACAGAAATTTCACCCACACTAGGCACAGTTTGCTCTTCACTCAGTGGTTTTAGTATTCACGCCTAACAACCTGCACATATAAAACACCATTATATATATATAGTAGAGAATTTATAATACACTTGAAATGATGTAAATAAAAGACTCAGTGAAAATGTGGTGCTTATAGCCGATTTACAAAGAAATGCTCTGCTCCTGAACTTGTTACGTGTTCGCTACAAGTTAGCGTAGTGATTTAGCCAGTTAAAAACAGAGCCACTTTCGTAATACAGAAACCTCTCACTTTACGCTCGACAGCTCGCGAGACATTTATCTAAGTTAGTTGACTCCGCAGGGTGTGGTAGGTTATTTACAGCAGAAACACCTCATTTAAGTGTTAGGGTCATGGATAACAGTGGAGCTCTGTGGCCCAGACGGATTAAACATATACCTCTCCAATATTATCTTTGATGCACTGGCTACCGGGCAGTGTGGATGAAAATTTAAAATACCTTCTTCTAATGCAGGTGCCCTTTAAATAATCACCAAGCTGCACATTAAATGTACCATTTTACCCCAAAAGAGCACTTCTGTGTCAGAGCACAGACCTGCCTCCAGGTTCCTCCCCTGGGACAGCCCTAGGTAAGAGCAGGGGTGAATAATTCTGGTTTTGTTCAGCCAATGCAAAAACTGAGTTAATGTGTAACTGAGTCCTGCTGCTCATTCTAATAAGAAATGTTCTTATGCACTCTCATGACACATCTCCCCTCCCCTTTGGTGAGGCTCATACATTTAATATAAAGTCATGTTGCTGTTGATGTGACAAAGAGAGTGAGAGTGGGAAGCTGCCACTTCCTTTATATGTGTGTTAAATTATTATTTATGATAATTCTGTGTGCCCTTTAAAACAAAAGAGGGCAATAGGACTACACTGAACGAGCAGCAGAGTTTCTCTTTGTACAATTCAGCAGGTCTTGGGTTTCCTATGTAAACTGGTAACATATCTTATGCTCTGGATTGGCAATATAAAAGTTAAATAAATAAAAATGCGTTTGGATACATGATCCCCACTTGTGTCCAAGATCACTTCATTTTTATGGATTGTCATGCAGAAAACCGCTGTGTTGCTTTAGTTCATTTCAGTATTTGCTTTTGGGTTTCTTTGTTTTTTCTTTTTTTCTTTTTCTTTTTACTTGCAACGTATTTGTTTCAAGTTTGTGAAGACGTTTACTTAATTTGCTTAGGTTTTGCCTATTTAAATACATGACCTTAAACGGCAGTCCATTGGGATATCAGGGCTCCGGCGTGTTACAGTTGGCTTGAGTTAACACTTAACCCTCTTCATTTAATGTTACATTGCCAAATATGGTTTGGTTTTGTATGCATAAATCCCCACACCCCCAACAAACAGCCTGCAGCTGGCAAAAAAGACAGAGCCATTAAACACAAGAATTTAGCCCTGATTGAACTCTGGCTCATTACTTCCACTTCAGCTCAGAGTGACCACTGACTATCAGGAAGTGTTGCAAAATTACAAAACTACCTGTACTGCGTAATGCTGAATTTCTATTTCTTTAAACTGCATAATAAAAAAGCACATACTTGTAGAAGAAACGGAGATCTGCGGCGATACCGGTTGGTGACCATGAGCAGTTTGTTTGCTTTGGGGAGTGGACGTAGCACTGAAAATCTGTCACCAGCTCTGAGAGCGACAGAGACACAGACACAGATTAATAATCAAACACATAGACAGCAATTTGCTTCATATGTGGCTCAAAAGCATTTTTTTACAACAAAGCAGAGTCAGTGGTGAGAATTACCTGGATTAGTTTCACTGACGACCACTGGCTCGCTTGATGACTTATTCCAAAAACTTCTGATAGACACATTTAAGACGTTTCCATTCATTAACCCCTTCAAAACTAAGGAAGTGCCCTGCTATTAAGAGAAAAAGAGAAGAAAAAAACTAATTTGAGTAAACAGTCTAAACCAATCCCAGATCTTTTGTTTGAAGAACTGACTAACCAACCAGACATAGTTGTGGTGTACATGCAGAACAAAAGGGTTGTGGTAATAGATGTAGCAATACCGAGAGAGAAACATCAGGAAGAAGGAACACAAGAAGCCCGAGAAACACCAAAGGCTGAGAGAAGATGTGGAGGGTGAAGACAACAGTGGTCCGGTTACCACGCGAGATCTAGAAAGCCCAGGACTCAGTGCCACACATACACACAGCTATAGCTGTCATGGCTTAAAACATGTGAGGTCCACAAGAGTGCAGCTGGAGAAACGGTACGCTGCAACACAACACAGTCTTCCCCTCAAAACTTAAAATAGCGGTTGTCTATACAAAATCTAGAAATTACTCAAACCTACTTTTCATATCTGAAAATGTTTTTCAGCAGTATGCAAATAATGAGCCTCTACTTCCAGGAGGTGGTTGAGATTACTTGCAGTCTCTTAGCAGCGGTCTTTCCGGGAATTATTGGTTATTAACTGATGAAAGACTTTTAAATTATGGGGTAAACGTTGTGTGATCACAATGAATATACGAGGTTTTAAAGTAAGCATATACACATATAAGCGTACTTACAGTGGATTCATATTTTTGTCCGTTTGTATTTGTAGACACTTTATACTGGTAATCGACAGAATTCTCTGGTGGTACCCAGGTCACGTTATGATCAAAGTCGTTAATCCTCCGCAGGGACACATTTCGTGGTGGTAAGATTTCGCCTTAGTGAAGGAGGAGAAAGAACAGAAAATGAGTCAACATCTGCAGGATCAGCGAATAAAGACGATTTATGTGGCTCGCCAAGCAAGCTGTTGCGCTGAGCCAGTCACTCAGGAGGGAAAAAAATCTTTCCCTCAAGGCACAGCTGTTACGCACACTTCTGCACTGCTGAACAGTCTATTTACCAGATCTGATCCTGCTTTCGGATTTCTACGTGGATAATTTAAAAAAGTCAGATTCCTCCTGTTTCTGTCACGTAAACAGAATCCGGATTGGAATACTAACATGGGGGTGCGCTGAGAGGATTTACACGCGCGATTTACACGAAACACATTCTCCCACAAAGTTTTCTCTTTTTCCAGAGTCCGTTTTACTGTTCCGCTACACAGTGGCGAATGCCAGACGTGACGTCACTAGTGGGAATCACCGCAAATGACCCGAGCGAGAAAACTGGGAAAAGGTGTCAAAGAAGCAGGCAATAACAAAAACCCAGGTAAATGTGTTGTAAGCGTGGACGTGTAGATCGTCTTACCGTGACTGGACTCGATCGTCAGAGACAGGCAGCACAGAACTAACAAACTTGGGAACATCCTGCTGATCCCGTGTGTTCAGCTCTCCCCCTGAAAACTTTCTATCTCCTGAGTTTCTGTTGTGAGGAGAGCGGGGGAAGCGCTCTTGAAACGGGGTCCCCTGCTTCTCAGACTCTGTGTGGTCACAGCTGTTCAGAAGGCAAAAGCAGAGAGACGTCTGCCATGTCTCTGATCTACTTTCGCTTCCAGCTTCTTGGGAGGAAGGCACAGAAAAATAGTGGGAGGCTGGAAGTGGGTGGTACGCTTCCTCCTTCTGATGTAGACACGCTGACGCACGCACTGACATGTTGTGCTTTCTTCCTTTTTTTAGAAGTCATATTTTTCAGTACACATATTCTATTTTTTATGTAAAACAAATAACCTATGATAAACCTTCGCACAACTACTAAGACACATTTGTAAGTTTCAGAACTCTAACCAAACAAAATCTAACAAAAAGGGGCGTAAAGACAAAAAACAAACAAACATTGGCTGCTGCTGGTCCCCCAACAGCCGGTAGAATGTGCTGTGTGGAGTGAGAACGTGTTAAGACCTGCAGGTAGTCTGTAAGTATGTGAAAACGTTTAAAGGCTTGGACAAAGATTCACGTTTTATTGTCATGTACAGATAAAAAGTATAGCCACATTTATCCATAATGAAATTCTTTGGCTTGTGCTCCTCAGCTTTACATGAGCATATAGAGAGTGTGCAGAAAAGGAGAGAAAAAAAGTATTAAATATTAGAGCGTTGAGACGAGTTGGTATTTACGCGTTTGTGCAAGAGTATTTACAGGTTGTGCAAAGTTGTGCAACGAGCATTTAAGTGGCATTTGTTGAAGTGATGGTGTGCAGAGTCCTGTAATTGTAGTGAGTGTGTAGTGGTGTGTATGGAATATCAGCAGTTCAAAGGTCTGATGGCTTGTGAGTAAAAACTGTCTCTGTGTCTGGTAGTGCGGGTCTGGATGCTCCTGAGCCGCCTGCCGGACGGCAGGAGTGTGAAAAGTCTGTGGCTGGGATCCGCTGCATCTTCCTTATGCAGCATGGCTGGCAGTTCACCTCTCACCAGCCTCTGCAGAGCTTTGCGGTCCAGAGCATTACAGCTGCTGTACCAAGTGCTGATGAAACCAGTCAGAATACTTTAAATGGTGCATCGATAGAAGTTTGTAAGTATTCTGGGGTTCATTCTGAATCTTCTGAAGAAGAGCCGCTGTCTTGCTGCTTTTATGATCACGCCAACATGGTGTGACCAGCTCAGATCCTCGCCGATGTTGATGCCCAGGAATCTGAAGCAGCTGACTCTCTCCACCTCTGGATGGGGGTGTGGCCTCCTCTCTGCAGTCTCCTGTAATCCACGATGAGCTCCTTGGTTTTGCTGACGTTAAGCAGCAGGTTGTTGTCGCCGCACCATGATGTCAGGACATCTGCCAGCTGGTGGGCACATGCTTTGAAAACTCGACCTGGAATGTTGTCTGGTCTAGGAGCTTTCAGAGTGTTTACTTTCCTGAAGTATTTACACACGACTGCCTGAGATATCTGAAGAGGGCAGCACAAAGGTCACAATACACCAACACAGTGTAACCATGTGCTTACATCAGGCTCTGCATCTCTGCACCAGTTGTAGACTAACATGGTCTTCTTGCAGCCAAGCAGGCGTAGACAGCTAACAACACTAGGTTTGCACAAGTCATTCACAAGCATCACTCCAACAGGATTAAAACTTTATTTTTTAAAAACAATATTTTACTGTAAAGTTGATGTTCAGTCATTTAAGAAGACAACATGATCAGATTTCTTGTTATGCTATTCTATCCAAGTTTATCAGGGACATTTTACCTTTTTAATGCTGCAATGTCTGAAATGTTGTGTTATTGCGTTTTTAGCTTGTGATGCCTTGTAGGACCTGGTGTCCTGAGTGTGATCACGTATTTATGAGCAAAAGGCACACGGGAACAACAGCTGTTGTTGCTTTCTACACATGCTATTGTTTTTGTAACCTTGAGATGTTTCAGCGTGTCGCAACATTAAGAGACATTTTTTTGTTTTGCAAAGCTACCATCTGTGACCATTACACCGTGGTGCATGCAAATAATATTTTAATGATGTCTTGTGAAACTTGTACCTTCATATTTCATGTTTTTTACATGTTAGCGGTGCATGCCGTGGCTGTAGACCCAATTTAATTGTTTATACATTAGTTAAAAAAATAGAAAAATAACACCTCTCATGTCATTCTTGGCTGGTGTAGTCAAAGAAACGGGGCAGTGAGAGAGTCACACATGGCCGTTTTATATTTAATTTTGACTGCAGGTGGGAAGCAAGGTCACGTCATGTATGAGCATATTTACAGTAGTTTCCTCGCTGCCTGCCTCACTAGTTTTCGTAGATATCTGCAGTTTCTGAGTAAATGCCGCTGTGGAGCCAAATTCCCAAAAAAATGTTGAGACTCTGTTTAACAGTACAGATGTAAATGGGAACCTCGGGAATCTTTTCTTCGGAGGAACTCTGCCTCTTTGAAAATCCAGCTGAAAACAGCTGGTGGAATAAATGCGCTGCATCCAGTAACACTTGCTTTTCTAGTCTTTTGTTCCTATTTATTTATTTTTTGCTTTTTTGGAATGCGTTGCTGCCAACAAATTCAAACTGAGTTCATATTTTTCTTTTCATGAAATAGTAAAGCGTCTCAGTTCACTCATCTGAGGTTTTCTTTGTGCTATTGTGAATAAAACATGTTTGAGATTTCCGCTTTTCTGCCCATCAGTCTTATTCCTTTGTCCTCTCAAAAACTGAAAGCACAAACACGCACGTCGGTGATAGCAAACAGGTTAAATGTTTGACACCCACATAAAAGTATTTACTTATATGTCCATTATCTTCATGCTACGTGTGGTTGGTTTATGTTGACCAATGAAATACGTTGCTGAGAGAGAGGAGGGTGAGGAGAGCAATTGAGGATGTGCAAATGAGGAAGGTCAAAAGACTTCTTCAATAATCTGAGGGGTAGGGTCAAGATTTGGAACAAATACCATGAAAGCGTGGATCCATCTTGGTTTGTATGGGTATTTCAGGGTTCTGGTGGTGGTGTTATGGTTTGGGGATCATTTTGGGGACTTTGGGCTTTTTTTTTTTAGCCAAATGTTGATTTAGCTGCCACAGCCTCCTTGAGAATTGTTGCAGGCCATGTCCATCCCTTCAAGACCACAGTATTCCCATCTTCTTCCAGCAGGATAACACGCCATGTCACAAAGCCCAACTGGTCTAAAACATCGTAAACTTAAACTTGAACATAACGATGAGTCAAATGACCATCACGGTCAGCAGATCACTGTCTAATAGAGCATCTTTGGGATGTGGCTAAACAGGAAAGTCACATCATGGATGTGCGGCCAACAAATTTGCTGCAGATTTGATGTTGTTGTGTCAATATGGACCAGAATCTCTGATGAATGTTTCCAGCATCTTCTATCTATGCAATGAAGAACTGATGCAGTTCTGATGGCAAAAAGAGGTTCAACCCACTATTAGCTATGTGTAAGTAATGAAGTAACTGATGTCCGACCCTGTTCTCCAGGCAGAGAAAGAGCATGGACAGCCACTCATACCTTCAAGCAAAGACTTATAAAAATGGACTGTCGTCTGTGGCACAATACATGGTTTAGTGGGGTAAAAAAGTTCTTTGTCATTGTCACCTCAGTGTTTTGAAATCAGCTGAGCAGGGCTGGATCTGACAGATAAACAGACACTGTGTGCTCATACAGTATTCACATGCCCAGCCTAAAACCTTTATACACTTGTTTTTGCAGCAACTCCCCCTGCTGGCCAGTAGAACAAAGTGCAGGTTTACAACTCCATTGCAATGGCCTCACTTTTTAAAGATTTCACGCAAATGCGTCAGTTTATTTAAAGCCTATTTTTGTTTGCTATGACTTCACAGCAGCCAAAAAGGGAAAAATAGGTTGATCATTAAAAAAATGATAAAAAAAAACCCCAAACTCAGTGTCTGAAGCCTCATATAAGCTTTAGAAAGAGCGTTATTGTTCTGCCCTTCTTCACTTACATCATGAGATCCTGTTTCAGTGCTCATACAGGAACCTGACTATTGTTTTAAGAATGAGCTGAAAAACTGAGCTTCTGTACTTATCCTCGGGGAGTATCTCCCCCTGCAACCTCCAGTTTAATCTACAATGGGTAGGTTTTTTTTGTTTCCGTCTTTCAGGAACAAAAACATGTTAATGATTCAGGTTAATACCTGCTCACTGAAAATACACACATCCAGATGCTGAGACAAGCTGCTCATTTCTGTTTGAGCAACTATTACAAGAAAGGCTGAGCGGGTTCCACATTATCACATCCAAAACACAGATCAACACACATGTTTCCCTCCCCCAAACAAATCCATGTTTTTAATCTCTCTCAAAAAGTCTCTAAAGCTCAAAAGTTGTGTTGGAAGCCCCCATTTCCCCTGGAGCTACTTTGGACTTCACCTTCCTTCCTTCCTTTTCAAGGAAGAGCATTTCCCTCTCAAGGTGATATTTCCATTTGGTTGTGTTAAATGCCAAGTCAAAATAGCGCTGCACGGAGTTGACAGTGTGACGTCGAAGTTTGTAATTATTTTATTATATGTTCAGATGTTTACAGTTCTTGGAGTACTTACATCACTTCTCTCTTTACAAAGTTTGAAAGTTTTGTACAAAGACAGAAAACTCTTAATGCCACACATCAAAGATCTTTTATACAGCTTAACTTTAGTAAGAAAATGCCATCCAAAACATGTCTGCCAGCAGAGTTCATGCAAGTGAATATTTAGACGGACAAGGTGAAAGTTCTTTTCACATGCACCAACAATGGTAAAACAGAGAAGTATACGTAGGCTGTCGCAGTCACCCAGCACTAAAGCCCAGCAGTGTGCTCTCATCCCGACGTGTTTTCCACAGTTTGGGGCTTTTTTTGCTACCAAAACCTTGCATCCTAGTTAATTCCTGCACAGGTGACTCCGGATGGCAGTCAAATTTTCATTTGTACAAATAAGGTTCATGTTGTGACAAGATTACACTTGTTTTTCTTTCCATTTTATGAGTTACAGCAGATATCCAGGGAAAAGTCAGCTCTTGTTACCACTAGAACATCTTCCAGATTAATCAGCCTCCTCTGGTCTTCTCTTTCCAACGGGAATGCAAAGCCTCCCCTTATCTTCCTCTGCCTCAGCATGAGGATATCAATCCCACTCACATTTCTGGGTCCACGGTCGGGCAGCTTTTCTGAAGCAAATTCCGAAGATTTACTGCATTTCTTTATCCTGTCCACAGCACGCTCAATCAGCGTGGATCTGCACTGTCCCACAGAGTTACTTATTAGCAGGTGAAATTCCTTTTTATGCAAACACGGACACAGGTGTTCACCAGTGCAGCAGAGGTGCCCCACAGCACACGTCAAACCTGCAACAGGTATGAAACTTTCAACCGAAAAAAGGCAAGTGAAACTAAATGTTTTCAACCTGCTGTTAAGTTACTATGTATATGTTCCTTCAAGTCCATCTGCACTGCGAGCATTCCTCTGAACATGTGTGATTAGGAGATTTCCTGAGGAATTGTGTTTTCAGATACAAGGATGATGTGTTCAGTGGATTCTGGCTCCGCTTTGTACAGATCTCCAGGGATGGACTGAAAAACACAGCAGTGTAAAAATGAGTATTTATGAGGACAGAAAGAGCATTTGACTAGACTTTTTTTTCAAGTATATACCTTAGAATCTCTGTTTCCAGTCATCATCATTTCCTTGAATATTGTTGAAGGATCAGGTATCCTGGGACAAAAGATTTCCCTGTTCCTGCAACACACACACACAAAACCCCAACACATCATGTTTAGGCATGACTCTGACACTGGAAATACCTTGGAAGTACCTTGTGGTGTGAAATCATGTTACACAACGTCATATGGAAAATTTAAATCATCATTCAAATACTTTTCAGGGAAGTAGTACAGATACCTGCAAGTTCTTTCATTGATTTCAAGAACCAAAAGTGAGAACTAGGTTTCTTTGGTTTTTATTCCAGTATTTTAGCCAGGTAAGATAACACCAACTGAGATTCAAAGCAGAGTCGTTTTTATGTCTTGAAGTGAACCAATTCACCTTCTCCAAGAAAACAGCAGCAGAAAAGGAAGATGGTGGAGTTCGTGTAAAAAACAGGGACTCTTTGAAGGTCTAGTGTTATTTCTGTGTGTCTGCATGTTTGCTGTTTTATCAACATTTATTATAAATCTGGATTTCTTACAGGACAGTGTCTATAGGAGTATATAGTCTTTATTTTTGTCATTAATTCTTATCAAGAAAAATATTATATTTTTATTTAAGTTTTTAACTAATTATTAAAGATCTTAAATCTTATCTGAAAACATGTTGCACCTTTTACATGATTCACTGGCATTCAGTCAGGACAAACAACACACCCAGAGCATGTCAGGTGAACTGTAAAAAGCAGACCTCTCCTCAAACGTGCATGTTTGGACCCATCCTTTACACCACTGCCATCTTGAGGCCACCAGTGGATATGGTCTCTGGAAGCACAATTAACACTGAAGCCACTGAAATCTGGACTGGTAGGTGTTCAGCAGCTTGCAGTTGGTTAGTTTTTTGTACATGTGCATTGTGGGTAAATCTTTGGTGTTTGTTGGAAGACTGACAAAACATTAGCGTGCTAGCTAAGCTGTTGCTGGCTCTGCTTTCACTGCTCTGAGATCAGTTACCAGAAATAAGAGTTGTAGAAATAAGAGTTAGCGCTCTCATTTATCATTGTAAGAGAAGAGGTTTTTTTCTTAGTGACCACTTTGGCCGACATGCGTGATGTAAGAAACGTTTAAATTTAATAAAGTTAAGCAAGCTGACCAGGTGATGGTTCGACTGTGCCGGTAGAACCATCACCTGGTCAGCTTGCTTAACTTTATTACTTTTAACTTTTTATACCAGGGGGTTTCTCAGAGATATTGAAAGTGCCTTTCAATATCTCTGAGAAACCCCCTGGTTGACCTAACGTACAATTAACCCAGCTATTTTACTAATACACAACCTTCATTTTTCATTAATTATTTAATCCCACATATTTTCTTAAATCAAGTTAGACCATGCTCAGGTCTTTCATTTCAGCTCTGATTCTTTTTGAATAGATGAATATTAAAATACATGCTAAAATCATGATGAAAACCTATGATTTGATAGGATATGAGGCATTAGTGTAGATTAAACAGAACATGTATATGAAAGAAAGTGTTTAGAATAAGTCCAACCTTAAACATCTGCAGCAATAATATTAATTCATTTAGCACTGATGGGAAACATATTTCTGCAAAGTAAATCCTTTGATTTTTGATACTTTATGTGCAATTTTACAGTAATACAGTTTCATGTGAAGTATTCTTTTGCTACTTTTGCTAAAGCAGCAGTTTTAAACAGTCCTTCACTCCTCATTACAAGCTAGTGCTAAATAGTTAGAAACTATAGTAGTAATAAAATATTCAAATTCTATAGCCAGGATGAGGGCAGAAAGAGGCTGTCACAGCAGTATGTTTTGTAACTTCAGACGTTCACACAGATACGATATGAAGCTCCAGTATTAGATAAATATTATTTCCAACTATGGATCATGCACAGCTAGTCGAGTAGGTCCATGAATACAAATCCACAGCTGGAAAATGGCAGAGTAGGTCATATTTTTACCTATTTTATCGATGCAGCTCTACCTGACACACCAGTCTGTTGTGCTGGGAGAATCACTTTAGGTCTCAGTATAACCAGCTGATATTAGCTACTTGCCTATCTATTAGCATTGGCATTAATAGCGGCCAGTAAATGACACATGGGAAAAACACCCCACAACCATGCCATGATGTTACAGAGTTTCTTCACCAGAGGGCACTCTGAATCTTCCCTCTTGGCAACACATCACAAACACAACAACCAGCTTATCCAGAGTCATGTAGAGCACAAAAGAGTAAATAAGTGACTACATAAATGTAAAAGAAATCTATTTATGTTTTGACAACAAACAGAATATCTGATTTTTAAAATACCAAACATGAATATCAGTTTTAAAGATCCTGCATAGGCCAGGCTCTAGTCTGAACCTTTATTATTTTACCCTGCACATAGATCACGCCACAGACTCAATAAAGTTATGATATAAAAATGTGTGAAAGCTTTTCTTAGAGTAAATAAACTAAGCTGCTAAGTCATATGAGTTCATAGCACTATGGGAGGTTATAGTGCTTTCACTTCTGCTGTGTCTGTGTGTATAAAGGCACAGTCTGGCAGGAGAGGGTGAGAGGTTTTTAATCATTTGGGCCTATGACTAAGCCTTCTGCTATTTGCTACGTGTTTGCTGCAGGCCACACCTACCTGCCTGTGGCTACAGGTGGGGCAGTTTTGTCAACCTTTCCACTCAGAGGCATCGTCATTCTGTTTACTGATTAAACACTAGTCCTCAAGAGTCCTCAAGAGTAGCCACTCGCCATGGTCTATCAATTCTATTATCTTCTTTTCTTATAAAATCAAATTACACCAAAGTCACATCAGGAGATATTTTCACTACATGAAAAGCAAAGAGAAACTCAGCCCTCTCCCCGGGGCAAACATTTACTGACAGTGAGGAGGGGAAAAAACTTTTACAAGAAGAAACCTCCTCAGGTAGCTTCCATGCTAGTGTTTATTTGGTTAACTATTGCTTGACAGACGCAGTAGGAGAAGCTTCTTTTGACATTAGTCTTTTAATGTCTCTCTGAGTGCAATGAGGCTACTGCACAAATCATTCTTGACACTGACTAAATCAACTCAACAATACTGTATGCTGTGCAAAACCATTGTTTAAAACATGGATTTTGCAAAATCTGCACTTGCACACAAACATTCACTTTTGAAATCATTCTGGCACATACCTCTGGAAGCAGTAGCAGGACAGAATGACGGAGACAGAAAGAATAATTGGGACGACGATGGCGATCACAGTCAGCATCTCATCTGGAGACCTATTCTCCCCTGGAGTGAACAAGAGAGACTTCCTGGTAAAGCTTTTAGGAGATTTTCAACATTTTTGCACATTGTGTTGCACATAATATTGTGTATCACAGTGGTTTGCTAGTGTCTAATTTCTAATTGATGATCCAAATTCAGTGCTCCAAAGTTTACAAACAATACTTTTTGTAAATTCATTTTAAAATGTGCCATTAGACATGATGGAGAACAGCTAAAAAGCAAGGCTGTATAGAGCTTTCATTAACTAACAGATAGCTCAATCACCCATCACATGAATGCTGGGATTTTCTGCTTCTAGCCGTGTTCCTGTTGTACAACATAGCTCGAATTAGTGAGCCAGCACCTGCAAAACTATTCTTTTTTGTAGCACGGTACACTGCAACATCAGACACAGGCATTTTAGTTATTTATTTGTTTTATGGAGTGTGTAAGATTAATGTGTGATCCTTAAAATATACTGTTTAGTATACGACAGTGTTGCTTTGATTCCTTGTGTCCAAGTGACTGTGAGTTATTTTCTTGTAAACGAAGTTCCTGATGATGATGAGTCATTATTAAAATGACCCGACTTCACCCACCCACAGAACTTTATACACTAATTGGTGCATTTCCGATTGCAGCCTCACGCTGATTTGGCCTACATTACAATATCTGCACCAACATGTAGTTTGACACAAAATTTAAAGATGAAGTGAAACTTGAATCATTGAATCAATATGCTGTCAGTGATGTGATTAGTACATGATAAAAACACGAACATACAACTCTGTGTGCACATCATGGGATCTCATGATAATGTAGATATAATTATTTAAATATACTCATATTAATAATTAGTAATACTGGTTAGACAGTTACCGTGAGTTATGACTTCACTGAGGTCACTGGACAAAGGGATGCAGTATTGATCAGTCTGCACACTGTATTGGAATTTGTATTGGCAATTTTTGTTATAGAGGATTTTCAGAGGTGGCTCTTTAGTGTGGAGAGTCTGAAAAATAAGAAGCACACAAAACCAATGTTGCACTTTGTCAGTATGGAACAACTGTAGCATTGACATAATATCTGGATTTAAGACAGACAAATGTGAAAATAATTTTTTTTCTGATATTTGATAGAAATGTTCAGCTATGAGATTATTCCAGCGTCTCATAAAACACTTAAGCAGAACGTCACAATGTGAGAACTTACTCTGACTTTATTGCACTCGGTGATGCAGACACTATAGTTTAATCCACATTTTCCAACAGCCGGACCTCGATCTTCCCATGTCAGGTCGAGATAGCCTTTATCTTCTGCGATGTTCATCTTTGGTAAAGGTATCACTGAGGAAATAACAAAACACTTGTTAAAAAAAAAAAAAAAAACGTTAACATTTCGTATTCATTTTCACAGCTTGGAATGACATTAACAATAAAAAAATTAAAAATAACACCAACCAAATTTAGGTTTGAGGGTGTTGCGTCCAGTTTCAGTCTCCACGAGCACATAGATGCCAAAGTTAAGATTATTCACGTTTAGATAACAAACATCCTTTTCATGGCTGGTGGACCCATCACATGCTCTGATTTTATCATGTTCCTCTGAAGTCCTGTAATAACAGAATGAGGAGTTAACAAGAGAAGTGAAAAACATAAAAAGCTTTTTCACTTCAGCCAGTGACTCATGTGATTCCTTCAAAGTTCCCAGATTAATATTCAGATGAAATGTTAAATAATTCAAATCGGCACAAGATTCTGACGAAGCCACAAGCAGGTTTTAACAAAATACTGCTGTCCAATATTTGTCACTCTGTAACATCCATACACAGAGTACTGCTACAGAAATGTATTGCAGTAGTTCATTTTCACAGAACCCCTGACTAATGATGTGCTGATTCACGGCACTAATCCTATATTTTTTCTTTAGATAAAATTTCGCTCCACACAGAGACTGCGTTACATTTCTTTTGTTGTTTGCAGCTTTTATGCTCACCTGTAGCTGATGTTCAGCTTGACTGACTCATTGACTGGTTTCCAGAAACACTTTGTTCTGTGAGACTCAAGTGAACATCTGAAGTCCGTCACCAATTCAGCTGTAAGTACAACAAAAGAATTAAGTCACACACATAGATATATATTTAAAAAAAAATTATTCTAGAAGGACTTAAGTTATTATATATCAGCATTTCAGCTTTCTGGTACTTACTGCGGCGCTTTGAAGTTTTAATGGTTTTGATCACAGGTCTGCTTTCCTTCCAGTGACTACACACAGGATCTAGAACAGCTTGAATGCTGATATTCCAGTGATCAGAGTGCTCATCTTCTGTGAAGTACTTCACTGTGAAATGATTAACTAGGCTTCGGGGCAATGGCTGGAAAAAAAATATATATATATTTAGTGAAATTTAAATAATTCTTAGTTCTCCAGCACTCTGTCTGATATCCACTTTAAGGGCACTTTATTTTCATAAATAGAAAACATTTTTTTAGATAAATGACGCTTTTTGTGTTTTTTTAACTTAACTTTAGGGTTATTTACAGCGCTGTATTGTTCAATATAAATGATGTTTTATTTATTTATTTATTTTAACTTATCAGGTCAATAAATTCACCATTGTGAAAAACTAGAATTTGATTAATATTTTGTTTGTTTTCATATTATCATTAAACATGTTTGGACTAATTTGCCATACGTTTGATGATAGTAGGTCTATGGTACATGAAAAAAATGCCAGATAGGTCAAGTGGATATTCTTTATAGATTTGAAAACTGTCATTACACATGGAAAAAACAGTTATTAATAAGAACTAATACCAAATACAGGTTAAAACTTTGTTTCACAAATCTAATGTCAGCCTGTCTCACTGCTGGCTTTCAGTTTAATATTACCTCAACTGACTGCGGTAGTTCATATCTGGATACTGCATATTTGACTGTACAGTTTTTCGGGAGATTGTCTGGCTTCTTCCAGGACCAGGACACGGTCACTTGAAATTGGTCATCCCACCTATATGTCACATCTGTTGGTTCGGGAAGTTGATAATCTGCAGGTATAAGAAGAGCCGTTACTCCCAGCTTTGCATAAATGATCAATGCTGCTCAGAAACGATCGTGGTGGGCTACCACCGAAGCAAGAAATGACATTTCCCACGAACTCTTTCACAACACTCGCTGCAGTCTGCAATTAGTTCCTTGTGACACTCATTGTGACACTGATGTGTTTTGTAATACCTCGGACTGAAGCTGAAGATTGTAAAGCTGTAACTGTTGTCATCATTATACATCATTATATATATCATTTTTTGTGCTTCTGTTATGCAATAATGGTAGTTGATTGGCAGTAATTTGGCAAAGTCATCTCCAAAAACAGATGATCAGATTTATTACCAGCAAACTCACGGAAAATGTCATTGCACCTAGGAATACCTAGGAAAAATGAAATCATTTAATTGCGCCAAATCAGGGAAATATCCAGCATGAAAATCACCTGACTGTACATGAACTGGAGGACATTCCTCACATTCCCCCTCCACCTCTGTTTTTACTATTAGATTGGTTGGAAATGCTCTTGAATCATATGCAAAATGTCCTCGGCACCACCCACACATGGAGTGTTAGGGTGTAGTAAAATGCGCTGATATCCACACTGGGCATGGAAAAGGACAGCAGTGATTCCTAGTAGTTTTTAAACACATGATTATAAATATGAATGTGTCATTTTAAATTCATTTGTCATAAAAATGAATGCGTCTTTAGATTTATCTTACAATCACACAATAAAGTGCAGCTGCTCGGCGTTGAAAATGTGACGCTGACGTTTTCTTCGGATTACAGTATATGTGCACAGGCTTTTTATGCAAAGTGACACAACATAATGGGGGATATCATATCTTAGACAGATGTCCTGGAATCAAAAATAATGGGGGAGATGATTTAATTTAAATGCTATGAGACATCCTTTTAAATTTTGCCTCAGCTCTGTCATTGTTACACTTTCACTTGCGCAGGTTACCCCGCAACTGGTTGCGCTGCGCACCTGTAAAGTGAAAGACAGCCTCTTTAAGCGCAAACTAACCGTTAAGGTGCACTTGGTAAAATCGAGGGAGACTGAGTGAAGTCATAAGAATAAGAAATATACTCTGAATTTATACTCAAACAGAAAGACATCAGCGAATGTGTTCCAAAGAGCTCTCTGAATTAGCCAGATCCTTGGAGATAACTACCCTAACACATTAACACATTTTGTTACTGGGGATTAGAATTAACAACGCAAAACCACCGAGGTCAAGTTTAATGTGCTTTCCAATTCGTTTATTCATAGCAATAATTCATTACATGCCAATAATAACAACAATAATAATAATAGTAATAATACCACTTAGTGTAATAGGGTCAAGACCCTTAAAGTAACACTTCACCAAGTGTTATTAGTGCAGCGGAAAGGAAATGCTCCTTGAAGAGGAAGAAACCTCAGGGTGGGATTCCCGGATAAGGTGAGAGGAAAGCGGAGACAGAAATAACTATAAATAAATAAAAATAAAAATACGCACTTACATTTAAAATGTAAATATTATCTGACTTATGCGTTAATTTATTATTTTTTACAAGGGCAAAAACACACAAACTACAACCACAAAAGTGCTTTAATTTAATTGGCAAATAAATAGCAAGTTGTTAGAGAGCTCGAGACGCTCGGTTAACGAATAACGCGCGTGCGTCTAAAACATGCTAATTAAAGTCTGGTTTGACGGGCTGGGTACGCTCACCGACAGGTTCCCTTTAACCGAACAATTTTTAGATGTAGACTATTATTAAAACTGGGATAACAACTAATGAGTGTTTTACCTGCTTTACAGTTGAAAGTCATGGTGGTCGCGCAGAGAAAGATGAAAAACTGCTGAGCGACAGTCATGTTGCCTCCAAGCGTCCGGACTTTATTCCTGGAAGCGTTTCAGGAGCTCGTTTGATTCCCTCTAGGAATCAAAGTAGAAAATAAATGTATATATATCTATGTAAAAGGAAAAAATACCGGCGACAGACCGTCTAGGTTAAAAGAAAAAAAGGTTGTTTTTTTTCTAAAAAGTGAATGGAAACCGGGAAACGAGAAAACGAAGCCAAAACTCCAGCTACACCTTAACTGTCTCCGTGCCCACTGAACCTTACCGGGAAGGTCGGGGCGGAGTTGTTTCGAGTGGGAGGAAACTGTAATGACAACGAAGCTACGACATGTCACGGAGTGAAAATGCGTCAGCCTCGGTTACCAAACGCTGTCGGAAACGGGAATCCAGCGTCCATACAACAAATCGTTTTGGGGAATAAAGGAAGCTGCTCCCGTCGCTCTCTTAATGGGGGCAACATTACGCATGCGTGTGATCTTAAGTGCGATATATCAAACCGCAAGTGTCCATCCATTCCTCCAGGAAGTCGTCAGGCCCTAAATGAGTCTGTGAATCATTAAGCTTATTATCTATGTGGTAATGGCTTTATGCTGCAACAAACAATATAGAGTGGGCCAAACTGATAACACGGGTGCAGGAAAGGCCAAGAAAAACATAGATAGTTGTGTTAGACTTCAGATTTATTCGGTTATGGGTCAAGCTCAAAGCCTCCGTGGATGATATTAGACTAAATTAATGCTACAGTAATTGCGGTTGTAAAGAAAACTGCTGAAAACTTTGTGGTGGATTTCGCCTGTTTCAACATGCAGAAAGCAGCCGGTGGTTGAAAGAGGAACAAGCAAACCCCAGCGAGGGTTTCCAAAGAGCGCATGAAGCCTGAAAAACCGAAACCTGTGAGCGAGCTGCTGCTGCGACACTTCATGTGTGGTGTGAGACGTGATAGTATAATCCAGTCATAAACCCTGTTTCTCACTAGGACAAGCAGAATCGAGTGTGCAGACAAAAGCCATACATTTTTTTGTTTGCACGCTGTACTTGCAGTGATTTGTGAATAATTTTATCATCTACGTCTTCATGCATTTGGAAAGTTTTATCATGATCGTCTCATGTAGGATTTGTTCCAGGCCTCATTTCATGATGGCTCAAGTGTTTTGAACAATGAGGCTTGCTGACAGGCAGTGTCACACCTAACAACTTTTGTTTTTTAACTTATGAAGCGAGGCTGGTATATATATGAGGAATGTGCTTTGGTACTGTCTTGGTGAAATATGTTTTCTCTTAAAAAAAATGTTGCTGACATTAAATGAGCAAAAATCTAATTTCTCATTTCATCGTTTGATTCAGTTACTGACAATTCTTTTTTTAAAAGCCTTTTAAATAATATCCAGATAATTGGGTTTTGCTTGTACTTACACTGGACACAGCCTGTATACGCTCCTCCTGTGCTTTCCCAGCTGTGATGGAAATGAAAATGTTTTGGGAGACTGTTTATGTTGGCTTTAAAAGGCCTCAGCCACATCTGCGGAGAAAGAATGTATGAGCGATACTAAAAAAGCCCCACAGAGATCTTTTCAACTACTGTCTTTAAGTTCAAACATCATTTTAGGCAAACGCAATGAGTATTTCCCCCCCACAGGTTTTATTGAAAAAGGGATTTTACAAAGGAAGTTTGACAAGCAGCTTCACCTCAGTAAACAATGCAATAAAAATGACAAACAGAAATCTCTGCTAGGACGGATTCTGGACCAACAAGAGTCCAAAAAAGTGGCTATATAATACACCATACATACAATACATATAAACATACATGGATACAGAGTTTATTTTACAGCATGTTGACAAATTATGTACATCTGCTTAAATATTATTTATCTGTCTGCTAATTTCAGTGTAGCACTTGTGAAATACTGTGAATAACCAGCATGTGAGGCTTCTTATTACTCAAGATAAAGGAGTCTTTTCAGAAGACAGAGCACAAAGGCACTGGATCCAAAATCAGGTCTTTAATAACTCAATGCACTGAAGTAAATCTCATCACAACGCTGTCATCGCTTTGTCAATTTCTCATTTCAAATGTCCAAAAATAATAATATTTCAATGATTGTTTTCAAGCTGTAATAGAATTAGCAATCTATATTATGCATTCACGCGCGCACAGTCCAGAACACTGTTACTCCAAAGGGATTTTGTTTTGTCTTAACAATGCACTTGACAACTTTTAAACTACACAAGCCACTCCTGTCAGATTTATTCCAACCCTGAGCTCTGTCTTGTCTTCACTGTGACTTTGGAGCAGTCACAAGAGGCCTGCCATTGAATAAACAAGGTAGTAACTTTGCCCTGATGCTCTATAAGCTGTTGCTCTTTAGTTGTGACTTATCTGTTTATCACCTTCTCCTCAGTCGTCAGGAATGCGCTGCTAGCACATAAACATCGACCCTTTGCCAGACAGAGTCTCGAAATGCTTTCGGTTAGTGCCTTTTATAAAAGAGTTGAACTAGTTGAGCCGGTATGGTAGCACGAAACCTCTCGCCACAAACACTGAGACGCAATCTAAAGGTGCTACTGTCTTTAAAAAGGTGACTCAAGTTGTAAAAGTTGGGACGGAGCGCAGTGTCCTGCATAGATCTAAAGGGCGGCATTGCAAATAGAAAATAGAAAAACTGTTTAACCAGCAGTCAGTCTGGCAGTTTGCTGTAAAGGTGGGGGGGGGGGAAAAGTGCAATGCAGCTGAGCGTAACACCTAAACCTGACATGCAGACACGTAAATGGTGTTGCTGTAATACATTCTCAGAATTACTGCTGCTGTGGTTTGAGGACTAAATCTGAGTGCTGTGCCGCAAGCTGTTACCCCCACCGTCCACTGCACATTCAGCAAAGATGCCGTTGATAGCCAAATGGCATCTTCACCAGGGGGAATGTTTTGGCATGCATAGCTGGGCAGATTTGCACTGACAAATTCCCTGTTATAAACCAATCCAGGTCCTCAAGGAAGAAGTGCAAGGATATACAGAAGTGTGGGTGGCCGCAAGAGACGGAGGGTGGTGTGCAGGAGGTCAACCGAGGTCAGTGGACGTCCCGCTGATGGCACGGAACACATGGAGGGAGTTCTGTAGTAGCGATCGCATCATATCCTCCGGGTATATCTGGGGTCAAAGCAAAACAAAAGCACAATCAGTGTCAGACACACACTTTGAGTACTGTGAGTTGGTGTTCTTCACATGCAAGCTGAGTGCACACTAAAGCTGGACTTTATAGTACTGCACAGTGGCCTACACCACAGTGGGTGATGGTGCACCTGCATCGCCCTGCCCTCACCAGAGACTAAGATCAGAATTTTGGCCATAATCTTCAACAGTGGGGTACTTTTTGTCAAATGCAGAATATTTCAGAATGTACTGAGTCAAAGCGCAGACTGTGGGAGATGTGAAAATGGCATAAGTCTGCACTGGCAGAATAATGGCTTAATGGCACTGTGAGCAAGCTAGATACATTTACAGGATAAAACATTGTGTTTAACGGATGCATTATTCTATGGTTGATCAATAAACTGTGTTTATGAAGCATATTAATTCCAAGCAGCAAAAACACAGTTTTTGTGTACTGTGTTGCCACAAAGTGCAGATAGTTTTCTGAGAAGGTCATGCAAGGCAAGGCAAGGCATTTCATTTATATGGAACCAAACACTACAGTCATTCAAGGTGCTTTACAAGAAAAATGAAAAACAAAAATAACAGGATTTTTAAAAAAAGAAGACAGAAATAATATAAATAAAAACGACAATGGTAACAATGATGGAACAGCTACTCGGTTAGTTGAAAGCAATAGTGAATAAAGCTGGTTTAGCTTCTTTTAATTTCAATGGATACAGTTGGAGAAGTCCTGACCTCAGTGGGCAGCTGGTTCCAGCTTTGGGCATCACACTGGCTAAATCACCCCATTTAGTTTAAGCTCTGTGACCACTAGGTGACCAGATCTTGGAGAAGCCTACCACATCTGTATCTTAGACATCTTAGGCATACATTTAACAACCAGTAAAAAATTATTTTTATTTTTTATTTAAAATAAAAAACTTTAAATTGAATTTTGTATTTTAATGGAAGCAATGCAGGGAGCTGAGAATTGGAGTGATATCCACTCCTTTTAATCCCGTTTTATTTCTAATTAGGACCTGACTATTAACCACCCAGGTATCGATTGCTGCTGGAATGTTTTTGGGGATCCAGATAAATGTATTTAGATTACTTTTAGATTTAACCATAAGGTGTCTGGAAGAAATTAACCGCAAAAGTGCACAGTCATCATTAATGTTAATCAAACACATACTTAAAAAAAAAACAAAATCACACACAGTCGCACATTACCTTGGGTTTTTTCCTTAAAGCTTAAGGCCAGCATAATGGAGAGAAAAAGTACAACCAGTAAAAAATTATTTTTATTTTTTATTTAAAATAAAAAACTTTAAATTGAATTTTGTATTTTAATGGAAGCAATGCAGGGAGCTGAGAATTGGAGTGATATCCACTCTCTTCCTGGATTTTGTTAAAATTCTAGCAGCACAATTCTAGGCTAACTGTAAATGTCTTGTAGTCTTTTTAGCCAGGCCAATAAAGTCAACTCTATAAGAAATAAAGGCATGAATGAGCTTCTGTAGATCTTGCTGAGGACATAATCTCTCAGTTTAGCTACTTTTGTGAGATGCCAAAAAGCTGATTTAGTTACAGCCCCAATACGCTCAGTGAATCTAAGGTTCTCTTCCATGATTTTTTCCCACACGTTGCAATCGTGTATCCTTGTGTCCAAATAGGATAATCTCTGTTTTGTTTTCACTTTTTCAAGGCACAAACATAGATAGCCAAATAAATCTGAGTATCATCTGCATAGCAATGATAGGCTGACTTGTATTCCTGAATGATGTCACACAAAGGAAGCATATACAGATTAAACAAAAGTGGCTCAAGAACGGACCCTTGTGGGACTCCACGCAGTATTTTATGCAACTGAGAAGTATTAATAAAGACAAAATAATCTATATAAATAAATAATAATTATACCTTCAAGGTATGAACTAAATCATTTAAGGATTGTTCCTGTGGGACCAACTGAATGTTATAATCTAATAGTATGTTATGATGCACAGTGTCAAATGCTGCACTAAGCTCTAACAGTACCAGCCCCACCCACCTGCTGTTGAAACTTTATGTTTGAGAGTCTTGCAATAAGAAGAAAGTAGGTTTAAAGTGAGAGTGCTTCACCAAGGCGCATGAGAAAAATAAGGATTTTTTTTGGCCTGTCCCGTTTGCTACTTTTACAATCAGAATTATTATGTGAAGGCCAAGAAAGATGCCCAATGGTGTTTTTCTCAAGTGGATCATTATGGCTTAAGGGTTCTTTTGTCTTGTGTCTTAATCCTGTCCAAAAACAGCAGATGGCTGCCCCTCCCTGAGCCTGGTTCTGCTGGAGGTTTGTTCCTGTTAAAAGGAGGTTTTTCCTTCCCACTGTCGCCAAGTGCTTGCCCAAACTTGAATTGTGATTTCAGGTAAAGCTGCTTTAATAGAATCCAAGAATGTAAATGAGCACAATAGGTTCCCTTTGAAAAATTTGACATACGGTGACATATATATTTATAATCTAAAAAATATTCATATAAAAATAATAGAATAATATTAACTAAGAGGCCCTGTAATAAGTCAAAAACATCATCCGTCATTCCAATGAAAACTAAACACTGGAAAGGGTGATGTCACTAAAATCTGCACTCTTAGTGAAAAAGGTTATGAAGAATAATGTCTTATCGACTTAAAATGCATGTCACTTTATTTATTTTATTAAAGATAAAATGCAACAACATAAAAATTACTTTAGCTAGCAGATATTCATCCAGGCAGTGTCAGAGCTTTCATAAATCAGAGGAAGGTCGTCGACAGCTTGGCATTACTATGATCTATTTGAGCCTCCCCATATGGAAAAGAAATAGAAAAAACTTATGAAATACTTGCATAAGATGTGGCCTACTTCATATAGTGAATCATATAAGGCTTATATGATTTACTCATGAAAGTGGCCACTTTCATATATTGTTTTAGTAAGTATCCAAAACATACAAGTTTCATTTATATAATTTTTCAAGGGATCTTACATCTGTTTTCACTCTTGTATGCTTTTCATACAAGTTTCGCACAAGACAGATACAAACTTTATAAGATATATCTATCTATCTTTTCCATATGGGTCAACAAGCTATGTCGAGGAATATTTACAAAAAAGGTGCAACAGTAAAGCAAACAAAAGCAAATATTTCTTTATTCCACAGATGATTCAGCAGTCAGTGAGGCTGCACAGCATCCTCCGGGTGTTCCCCAGCTGTCGATGACCCCGCAACAACAGCACCTCGCCTCAAATCAACAGGATCAAAACTTTGACCATTTAGTGCAAAACTATATTTGTTTTATTCTAACAAGGAGAGAAGCCTTCCTACTAAAAACACACCCATGTGACATAAGACACAAGGTGACAGATGGCAGCCAAGTGGATGGTATGTTTGCCTGTAGTCTAGTTTGCTTGGGAATAATTCAGATGGCAGAAGATCCCTTTTTTTAAATTGGGATTCTGTTTTTACATATGCGGACACGCAAATAGTCAAACCTTAACCAGGACACCAGTGTGACTGTAAACAGGATTTGATTAAAGATGTCTCTCATTTGCATGGTTTTCAGCGCCATCAGTAGTGCTATTGATGACAGTGTGTCCCAGTGTGATCTGACAAGTTTGTCAAAGGAGGAAGTAACTGTGTGCAAAATGTGTCTCGTCTGCCAAACCACTTTTAACCTCTGAATGCATTATAAAGATCTTTCCAGCTGAATGCATTTTATTTGACATTAAACAAGCATTTGTCGGATCCATTCCTTTTAATCCCGTTTTATTTCTAATTAGGACCTGACTATTAACCACCCAGGTATCGATTGCTGCTGGAATGTTTTTGGGGATCCAGATAAATGTATTTAGATTACTTTTAGATTTAACCATAAGGTGTCTGGAAGAAATTAACCGCAAAAGTGCACAGTCATCATTAATGTTAATCAAACACATACTTAAAAAAAAAACAAAATCACACACAGTCGCACATTACCTTGGGTTTTTTCCTTAAAGCTTAAGGCCAGCATAATGGAGAGAAAAAGTCAGACCAGTTAGTTTGGTTGCATCAAAAATCGGCAGGCACAAAAACAAATGAAAATGTGGCCTAACAATACCAACGGGATGTGTGGCAGCTGTGCAGCAATACATCATGACTTATCATTTACGGGAAGAGACGTCAAACTAATGCACAAATGCGATGAGCAACACCCACCAGTTTTTTCATGCAAAACTCATTTATCGCTGTTACAGTTGCAACACAGACGTGTTTCACAAGAGCCGACTCATTTGGTTTTTTTAAGCCGAACATTTTTTGGTTTAGCCTAAATTCTACTGTCAAGGATTTTGAAGACAAAGGACACAAGCAGTGTTCTGTAACGCTGGGAATAATTTTTTCTAGGAACTGTTTCTTCCCACTGTCACTCATCACATCTCACTTCCAGTTTGGTTGTGCCCAGTGGTGAAAATGAGGAATCAAAAGTCTGCTTCTGAAAACCGCTCTGTGAGTTATGTAACCGAAAGGGTCAAATAATCTCAACATACGCTTTCACAAAATCAGGCCTGTGTTCATGAAACTTAACTTGGCTCACGTTGAATGATAAGCGCACCAGCATTCCCGTTTATATCGAGCATGAAGCACAGTTTTTCATTGTTGACCCTGACTAGGGTAACTCTGAATATCAGCCTAAAAACAGGCAGCTCGTTTGCCGATGTGGACATTTGCCCAGCTTTTCAGATATCCACTCTCCACACCGGTGCAAAATCCAGCACACAGGCATTGCAACAGGAAGTGACTTTTACACATGAATCTTTCAGTGTGTGTCCAGCATATAAAGGTTTAGACTCTAAGACAGACTCTTTCTGAAGTGAATTGGGATCGGTCCCTGGAAGTCCTGTTCTGACCTTTTACAGCTGCGTGGTTTCATCCTGCACCTGACAGCTGTCCAGCAACGACCCAGAAACAACCCACTGCACAAAGTCACTTTTGGACATACAATTTTGCTCTACTGAAGGGGTTGTTTTATAACGGCAGGCGTCTATTATACTTCTAGTGTTGATGTCCATACAACCTCCGTGTTCGGGGTATTTATAGTCCAAACATGGTCGTTGTGGACGCCTTTTAAATGTCAAACTTAGACTCATTTTCGATATCGTTTTCGTAATGCTTCCACATGTATAGACTCTGTATTCCCATGTTTCCAGATGGGCTGTTAAACTAAACAACAGTGAGCAGCTGCTCCGGGGAGCAGAAATGTCCTGAGCTTCTCACAGACAGTTTGCAAAACGTGCACATCGACAAAGACTGTGGAGCAGATAGTCCAGTTCATACAAACACACTCGCACGAACTTCTCGGACTTTCCATCACAACTCCTCCCAGTGCTACTTCCGATCACACACTCACTTCCTCTGACAAGACTCTTTACAATAACACAGGATACCAACCTCACTAAAATAAAAACAAACTATATATAATGCAAATGCACTTTCGAACTCGTTAAACACATTGTACTCCTATTGAAATGAATTCCAACATTGTTCTAAATACTTTAACCATTATTATTTTATATTTTAACATATATTTCAAAGTTTTTAATATTAAAAAAAATAATGAATCCCAGTTTTAAACTGGTTACAAACAAGTAAGTTGATGAATTAAAATAAATAAACCAGTTAAAGCAGGAAAATTAAAAACCACAATAACAAAAAAACCAACCCACATGTACTGAATAAATCAGTAGGCTAACGCATAATAAATTGTGTTTGTTTATAAATAATCCATGTTGTAAATGTAAATAAAAAGATTTTACATTTAACAATCATGTAAATTCCCTAACCCTGTCATAGACGTCCACATGATGTCCCAAAAAATTTCCGAGTCCAACGTTCAAATGTTGAACGTCATATTGACGTCCAAGTTGGGTCACGGCAGGATGTCCAATTTTCTGACCTTGGACATCGTGTAGATGTCCAGAATTGGTCATGGACCGACTGACCTGATACAGACATGATCTGTACGTCTTTCCGACCTCCATTATTTAATGGGAAGGTTCAAAAGGCTCATGAGTGCCTTTGCTGCCTATGTCATCATGGGACTGTTTACCATGATTTTGAAAATGAACATCAAATGGTGGTGCGGCGCCCTGATGCATCGCAGGGAAAACATTTAGTACAAAGGCCTGACATTTTCATAAATGCCATTGTGCACACATTGTTGTATCTGGATATGATAGTGAGTTGTGGCTCACCACCAGATCTCACTTACCAAATGGGAATTTGTTCTGCTTCCCAAAAGTGATATTCAAGTTTCAAGATAGTGGTTTTAAGTCGGTTTAAAAACGGTAGACCAGAGCGTGTCAACAAAGTGCTTCTGTAGGCAGTCAGAACAGGACTATCAGGGCAGGATCCAAATGTGGCAATAGAGCTGGAAGCGGTGCATTTCTGAACCATTTAATGACCTTAAAAGGTTGCAGCCAAATTTAAATTTGGTACTTTTGTCTTCAAACCTTATTATGAGTGTGGTCATTTTGATTGCACCTGTGTGCACCGCAAGCGGAAAAATAAATTTTTAGTGAACTACATTTTGATTTGCCTTGCAGGAACCTCTCTGCCACACACCTCTGCAAAGCGGAACAAAATATAAAGGTTAAATTAATGCACTGTGGGATTTTCCCACTCCTAACACAGACAAATGACGTATGAGTTGCGCTCGGGGAAATAAAATTACCTGCTCGTGGATGATGTCCGACAGCTCTTTTACCATTTCTTTGAAATTGGTTTTCAGGCCCTCGTGATACTCAAACTGGTCCTCTTTGATCAGACGCTCGTTTATGTCCAGCGCCATGCTGCAAGCCTCGACAAAACGTCTGGAATCAGAAGAAAGACATTATGTCAACAAGTTAAAGTGAGGGTAAGCCAATAAGCCCCTTGCGATTTTTTCTACTCATAAAGCAGACATATACCTGAAAACATCCTTGAGCTCTTTTACTTTCTTGTTGCCGGACTGGTTGGATTTACTGTCATCCAGGAATGCTCTGGCATACGCCATGGGGCCTGCGTTCACCTGCAGAAAAACATGCCTCAAAATGTAACGCATTCTTCTTCTTCACTGATCAGTGCACGCAGATAACAACTGGTACATGCCACTCACTTTCATCCAAGCGTCAAACGTGGTGGGTGGATTGCAGGGAATACAAGTGATTTTATGACTGTCTGCAAGTGATGTGTAAGGAACGTCTGTATTTTCTAATTACAAACAGCAATAAAACAGCTCTGTACTCGTTTTTTACGGGGACTTATTTAATAATAAAAAATACACACAGTTAACACTTGGCACTCTGCCCAAGTGAGTCATAAAATAAACACACAACAACAAACACATTTCACTGATTATCATCTGAACGCACTTTCTCGTAAAGTGCTAACGCAAAGTTACTCGTCAAATTTGGTGAAGCAGATTCTTACAAGATACCAGGAAGGTTGCACTCAAAAAAAACCTATTTACACCCAAAATGTTGACTTAATCTGATTACATGTAACATTAGCAATGGAATCAGGTAAATGAAATTTACTTCATCAGTATATCTCCAGTTTATGTCAAGCATACATTAAGGAAAAGTATCATTAAGAAAAATCATTAAGAAAAGCAGCAGGGCTGCGCAATTAATCGAATTTTAATCTCAATCGTGATTTTGGCTTCCCGGAATTAAACGAACACGATCGAGCGATATTGATAATGTGTGCACCACCGACAGAAGGCGAAGCGAAAGCAAATCGAGCGCTCCCTCAATCGCCACCTGAAACATACTCGCATGAACACTGTGTTCCTTCCACTGTGTAGCGTTAACGTTATCCTGAACCATCTGGAGGAGGAATGCAACAAACTTCAAATGCTTAGAAGTCCTTTGATGTTCCACAAGAACAAATCATAAGCAAAGAGTGCTACAGGACTGTGTCTGCACTACAAAGCACCTCAGCTCATTCAACCGCCTGGAAGTATATGGCAGACTAAGGATGCACGAAGAAAAGAGAAGCAGCGTGGAGGTCGCTAACGTGAACTGTCCGACATCGAGCCTGTGGCCATGTGGCCAAAGATAACTGTCCACCAATCACAGCAAGGAACAGAAGTTTCAGGAATTGTCAGCTTACTGGAAAAAAGAGACGTTACCCTCACGGGCAGAAACAACTGAAATGCCACATGTTACAGGGCAAATAGAGAGCTATGAATTTCAGTCCCATCCATCACGCAGGTACAGTGAATGATGTACTTGTTTTTAGGAGGTGCACTCAGGTCGGGTGGATGAACACCTTATTTGCCCCGCATAAGAGCTTTAAAGAAGACCACAACAACAAAACCTGTTGTAAACATTCGAGCTGGACAAATGGTACATCAAAACAGCAGCCGCTTCACGAGCACATCTGTTTGAAGTCTTACTTCAGGTGACTTTAACAGGAAGGGGAACTGGAGCAGCGCCAGCCTGTTCTCGTCATCAAAAACTGCACATTTGTAAACAGGGGATCTATTCTCAGCATAGTAGTGGGAGTGTTTTGACAGAAACTCCTACACGAAAGGAAACCGCTTTAATTCCATTAGGGAGGTTGTGGGAAGTATCCATAGATGCAAAGCAAGGCTTGACGGGACATCCAAGGTTAAAGCTGGCAGACTGCCTGACCAGGCCACACATCCTATGTGGTGTTAATAAAAAGTGTGGCCGGGTCCAGACCGCACAAGAAACGATGACACACTGTAGTTGCTCAGTAATTACATTTGCAATGTAAACGTGATTTCTAAGAAGCTTTCAAAAGTCCTGCGTGTCTTCTCTGATGGCAAAGTCTGACTTCTTTAAAAATGCTAGCTGACTGTACAGACAATAAGCTTCGGGAAATGTTTGTTTAGTGTGAATGGTTTCAGGAAAAGTGTGTTAGCCTCTGGTAAAAACTGCAATATTTAATTTAATAACTAATAGTTAAACTGCAAAAGCTAAAAGGAGACTGTTGGAGGGAGTTTCTGGAATCAACCCTTTGAATTTCCTTCGGTGATCTACAAGAGTGAAAACGTGAAAGACTGCGGCACTGAGAGAAATACCTAAAGACAGTAAAACAGGGGTTTCAGACACATTGCCAGCACAGCCTTGTTCAAGGGTAATGTCCACTGGGTGATTGTAAAAAATGAGGAAAAAAACACAAAGCCAGCAAAATTATCAGATTTTCAGTTTAGCACATCTTCTGCCTGGTTATCAGTTAATCTATTCCAAGAAAGAGCTCTGAGTCATCCTTAGATTTACAGCCCTATTACGGACAGAAGTTCAGCCATGGAGCTGTTACTTTGTAACTACTGAGTCAGTGAGGATTTCCCAGGTAACTGCACGTTTTCATCCTGTGCTCTGTATGACTGAGGAGGAGGGTCAATCACCCACCATCAGCATTTTCACTCAAGAATGACACTTATAACTCATCAACATGTAAAAGAAAGAAATAATACAAGTCAACTACAGATACAAGTCAACTACAGACAGAAAACTGAAATATCTATTTATGCGTAAATCTTGTTATCTCAACTAATCTGGAGGTACCTATGGCCAGTCAACTGAGGTTTCACCCCCTAAAGAATATATGCTTAATAAGTTATAAATACTATTTTAGTGGGAGTGTGCAAGAAATGCCATAGAACAACAACAATGGACAGTATAGCAAGTGCGGGAGAGAGTACAACAGTGCAGCGTCTAAAGCGTGGAAGTACTGACATTACTTTGAGTTTGATTCTGTAAAAAGTCACAAAAACATTAGCATCTGCTGCTGTTCCTTTCTTGGAGAAGTAATCAGCAATTGGTAGCTAATTACCATTTTCAAGTAACTTGACCAACACTGGTAATCTGTAAACTAAAACAACACAGATTTTAGAATGACCTTTCTCTAAGATTAAAGAAAATCTGTGAAATTCAAAACAATTCATCTCCCTGCCTTATGTGGTGTGTGCTTCTGATAGCTAGAGATACAAAGTGATGAGCAGCGCTGTCTTGTACTGGACCTTTTTATTAGTTAAGATGGGCTAGCGCTTATCGTTTCACTCTTCACAGAAAAACCAATGTAAAAATAATAATAAAAGTGAGTGATCAGCTGTGCAGCACATCTGAGAAAGTTTACATTTTGTTTTTTTTCGCCTTTACCTGCACAGAGACGCAGCCCTGCAGTTTGAGCTGCAGCTGGATCATGTCCACTTCCTGGCTGGAGCAGAGCTTGATCAGCTCCGCCGTCCGTGCCTTCATCTCATCTATGGCCACATCTACCGGCTTAAGCTCCACCTGCTTCTCAGCCACCACCTCCACCCGCTTCTTAACATATGGGAAAGTGTTGGCAGCTAAAGACAAGAGCGCAGGCAGAACCTGTTAGGTCATGTTGCGCTGCAGATACAACAAACAATGAAAGAAAAATCAACAAAAAAAGAGACAGTGACATGTTGTAGGGGTGAATTCAGGTGAATTCTTGTTGTCTGACATGCCCGAGCAGAAGTGGACATATGAACTTTTGTGTGCGCAAACAATGAGAGATACAAGCATTCAGCATACATAAACAGAAACAGATAAATAGATAAAATAAAAGGTGCTCTTCATTGCTCAGAGGAGACTAATGTCCAGCTGTCACTTGCTACAGTAACCAGCTGTTAATACATTTCAGTATTTATTGATAATTCAGTAGGCAGACGTGCAACTACAAAAAAAAAGACCCATGTTTCTGCACACTGCTACTAGGTGTTTTTTTTTGCCTTTGAAATGTGCAACGGCGGAGGAAGAATGTGTTACTAATGTGGCGTATCCACATGCAAAACTCTATGAGACGTTCTTCTCGTGTTTGCTTTCTAAACGTGTTCTATGTACTTATGAGGATGGTCCTCCTCTTGCACTGCTCCTCCACCCCGCCGTGCTTCTTCCCCGACAGCGTGTACGGCGTCTCGAACACGAAGCGGCTGATGTTGTGGCACTTCTCAAAGTCCGTCTTCTTCTCTGGCGCTTCCTTCTCCTCGAAGTGGGGCTTGACAAAGGTCACTTGGATGTAGGCAAACTTGGGGTCAAGGTCTTTGGGGTTGACCTGCAGGCAAGCAGTCAGCAAGCTAAATGAGAACGTCATCCAGAAGCAACATGAAGTCTTGTTATTAAAGAAAGAAAGATCACTAGATAACCCACTGAATTCTTCTGAAATCAAAAGCAGACAAAGAAACAGTCTTTAAAACCACCAACTGGGACTTCATTGAAAATCCACGGGGTGGAAACTGATCACTTTATGTTGGACAAATTTTCTGAGTAAACACCCGAGTGTGGCTTCACTGCCAAATTAATTATTTCTATTTCTGCTACTTTCTGCTTTCCACAAAAACAGGAGCCTGCCAATTAAAGTATTCCAACCGTCTCCCACCCTTTCCTTCCTCCATTTATCTACTGTACCTTATTTGAGTCTTGAATTATCTTGACATTTTCTGGCCCAAACTTTTCCCCGTAGAGCGTCAGCAGCCGCTGGGAGATTTCGGACAGGCCGGTCAGTTTGGGTTCTTTGTAAATGT
This sequence comes from Aulonocara stuartgranti, assembly GCF_965226115.1. Classification (NCBI taxonomy): domain Eukaryota; kingdom Metazoa; phylum Chordata; class Actinopteri; order Cichliformes; family Cichlidae; genus Aulonocara; species Aulonocara stuartgranti. Next base: position 26,984,453 of record NC_138941.1, read on the forward strand.
ACTCCTTCCCGTCCTCCTCCTCAAAGAAGCCCTGTTCAAAATACACATTTATATTGGAAAACATCTTAAAAAAACTTGGCAAAACTGCTTAGGACTAAATTTTCAACATTTTCTTCAATACAAATGTCCTTACTGATTAGTAAATGATCATAAAAGATGCAGTCACAGACCACATGGCGCATGCTGAAGGATGTCACATTGTACATGTTTGCTTTATTTTCCTCAAACTTCCTCAAATCTTGCCTATAGTCACTTTCTAACCGTTATAATTTAAGATTGTGTAGGTGACTGTTTTTACTCACAGCTTTGAATCACACAAAGCAAAGTTGAGAAACTGATTCACAGTTCTAAATAATCCTCAGTTACCTTCAACTTTGCCTCATTTATTCTTCTGAAAAAGTACTTTTTGGTTCCTCTTCCTTCAAGCCAAATGTCTGATTGGCTGATTGGCTGTCCTCACATAAATAGAAAGACTAGGCAGCAGGAGGGTGGGGCTTCTGTGCTCACAGATCGCCATATTAAAGACATCATATAAAGCCAAGAGGGAACAAACTGTCTGAAGCAGAACATTTAGCTTAGTAGTTCGCAGACCAGGGTTAAAGTCTGAATTTGAGACATTTTCCCAGAAAAGTGAACACACAATAATGTCTGACTACCCTAGAAATAAGGAGAAGCATTTCAAGGCCTAATTATCTCCCATCGAACAATTTACTTCTTTTACGTTGAAAAGCATAACGTCTTTTTCCTTACATGGACTGGCTGGAACATGACAGCTTCATTCAAATAAAAAAACACGGAACATCCTGCTTTGTATTTATATAACTGCAATGCTGAAATGTCCATCAAAGAGATTTGTACAGCTTGTAATTTCTTCCTGTTTGCTCTCCTGCACATGAGCACAGACAAATTAGCAGGCGTGCTGTTCCTGCTAACTGCCTGCTTTTGTAGTTTGAGTAAATAGATATTTGAAACCTCTGACACATGAAACAACTCTTCTTTTGCCTAATAGAGAAAAGCATAACATGGACACTTTTGAGGAAGCTCTATCTATCTAACCCAACTAGGATGGTGTCAGAAGAGAAGAAATGAATATCTGATACATCATTGGCTTCCCAGCCAACGATAACATAGCTGTTAGCTTAAACATGCAAAGAAGCCAGAAGTAGCCACTAATAAACCTAACAGGCGAGAATGACCAAAAATAGCAAAGTTTCACACATAAGTCTGAGGACTCCCAGTGGGGGAAATAATTATTTGATCCCTGCCTAAATTGCAAGTTTGCTCATTTACAAAGAAATGAACAGCGGCTAATTTTTATGGTAGTTTCATTTTAAAGGAGAGAGACAGAATATCAACTAAAGAAGTGAGAAATTAATTTGGATGTCAGCATTTTATTCTACAGTCGTGTCCCTGATGTCCTTTGACACATCTTTGGTCTTGCCCAAGGTCGTGGAGAGGTTAGACTGGAAGAGACGCATTACTATGTGAGATCCGGAGCATCTGTGACTGACTGACTGACTGAATGAGTGACTACTGATTGCAACCTGCGGGCACACAGCCAATCTGCAGTGGGAGCCAGAATTCTGTGTTGCAGGGGATCAAATGTTTATGTCCTTCAGTGACATGCAAATCGATAATGTGTTTTTTTCTGTGATTTTGGTCTCTCTCCATTAACATGTAAACGCCCACAGAAACTAGAGACGACTCTTCACCTCTTTGTAAGTGAGCAAAGAGGTGACAAGACTATTAGTACTGTTATTTATATTATTTGAATCATCACCAGGCCCCGTATACACTCAACATTTACATTTCACACAGTCTTCGTGAGTGTGTGGGTGCTTTCAGAAGCTGCTTGTTGACCTCACCTGTCCATAAAAGGCCACTCTGAAATAGGTCCCGAGCAGCCTGCGGCCCGACTGGATCACCTCCATGATCTTATTGTACGCTCTGTGCAGAGTTTCGTACAGTCGGCTTAGTTTCTGGAAAAAGTAGAACAGATGCCATCAGAGCTCGCCTGTTGTTAGCGATTGTTTGTTTATCGCAGCAAGTGGGCCGTACACACAAAGCCGGCACAGGAATTTGAGTTATGCAACTCGGCAAAACACACACGAATTAAAGTCTATTTGTTTTTGTATACAGAAAAAAAAAAAACTGCAAACCCACGGCTCAAAGAAGCAATTCTGTATATCAAGACAAACCAAAATATTATGACAGCTCTGCCAAACATGTCGCTGCTACATCGTGTGACGCCAACCATGACCTCCCTGGGCATGGACTCTGGACACCAGTCATGGTGTCCTGTTGTATTTGGTTAGCCGCTCATCCCTGATGTAGGTTAAGTACTGGAACGTCTGTGGATCAGACTTGTTCCAGCACAGCCCCCAGTAGACTAACGGCGCCAAGAAGGCATTGCTATTTCTGAGCCGCACACACATCCAGTGCAGGAGCCAACGCACTGCACACATTGTCATTTTGACATTTGGTTCATGCTGTTTTTCAATGCTGTTACAACATGTTGCCGCAGTGGAGCACAGTAAAGATATGACGGAACCGGTTAAGCAGGTACTTAAAAAAAAAGAGGAAAAGAGTGGGGTGAAATGCCGCGAAAGACCTCCTCCATTCAGAGCAAAGAGCTGCTAAAAGCACAAAATATAACCCGATATACTCGTGAGAGAAAGTGTAACACTGGGCGTTTTGAAAGGTCAAATTGGTATTTGACAGACTGAAATGAAGTTATGAAGCAGTAAATAATCTAACACAAACACCAGTGCCAGTGGCTCCTCGGGATTGTAATGCTGACATCTCTGATTTCAAACTCAAGATGCTTCCTGCATTTTTTAATTGTTTTTCTTGAAGTTTTTAAACACACAGGAACGTTTCGGTGAGCGCTCACAGTCCTCTACCATTCAATGCTTCAGACTGGTGCGCACTGAAGTAAAAGGAGATGTTTCATGCATCATATGACTCTTCTTCTGCACAAAATGATCCCTATTAGTGCCGCCTGCTCCAGTCAGAGACGTTAACAGATGATGATGATGATGAACTGGTGGTAAAAATCGACAGAGAAGATAAATATAACAGTGAAATGCAACACTGTTGCAAGCAAGACAAGAGGTTAACGCAGCAGGAAATTGTTAAACATGAGATTTAAAATAAATAAAAAGTTTCTTTTTGTTATAGTTATTTATGGCAGCTTTCTTAGTCACAAGGGGTCATCACAGCAGGCAGCTGCCACTTATTTTTGTGCCAGATTCCCTTCCTGCCACGACCCCGAAGAGATCTGTGTCACCTCAAACTGTGGCAAACTTGTAAATCACTGAAGCTTGGGTTTATTATCAAAGCGCTGATATTTGTTTCTGATCAGAGATTAAAGGTCACCAATAAAACAGGTATCCTTGGTATGCCTTCTAAGCAATGTTCCCTCTAAGCTGCGCACAGAAAATCTGCGTTGCGCACAAAAAAAATCTAACCTGAATTGAAATTAAAATTAAAACTTTAACAATGCTGTATTGCAGTGTTAGTGAGTGACTGGCTGCTCCCATATGGGATTAGAACGATGCCACCTTATCCCATAGTCCAGCCAATAATGCCTACGCAGCCAATCAAGGTCGTTGACAACCTATGACAGCGTCCTTATGTGCCGACACCGGTGTTTTAGCTGGCAAAGCGGCGTGGCTGATGTGGAGTGAAGCGACGTTAATGACAACGTGTACAACCATTGGAGATGTGAGCAGGACAGACGGAACAATTGACGGAAAAAGTGTGGACTTTATACCAGTTTTTAAATTGTGTTGATCGGCCACGTAAAACCAGATGCAATGTTTGGTTTTCTTCCTGAATACTGGTTGTTTATATTTACTGCGGGAAGAAACGATTAAATCGGCGTTAAAAAAAAAAAAGGCTCGAAAGCACTCTCCACCTGTGAGCAAAAACAAACTCCAGAGTGATACATCTCCTGTTGTCAGGCCTGCATCAGGCTGTTGTTCTCCTTTATCTCATAGTGGACAGAAATAATTTTTTGGAGTGGCACAAATAATTTTTGTGCCATCAGATTTGATGCAGAACAGCTGATTGTTCTATAAATAGTTTGAAATGTTTATTTAAAAACGCCTTGGCTGCATTTAAAAAAATAGCTGCAAAAAACTTTGTTGCTTGCCAAACTGAGTTACTTTTTTGAAGAAGTAACTATATAATTAATTGCCCAACATTGGTCATTATTTACTGTATTTTGCAGACAGAGAGTTACAGGACACTCACACAGACTCATAATACAAGCCAGAGCTTTATATATATATATATAAAAAAAAGAAGTTGTGTTTTCGAAATTGGAGTTCAAGTTATTTTTGCTTCCAATAGTGTTAACATATTGGAATACTAGGTCATGAACAAGATTTTTTAAATTTTCATGGTAAGTGGGCTAAAGCAGTTAATTAAAAGTAGTCTAACATAAATGTAAATGCTCTAATTTGATTATTTTAATAAACCATGAAAATATGCACTGTGAAGGGATGAAATGACGTCCCGCTGTGCAGGTAAAGTTACTGAGAACTTCATGTGAAAGAGGACACTTCTGTAAATGCAGGCCATTTCCTGACACTCACAGGAACACAGCCTTATGCACGACGGATGCGTGTAAGGATGATGTCACGCTACCTCATATTCGTGGCGCTTCTCATAAATGGGGATAACAAGTTTGGCGATGTGTGTGATGACTTCGTAGCGCTCAGCTTTCCACAGCGCGTCCACGCAGACCTCCAGGTGTTCCACCAACACTTCCTAAACAATGGCAGAAAAAGAAATGTCCTTAAAATGTTAACACTGATTCATAAAACGGGACCCATTATGCTCATTTCCTCTTTTATTTGTGGACTCTGGTAGAGTAGCTTTGCATCATTTACAGTTTGTACTGAGCCTTGGGGCAGCCCCTCAGTTCATTCTCTGTCTGAAACAAGCCAATTAGGCTCCTCCCCCTTGGACCAAGTTTTTCCTAGATGGTTCACTCTCACAGCCAGTGTTGCATATGTAACATGACCAAATTAAAATTAAATTAAAATTTAAGTTTAGCTGCTCCTGCTAGAAGTCTTATTATTTTTAACACCTGTTTGTGAATGTTGACTCTTCCCATGACAGTAGCCTATTCAGTCTGACACGTCTTCACATCTTCGGTGCTGAAACATTTGGATCCTAAAAATGTCTTATATCTGCTCATCGTATTATTTGAAAGGTCTAATATAAGTATCCACCACTGTAACGGTGCTGAACACACTGATTAGGAAACCCCATTTGTTATAAAAACAAGAAAACTCCAAATATTTTAGAAATCTAAAACTAAAAATTATGTTGTTTTTTATTAGATTAATAAACTGAATTCACAGTTTTAACCCTTTAACCCGTAGTGGTCACTACAGCTATTCAAAGGCTGTTTTCTGGTATTTGTGTCAGTGTTGATGGTATACTCGCACATAAGCCAGTACATTGGACACTGATGTGTCACTCCTAACACGTTCTCACTCTCATAGCGTAACATTTTACGCTAGGTGACAAATCGTTGGTATATTACACTTCCGGGCACCTAATACGTCCCTATATTACGAGATCGGAAACATGAGAACCATTTGGAATGAATCTACACATGTATGTTGGTTTTACTTAAATCAGCGGGAGCATCATTCTACTGGATTTCTACCTGTAACCCGGCGTGTATCATAAGAACCTGTCACTCCATACCCAGCAACCCACTGGTCAGCCAGTGGACATGTAAAAAACTCTTTGAAACATTTTTTTCATGCCTAAAGACGAATAAAAATACTTAAGAAAAGAAATCCTGATTGAGGTCGTCATAATTCATGCATGAAAGGGTTGAATCCAAATTTGTGTTGAGCACAGTGGGTCCTCTTTAACAAACACTCTACAGTAGAGATGGCCAAACAGATTTTTGATGCTTTGCTTGAGAAACATAAATCCAAGTACAAAATTCAGTGACAAATAAGCCGTTTATTTTTGTTTCTGTTTGATTTGAGGTAAAACGACTGTTTAACTGGGTTGTCGGGTCGATCTCTATATCTTCAGAAAATCTTAAATAAGCATTTTTCCTGAACAGGTGCCACACCTCAGTGTAATAGACATCCTGCATGCCGGCGTCTTCCTTCATGGCAGCTTCCTCGTCGATGTTAAAGGTGATTTTCTTGAAAGCTGCCAAGCCGCTGGGGAACAACTCTGGTAAGCAAACAGCAAAGATGAGTGAGGAAAACAAAAAATGTTTCACATAAACCTCCACTAGAACATTTTCTACAAAACACATTTCTATTTATTTATTTATTTATTTCCCCCAGCAGGTGTGGCAGGTGTTTTTGTGACACTGAGAACTCACGAAAATCCAGATAGGTGTGAACCACAACCAAATGAAACACATGAAAGGTGGATATTCTTCGATTCCCAACATGCTGTAACTGCCTGGTGATAGTTAATCTACCTGATGGAAGGTAGCTTCAGTTCATACGTACCGCTGGACTAAAACCTAAACAAATTTTCAGAGATAAGCTTTGTCGTCTACCAACTGTTGTCAGCATATCCACCACACATTTGTTTGGCGGATTACAGAGACTTACAGCCAGTTTTGCATAAGATAAGGATAACCTAAAAAAATAACATACGGCATTGTGAGAATTTGCTTTTGCGACTCCACTGTGCTGTGGAGTGTTTGCACATTGTGACAACAGCGAGCCACAAACAAACTGCCAAGTATATCACCAGGAGGTCCACAGTAAAGGCTGCTTCACGAGTTTCTAGCAGATCAGTTACACTAGGCACACAATGCCAAGAAGGATCAAAGTATTTCTTGTGTACAGAAGGGCGGGGGACCTTACTTTTTCTGTTCAGGTATTCCGCAACCAGCGCAGCCACGTGAACATAACACATCGCAGCCTGTGGAGACAAGAAGAGGCCATCATGAACAGAACACACTGAAAAAAAACTTTTTAACATCAGGGCACACTGTTTAAATGCAGCTGGCAATTGCTCAATAATATTTCAAGCAACATAACATCATTACACATGATTTTCGAGGCTGCATTTAATGACTTTTTTGTGTTCAGTCATTCAGGCAGATATCTACAGCCACACCTACCACTGAAACGAAACTGTCTTCTCAGACTGTGCGAAATAGCTGTAAGGCATGAAAGCCATTTTTGACTTTCTCTTATCCTTTACTGAAGCATAACCCAATATGTTTCTCCACAGGAAGAGACGTGATGTGGAATAGACAGTAGCTGAAAAGCTCAGCAGTTCTTTTCACTTCACTCATTTAATTGTACATAAAAATGTTCATCCTGTTGAAACCCATGTGGATAAACTTGACATGATTTGACGTGTAATTAGTTTTTGTGTGGCTACATGTGCAGCATTCAATTCATTATTTAAATATTTAGTAATAAACATCAATTACAAAAAACGTATTCAGGAACACTGCACATAAATGTGTATTTAAACTGTTATAACCTGTTACTGTAATGTATGTAACAAGGCCACAATAAGCTAACACGATAATTCTACGCCTATATGTTGCAAATAAAAAGAATAGCAGCTCTACATAGAATTATTATCATGTTGACCCTCACATCAATAATAAATCAATAAATCACTGAGCTGACCTTGAACACCTCGATGTCTGCTAAACTGCATCGCTAATTTGACCGCTGTCCACACACCTACAAAGTCCAGAACACACGCACACAACGCTACCAAAAACCTCGTTGGCAGAGATAAAAACAGATCTAATGTTACAATCCCTCTGGAGTGTTTAAATTAACTGGCTCACTTTATACTGAAAAGTTTGAAAAATCCTTTGAGAAAAGTCCTTATATAAATATCAACTTTTAAATAACCAAATAAATAAACTTGACCTGCACTTAACAGCGCATCAGCTGCACGACCCAGGGTCAAGTTCTATATCAGTCTTCACCTTTGAACTTGCTTTCCCATGATCTAATCCTGACCAAGCGTTTCCTTGTACAACATCGGGACTGGATGTATTCACGGTATTAATATGAAAATTTTCATTTGAGTTTCATTTGGCAGAGGATGCAGCATTCAGTTTTGTTTCTTAGTCACCCTGAATAACCTTTTGCTGCAGCATCACCAAAAACACAAAAACAAAAGAAAAGGGGACAAAAAGTAAGTGGACTTGTACGTTTAAAGTTTCATTTAATAACAATAAAAATACTAAATGCTGAAAATACTCAAATACATGTTGAGCTGGGCCTATAGATATTACAGTGTCCAGTTTGAAATGACAGCATCTTGGATTAACTTGAACACCACTGCAGCTGAGAAAGGAAAACATGGCCTGCAGGACTAATTCTGCAGGTCTCATTGTCTGTGTACCAGACAGCGTGAATGTGATTGATGTGCGATCAAAGATGTCTGGTCAAACAACACAACCTGCCTGTCCGCGTTATTCTCCTACAGACCGCTATCCACATGACTGTAACAATACAAAGATAATGACTAAAAAGGGAGAGACACAGACGTCAGAATCACTCACAGTCTTCCTGTTCATACCTCTGACAAATCTCCATTTTTGAGGTGCGCTCTGGCCATGCTGTCCAACCAGGTCCGCCTCAGCTCAGGGGTGCTGGCGTAGGACCGGGCCAGGCTGTACTGGAGGTCCAGCAGCATTTCAGGATCTTTTTCATGCTCTCGCATCTGGGCTGTAGCCATCAGAACTGTGCGGATCCGCTTGGTCAGACCCTTCACTTCTGAGGGGAAAGCTGTGGACTGCAGCAAACATACAGACACTGGTTAAAAAGGGAACAGATCTAGGAGGAAACAGGAGCTTCAGATGTGGCCTGCATCCTGCTGCTAGACTAAAATTAACTCCTTTAAATGTTTTAAGTGCAGCGTGGGGGATGACTTTCTAATCTTCTAAAAAAAGGCTCTTATTCTGATAGGAGCGACAGAAGACAACATGCAGGTCATCCATATTGTGTTCCAGCCTTCATTTTATGTGTGTTACTGCTTTGTTACATTACAGTTACATTACATTACAATCTTACCTATGCATATGGTTGGCTCGTTATGTAAGGTCCTACCCACAAGAAGGTGCAAGAGACGTAGGACCAGATTTACTCTGCATTCAAATACTAATATTGGGGTTTACTCAACAGCAATGCACAGAGACAATTTAGTGACTACAGGTGTGAATGCAGTAGCTTTTGCTGCTGCCTGTGCTTCCTGTGTATTTGTTTCCTTTTCAGAGCATCGTATCTGGGGAGGAAGCTATTTACAGGAATCGCACGAAAGCGTTTTTGCCAAGTTGAGCCAAAACTTGTCGGAATTTGCATCTTTGATAGTTGCCATGAAGGCCAATTTGTTTGAAATGCCGGAGGGGGGAACAACACCAGATCACCAGCTAGTCAGAGCAAATCAGAGTCATCATTTAGTCATTATTAACCAACTGTTGTATGACACTGCGTGGAGGAAGAATATCACCGAGTTACGCAAGTGGCACAGCAACGCCAGCTCATCTATTATGGACTTGTCCGTGGTAAAGCAGCATTTTTTCTGGGTGATTGTTAGAGTCCGTGTGAGGTGTGAAATGTATCCAGATGAATCCAAGTCTCCAGCAAGCTTCATGATGCTGCAGAGTCCAGTCAGTTTCTCAACAAGCTGGTTGTTTGTGACCTCTTATTTGTGCTAGATTACATTTGCCATTATTGAAACGTAAACTTTTTATTCTCATCGTCACTTTGTTCTGCTAAGTTAATCAGTAAATACTATACGCCTTAAAACACTGCGCCATACTTCACACTAGTAGTCCTAGCAGTAACTTGAATCTGTCATCTAAACCTCCTGAGCGGTATTTACTGTTTAACCAAATTACATCACTCAAGCAATGATTCAAATTCCCATGAGGAGTAATGTTTCACAAGTGTGATTGTGTGGCTGCTCTTAAGAACACAAAGAAACAACAAGGGGAGCGAAACTTGCTCCCTTCAATCGCTCATGAAAGAACAAGAGAAACGAAGCAGGAACAACCTGAAGGTTAAGTCAGGCTCGATTAACCTTCAGGTCATCGAAGATCGTCGAAGGCTAATTCACAGTCTCTTCCAAACAACTCATGACAAAAACAGAGATACTTTGGTGGTTAATCATCCACTGCTAACTAGACTGTCTGAATCCTGATTAACAAGTTAAAAAAAAACCCAAGTCATAACATCTTTAATACTTTAATACTATAATTACTGTTTTTGAATTATAACACTAATACCTCGGGATTTCCTAATCATCACATTCTGTCCTGATAAGTGAAGTGAAGCACCGTGCTTTGTGTGTACTACAGAAAAATGGTGAATTATAGTGAAAAAATCATGAAGCAATGAGTAACGACTTGTTGTGACACTTCATTTACACGAAAAGAGCATAAAAATAAAGCTCATTCGCTGATTATTATCATCTATGAAGAAAGTGTGGATTTAGATCAATCTACAGATTGATTTTACAATACATCCACCTGGAAACTCCTCAGTGAATAACAATGAATGTTTGTTGGTGCCAGCTGTGATTGGTTGTCTAGACTTCCACAATACCTTCATGGCCTTGTCGCTGTTTGCAAAGTTGTTGATGATGGAGAGAGACTCCTGGAAGCGTGAACTGCCGGTCAGCGCCACGTCAGAAATCAGCTGGCTTACTGCAATGATGATCTACTCGGGAAAGAAAAGCAGGGGAAGGTGGAGGGGGTGGGGCAGTGGGCACGGAGAAAGATGAAAATGAAAGGAGGAAATGCACACACGATCCAGTAAATAGTATGTGCACTAATCACTGCGAGACAACAGAAAGAGAAACTCAGCAGACCGTCTGCAATTAAACACGCTTTACATTCTTACACGCTTTACATTCTTCTCCTCCCTTACTGCACGTGAATTGCTCAGAGGAGCGTGCTTGGAGAAAAGAAAACCGAGTGCTGAACGTCAACAGTTGTCAACATTAACACTTTACCTGCAGGTGTGTGCGTAGGAAGGTTTTCCTCTTGGTGTACTCGTAGTTGTTCCTCATGAGCAGGTAGAGCAGGGCCGACGCCTCGGCCCGCAGAGAGGCCAGCTTGGAGACGCAGCACTTGAGCACCTCGCAGCACAGAGCCTCGCACAGCGTCACGCGACCCTTGAACAGCACCGAAGGGAACTGGCGGGACAACGGGTTAGTGTATTAAAGACAGATTCAGGACAGGGCTGGAGTTAGAAAATAGAGTGAGTGTGTAGGAAAGACAGCAGGAAAACGATAAATCACTTGATACACAGTGAAGATATCACATTAAAACTTTGTGTTATGGTAGATACTAATAATAAGTCCATTTAGATTTGGCTGAAAATAAAAATAAAACCACAAAAAATAACTAAAAAATAAAATAAAAAATAAAAAACTTTATATTACCCACAATTTTTTATGGATCATCTTCAAACTTCACAAAAACATAGTAGACCTCCTGGGCTAAGTACCTAGGTTGGCTAAGCATTTGACCTTCATTGTTAGCACTCAAGGTCAAAGTTCACCTTGAAAAAAATTTCAAGAAACCATATTGAGTAATAACATGAAACTGCATGGAGAGAGTTGCACGACAACTGGGTAAAGGAGATAAGAAAAGACGCTTCTCTGGTAAATAATCCTTCGACGTCATAGGTCAAAGGTCAGACATTAGGGTGCTGTTAAAAATAAGCAGGATGGCATCAGCACGTTTCAATCAAAACATCGTAAAACGTCAAATTTATTCAGGTTTTGGGGGGAAATCAAAGGTCTAGAAAACATCTGCATCATCAACCTGTGTATCAAACATGATACACTTGGCGTTAAAAGGTTATTGCAAAGTTTTGCTTGGGTTTTTTTTTGTGGTGATTTTATTGTCAGGAAGTAACAAAAAACGGACCTGTTAACATTTTAGTTCTTCTTTCACATTGTAATGACCCTGACTGGTTTAAACTAGTACATATAAATTGAACTGTTTTAAGTTATTTAAATGTTTTGCCGATACACTGTAGTTGTTAGTGTAATTATTAAATTTCATAATTCATAATTTCATAATAAGATGAACTAAAGGACACTATTGCAATACCTGCCTCATGAGTCTTGTGTACCAGCTAAGTCTTGAGTCGTGTTTAGACTTGAATTAGTCTCGATGCGCTATGTTGTTACCAGTGTTTGTGTGGCCAAGAACAGCAAAGGTTTGGCTGTTAACAGGAAAACACGGCACGCTGCTGCCAGGAATTACGATTGCCGGTAAGAGTTTTAATCTAGTGCAGTTACAAATATAAACCTGTGACGAAATAAATAATAAAATGTCACAAAAACTGATATTCTGTCTCTAACTAATGAGGGGGGAAATCTGAACTGTTTATCTACATTTTTTTATTTACTGCAAAAGAATGCTGCTGTTAAAGTCCTCGCTGCCCATATCACCTTTCTCCAGTTTTCAGGCAGTCACAATACTCACAATAGCAAAAATCCACTTCTGGAAGTGGAAAGTTCTGTTTGTCTGCTAACAAAGGCCTAATTTCTACCAAACGCAGCATAAATGAGTGGATCAAAAACAAGCAGACCGGATGAGAGCGCGGCTAATCCCTGATTAAAATAACAGTCGGCACAAGTTTCACGCATGTGTTCCACATGGAAACCGATCAAAGAAAGCCAGCTGAAGGAGAATCAATATGTTTCTGATACGAGGACGAGCTCTTCTGTTAGAAGGTGTCGTGCGTGGATAAATGTGTGCGATACCTGGATGAATCTGACCGCTCAGTTGGAGCACAAGATTGAGCCAGAGAAGGCTCCATTATTACCTCCAACATATATAAACATGATGTGCAGAAGAAAGCAAAAGATCACTGAGTTTGTAAAGACATTTCCGTTTGGAGTGTGAAAGATCCAATACTGAAAGAAGAAAGAAGAAAAACACGCGACTGTGTGTCGACTGCTGAGAACAGACAAACAGACCATTCTCAGCTTGTCTGTGTGGTGGATTTTTAGCCACACAAAACTGCGGCTAAAACCCAGAGACACCGCTCTGCCTATGTGAAAACCATGTTTGCATATTTGCCTCTTGCAATCTATGATAAGTTCACATCAGTTAAGCAAGTAAGTTATTGTTATAACAGAAATGAAGGGGCTCACAGCTTTGGGATCATCGTTCATAGTGATAACATCTTCATCCAGCATTTAAAATAAATGAATGACGACCGCCAAAGCAAATAAAGACAAACTTTTGTTTTTTGTGTTGTGAAATTAAACACAAGCACTCAAACCTCCGCCAAGAGAGCTGACTACCGGGGCTGTGTGGACTTTTAAGGGAATAGTATTGGATTTTGTACATATTCATTTTGTTTTCTTCGTTCTTTTTAAACAGTAAAAAGCAGAAAAAACATCAAATGTAATGTGATACTTTAAATGTTTACAAAGTACTTTCCATATGTTGACTCAATTTCTGACCTTGAAGACCTTTTAAAGGCTTGTTAAGCTGACCTCACTCCACACTCCTACAAAGTTTTATTTGAATTCAGTTAAATTAAGCTTTTTGAGTGTTTGCAGAGAAAATGAAACACACACACACACACAAACATACCAAACACAACCTAATAAGTCTGGCTGCAAAAATAACTGTATCAGCACTGCTCAGTTACTAAATAGACATCATGTCTCTTTAGTAGATGTCTACAGTAGCATTTAAACACCTAGTGATGGTTTTTGCTACTTTTATTCTGTGTAAACACTAAATCTCTACAAAACAAACTAGTGTAAACAGACCACTTTGTAGAAATAAAGACAGAATAGATTAAAGTACAAGTTGCAAAGACTATTTTTTGGGGGACTACTTTCAGCCGTGCATTCACACACTCCACCATTTGTGTTAATGAAGGACAACGTCTGCACTGTGGCTCGCTCGTGTGCCTTTAACAGTTTGTGCGCAAAATCTGTTGACACAGGAAACCTGGACTACAAAGAAATCAAAGAGCAGTTTATTGGTTTTAGAATCTCACAAACCACATTGTTTGACATTTTAATGAACCTGTACACACTGTAATCAATTTGCAGACGACTATTCGCCTGATCCAAGCACGAGTGTTTAAAGTGTTCATGTTCGGATAGTTACTATTTGCAGAGGCTAACCTTTAATGCTTGAACTGTAACAGGAGGAAGCACGCCAGAACAAAGTCTTCACCGCTGCTGTTCTCTGATTCATCACTTAATTAACCCACATGACACTGACACTGCTGATATGATAACTCTAGGAAGAGGGTTGTTCTCTCCCTTGGGACCTACCTTTATTACCTCAGCAGCTTTTGACTGAGTTGTGCTGAAGCTCATTTCTATGCAACATAACAGTGAGAAATACTCAATTAGATACTAGGGCTGCCACGATTAGTCGACTATCAAAATCGTCGACGACTAATTTAATAGTCGACACGTCGTTTGAAGCTTTGTAAGATCCCAAAAGACGCAGGAATGAGTAGCAGGATTTAAGAGTGTAATAACGGACTGAAACAGAAAAATGGCAGCACTGCATGTACAAGGATGCCAGCTGCCGTTAAACCCCGAAGAAGAAGAAGCAACTCCTGTGTCGTAGCTGTGTCCAAAGTCAGAAACCACATCCTCCTCTGCCCGCATTTGTAGGCCGATTACGTTACAGCGACATGACGAAGGCTGTCCAAATTTGAAGACTCCGACAAATGCGCCCGACAAATGCGCCCTTCATTTCTCCAGATATGAAGGATGGGTCGGGTGTATACTTCGTGGCCCAACCTATCCCAGAATTCATAGGGTGGCCCTGCTCAGTTTCCAACATTGGCGGCACCTAGTTAGTTTTAATATTACTCTTATTATTCTTTCTGGGTCACAAAATAAAGTTTTAAGATGTTTTCAGGCGAGAATGTAGCTGTGCAAACTTCAAATATCTGCTCAGTTTATCAAGACATTTTCGGAGACGTCTGTTACCCACCAGCTCGATAGCTAGCTGGGGTTCAAGGCTCACTAGAGCCGGTGAGAACACCGGACTCCGGGCAAATCGTTTTCAAACCCACCGCCGTCTTTCGCTACTCAGGTTAAACATATATAAGTCACTTGGATAACTTAAAATGTTATTGTTTGGCTTTTTTCAGTATTTTATTTGTTCCTGAGTAAATCAGTTTGTCTGAGATTAAAGTTAGTTTTTACACAGCTGAATAAACGTCAAGCAGACAACTGATTATCAGAAGTGTGAGATGCTCAAGAATATACTGCGGTGTCCTGTTATATTTTAGATAGCAAGGAGCAGACGGCTGAGTTTATTAAACTCCAATGAAACAATCTGCAGATTTCATTAAAATTTAATAAACTATCATCTTGTCTTTATTTTTAGTTAGCACAGACCTTAAACACTTAAAGCTGTAAGCTAATGATAGTTATATAAGAGCAGATGCTGCTGGTGCAATAAGCTGTACGTTTTACGTCCAGTGGATGATGATCTGATTAGTCGACTAATCGCAAAAATAATCGGTGACTAGTCGACTATCAAAATAATCGTTTGTGGCAGCCCTATTAGATACATTTCAGAGCATTTTTCTAGCCAGTGGCTGGGAACGAGGCAGAAAACACGAGAAACACTGAAAAGCCAGGTTACTTTATTGGAGCAGTGTGACCTATGGGTTTTTTTTAGCTATTAGATGGAATGAGAGAGAACGTCTGTGTGAAGGCTGGAACCAGACATCTCACTCATCTCATTGTTCACAGTGGAAAGTTTTTTAGGCAGCGGCAAAAACAAAAACAAAAATGTATATCAGCTCCGGTCATCAAAAACACAGCATGTTTACCTGCTCCAGGCATCATCTGAGTCATACTGATTTTACTACTGCAGCAACACTTCGTACGAATGTGAACACATACCTTGTTAATGAAAGCACGCAGAGCGGCGAACACGTGTCTGAGGGCAGCTTCTGACTGGCCGACTTTGAGGAAAGTCAGGTAGACGTCAAACACCTTCTTCATCAGTGCGTTGTGACCGTCGCTGTCCAGCAGCTGGTTCTGAATCACACACACACACACAAGAATAGATGCACAAAATATCAGTGCAAACTATATTCATCAATTTCCTACATCACTGTTGATGTGTGAGCAGATTTATGAGCTGAACGATGCTGATGACGTTTTAGGCGCATCTCATTCTGTTCTCATCGACTAAAAGCAAACGAGATGACAACGACTGATGGCAGCGGCTGATTTTTACTGTGTCCCATCAATTTCGGGACCCTACAATTTGGGATCCAGTGTCAGTATCAGTACTCATGCTCGCATCAGATGAAGCCATTGATAAAGTTACTGTTTCGAAAAAAACCCCACAGCTAGAGCATGAGGATACACCCAATAAAAGCTTCTATATGTGAGCCTGCTTGTAATGTGGCAATGCGAATTGCGTAGGTTGTTGGTTGCAACTGTCTTGAGAAAAACCCAGCCAGACAACAGCTGCCAACAAATAAAAAGAATGACATCTAAATATGTCCAACTTCACTCCATCCACACCAAAGGACTACTTGAGAACAACACCAGATGTTCAGTAGGCTGGCTGGGGTCCAGAACTGTCTCGAAAGCATATCTCCACTTAAGGATAATAAGCAAAAGGACCAAGTCTGGTGTTTGGGTTTGTTTTTTTGTCTTTAGGTAAGCTGCGTTAAACAACACCGAGCAGTTGAGGAAGCTGTGACGTCAAACAAAGGCAGAGCCGATAAAACAGAGAATCAAACTCTCCCAGAATGATATGAACCTGCATGAAGGATGAAAAAATTAGCTCCACAAATCCAGCAAAGACATCCATCCACTGTGAAGCATGAGGTCAAGACTAGGACTTGGGTTTAGCTTGGCACTCAGGAGTGATGGTTAAACTCGAAGGAGCTTTAAATGCTTGAATAGCCTCTCATAAATACAACGACAACAAAAAATGGGCCCAAATTCCAGGCCCCACAAGTTTGAACACATTTTTGAGGCTCAAAATGTGGTTACTGTTAGGTTATGATTCGATTTATGCTAGGGGTTAGGGTTATGCATTCATTTTTGA
The DNA here is from genome assembly GCF_965226115.1 of Aulonocara stuartgranti. NCBI lineage: Eukaryota > Metazoa > Chordata > Actinopteri > Cichliformes > Cichlidae > Aulonocara > Aulonocara stuartgranti. Next base: position 27,001,518 of record NC_138941.1, read on the forward strand.
TGGTTAGGGTAAGCCGCTAGTGAAAGCATTATGTCAATTAGATGTCCTCACTAAGACATAAAAGGCAAAAGTGTGTGTGTCCCGCTACACACAGAGTGGAGCAGGCAGAGCCACGAAAGGTTAAACAAAGATAACAGAAAACTGTTTAAAATGTGTTCATTTTTTAAATCGTTCATTTAGACAACATCAGACTCAGCACTTACTCGGGTGACTTGCAGAAATATGTAAAGAAAAGATGAGCATACATATTAAGATTTCTCTGAGTGTTATTAAGAGCTGAAAACCTCTTAAACATCACGGAGGCTGACTCAAAATTTCATAACAAGCACATCACTTATTTAAGGACTCAGTGACATTTGAATCACTTTAAAAGCTTATCTACCATCTTGGTTGGACTGTGTGTGCAGTGCTTACCTTGAAACACTGAGTGAACAGACTCAGGATGTCCAGGACGCTGAGGCAGACCTCGGTGGAGGTGTTGCCTTCAAGCAGGGCCTGATGGTGGATTTCTGCTTCTGACAGCCCTGCCCCTGAAACACAGAAACACACATGGAGACATAAAGAAATCCTGAGGTGCTGTGCATGCTAATGGTTCACATTGTGGTGTAGAACAGATTCTAATTGTAACCCTTTTATCCAGAAAATACTGATGACTGCAAAGTTATTCTTAAGTATTGTTGTGTTTGCTGATTTCCTGCTTGCTTTGAAATGGTAATTTACATACAGCTCATTAGGCAAATGCTTCATTGACTGATTTAATTGCACAAATCAACATGTAATTACATCTTGTTTAAGATACTCCTAGTAGGTACCAAATGTTATTAAAGAACACAACATCCAGCGCAAGTCCATTTTTCATTATTAGCATAGAGCCAGAGATAAGAACAACTTGTTTCTCGGTAAAGTGCAAAATAACAAGGAAAACACATGTGACACATCAGTCTATAGGGTACATGTACAATCATTTTATACACAGGTTATTACATGCAAATCTTTTGAGAATCCTGTAAACAGCAAACACTGCATTAAAGCCACAGAGAATTTTTTATAGAGGATTTTATGTTTAAGATTAAGATGCAGCAAAGAAAATCCCTGTTTGTATGCGGGTGAACGCGCCCATTTATTTTCTGCAACAGCGTTTTCCGTGGTGATTCTACACACTGTTGCATTAATCTAGCATTGCTGCAAATCCATTACGTGAAGACCAGAGAGGCCTTAGAGCTCGACATACTGCGGTCAGTGGCTCAAGATAATGTCTGTTTAGAAAGCACAGCCTGAGAGTCAGTTGGCTAGCTCTGTCTTGGAGGAGCGGCATTTCAACCCATGATGAACTGTTTCCTTTCAGTCGATTCACTCGGTACAATACATAAGTATGGGATATCGCGCCCTTGCATTTCCTGGCTGAAGAAACCTTTATTCACGCCTTTAAGGTGGATGATCTGTGACGACATACACACAGCCCCTCCTGCGCATATACCCCCTGTCATCCCTCAGTTCTTACGCTCTTCATCTCGCTGACAACACATCTTTTTTTTTTTTTTTTTTTTTTTTGTGTCCCGTTTGGATCTTTAGCCAAGTGGATCATCATGGCCTTGCCATATTGGTCCATTTGATTGACCTTTATTATAATTATGAATTTATTTTATTTTCAGTTGCTACAAACGGGACAGACATGACTGGGGGATAGGACAGGGAGAGAGAATGAAAGAAAGAGAGGGAGAGAAAGAAAACCAAAGGGGAGAAGAGACGGTGAGAAGGGGGGGAAGAAAGAAAAACAAACAAACAAACAAACAAAACACCTGGATCACCTGTATGGAGAAAAAAAACAGAAGAGAAAGCAAACAACAAAGAGCAACATAATAAAAAAAACGGCACCATCACAATAAACTAGCTAGCAGTAGATAACAGTAGATACTAAATAATAAACGATATTGTGCAGCACGCAAGATAGACAGCGCACAATGTGCTTTGAGGCAGCAGCCAAGAAAGCTGTAGTCCGCGTCTGTGAACACCCGTGTGTACACCTGTGGATCAGCATGCTTGTATTCCAAAGGTTTCTCCATGTAACGATCTGCTAGGGAGTGTGGGGAGCCCCAGAGTACAAGGACCCGAGGAGGACCACCAAAGGGGGGGGAACCATGCCACCCTCCTGGGAAGAGCTGAGTAGAGCCCCAAAGGAGAGGTCACCCCGCAGCTACGGAGCAGAGGCCAGAGGGGGTTGCAGTGGTGTGCCCGCGGGCTCTGCCGGCAGCCAGCTGTGCCAGAGAGGACCGAGCTTCAGGCCCAGAGGCCAGAGGCCTGAGGGCCCCCCACCCCTCGGAAGGAGCCCAGCCGGGCCACAGGCGCCCGGCCCCGCCAATCGGCCACCAGGAGTGAGCCGGTACATACATGAGCGCCCAGCCCCAGACGACAAGGACCACCAACACACCAACGTCTGAGGGCATCAGCCACCGGCAGGGAGTGTGGTGAGGGGAGATAGGCCTGCGTACTTTAGAGGGCCTGAGATGTACCCAGAGAGCTCGAGTCTAAGACCCAACCTGACATATAGACACAGACGAACAGGCACACGCGGACACAGACGTGCATTCCCACCCCATATGCACAACCAAATACTCGGCACTCACCCAACGTGTAGACAGACACAAATAGACACTGCACAGACAGGTTGAGTTCATTCTCCACCTCTCCTATATCTCTCCCCCCACCTGCAGAGTGAGCTCCTGTAGTGAGGTGACCACCTGCAAAGATATAACAACCTCCCCACCAGTTAGAGAGCCCCCTAGTTGGGCCGATGCACCAGAGGTCCCCTGCACTGGGGCTGAGCCCCCCTGCACCCACCTGCCCACTGCTCCGGCGACACAACAGCCAGGACCCAAGCCCCCAAACCCAAGGCCCGGCCAGCACCCCAGACCGGGGGGCGGAGCACCCCCAGACCCCCAAGCCTCCACGCCCGTCCCGGACCCTCCCAGGGGCAGCCAGGCTACCAGGCCAGTAACCAACGTCCGCCAGCACAGACCCTCCCCCATCTCCGCTGTATGCAGCCACAAGGAAAACACCATCCAAGAGCCCCCAGAGCTCCTAACCAGGTCATGGCCACATCCCCCAGGTTAGGGGGATGTAGATGCACACGTGGATTCATGTTCTAAAAAGACCTTCTTCTGACGATTCACAGATACAATTTTCTTTGGTGATTTTCACACTTTAGCACTTGTGAAATCAGTGGTCACACGGTTGAGAAACTGCTGCTCTGCAACAGAACTGATAGTTTCTAATAGTTCTTTAAGTAGCACTTTGTAATATGGTCGGCGACTAACAGCGTAGTTCCCCTGTAATCAAATGTCATTTCAACCAATGTTATTTGAAATTACAATGTAATTACATTTACCTATAAATACCTAAAGGTAGAGGCACTAGAATAACAAGTCAGGTTTTTACAGGAAACAAAGAAATGACTATACTGTAAATAATTTTAAGTAGTGTACAATTTCATGCTAATTTTGTAGAAAAATGTAAATAATCATAAATCGTAATCTTGCCTTTTTACAACTTTATTTAATTCATTATGCTGATGTGCATTTATTATTTATCATTCAACTGTCTTTTTATTTTACCAATATAAATGTGAGAAGGGCTGTTCTTCTTTACCAGTTTACATTTGCAGGCCTATGTGACCTTATACAATAACCCCTTCATAATACAGCCTACAACAGGGTAAGATGGGAAAATGCTGTTGTTTTTTCCACAAATTACCAAATAATAAAGAAGTATTACTTACAGACTATTAAAATTTACTTTAAATTAGTTTAACTATTTGTTTCCAGTAAAAACCTGACTGGTAGTATTAAGTATTTGCAGGAAAATCTTAATTACCTTGTAAATAAAATACATTTAAATTCCTTTTGATTACAGGGAAATTAGTGTCATACTAAGAAGTTTTCTTTTTCCTCGTCCACATGCACAGAGAAGAGCTGAACAGTTAGGTTGTTGACACACTTTTTCAACTACTCATTGCACCAGCAAATATGACACACAAATTGGAGCGTGACCAGCAAACATCCTACCAGAGCCTACACGTGGAGCTGGTGTGGTGGAAGGATTGAAGCAACAGGCAGTGATGCAGCAGCACTCACATGACAGAGGTTGAGACAGAACATGTTTTATCTTTTTAATGCCAAAATTGGAACGTGCACTTGGTTTATGATGTGATGGGAGTGTTAGTGTGCATGCTCTATTGTAGCTCCAGTTGCCTCCAGTTCCTTGCATCTGATTCTACTACTTATAGATTTTTGTGTCCTCAAATAATACCAAATAAAACAATAACAAAACTAATAATTTCACATTCATACATTTCTTAAATTAAACACTTTCATTTCAACAGAAAAGGTGAACATAAGGATAATAAGGACTGTCACTACAGACTAGGCGTGCCACATTAGGAATGTAACCGCCTCTCTCCAGATTCTCCTGTGAATCTTTCTGCAAGCCTAATCTTTAACAAACAAATCATTGGTTGTGGAATTATTGTCTTTCATATGAAATATTCCTGTGCAAACCTCAACTGTATGCAGACTCCCTCGGCTGGAACACAAATGCAATCTATATCACTTTACCCGCATGATTTCTTGACGATTAGTGCGGTGCTGGCAGAATTAACTGTTCCATTACGACTTCAATTCCTGTAAATTTCTAGGAATCTTAGATGTGAAGTGTTTTGCAACCTGACGTTTTGCATGTGAACTAGTGGGAGTGCTTACATATGTTGAGTGTGAAGGAGGCTTCCATGGTGTTGAACTGGTGTATCTTGCTCTGCATGAGGCTGGCACGGTTGCAGCGCATGGGTGGCATTGTCTGAGACTTTCCACCTGACGAGAACAGCTTCGACACACATGCCTCCTGGCTCCTATATCGATAATAACAGGAGCAAGAAGGAAGGAGGAAGAGGAATAACATAAGACCCTGTTCCTGTAACTCTCACTGAGCTGGATGTATTACGATATATAACAAATATGTTAATACCTGATAATTAATAAAAGATCGACACAAGCTGATTAATACCAAACAGAACATTTTAATACATTTAAAAAAAGAGAGGAGTAAAGGTGTATTTCATGACCTGGCACCTTGCTTCCTTAAAACTCAACTAAATTTATTTGGGTTTCAAATTTCAGGCGCTGACAGATAAGGTAAATATGACACACAATACAAAGGCGCAGCTTTGTTTTTCAGCCTTACCTGCCGATGTTCCTCTTTCCAATGTAACGGAACTGAGCCAGACAGACCCTGCGGAGAAAACATGAAGCACGAAGCGCCTTTTGCATCCACTTAGAATGTTGACACAAGACTGATAGAGCAGTTAAAACACACGCATAGTTTTGTTTAATATTTACATATGGCTGTTGTTTCATTAGCTACTCACTCGAGCAAACTGAGGAAGTTCATGATGTCTTGAGGGCTGATTTTGTTCCAGTAGGCCATCAGAGTGTCTGTGGGCAAAAAGACAAAGTGGACACACTTGGCTATATGGTTTTAGTCCCCCAGAGCGATCACTGTCAGAAATAGAAGAACAGGTAGCCGAGTCACGTTCTGAGTAAGTGATGTGCACTGTGGCTATAGAGCCTCACTGACCTTCTGACAAGGTCTTGGCGATGTGCAGGAAAGAGAACAGTAGGCCTTTGATTTCATATTGTCCCAGTCTGCCGATAGGAGGCATGGTGCTGCTGCTCATGGTTGAGGCGCGTCTCTGCAGCTGGAACAACACACAGAAAACGCTCGTTAACTCATTTTAAAGCACTCCTACTTCCTGTTTGGTTAGGACCAGCACTAGAGGAAAATCTTTGAGTGTCAGAGGATCTAAACGGTCGTATTTTACAGAAGGAGAATGATTTATTTAAACCCAGACTTGAGGACAGGCTCACTGATGAAACCTTTGTTACCAAAAAAAATCCTGAGCGCAAACAGTATGTGAGAGGTTGCTTTCGCAATTAATATCTCTTATCAGCAAACACACAAAACAAACATGTTATTGCTTTTGATTACACAAAGCAGTGACAAGAAACAATTCTTAGAATTATGCTGATGAGGTGAATCGTGGATGTAAAAATATACAGATTTACAGATAAACCAGCAGAAAAGCTAAATTTAGAGCAAAATTGCACAAAAACCACTGAGCAGAATGTCATCAGTCCTGGAGGCGAGAAGGAGACGGAGAAAAGGAAGAACCTATTCATTTTTCACTTGTCTTTACACCTTGGCCTTAGGGGGACGATATAGCTTCAGAGTGCTTTTTCTGTTTAAACGTCATTATGTGTTTTTCTTCAATCTGTCAGGGGTTTCATCTAACTGTCATTTACAGGTCAAATCCACATGACTAGCACTTTCTCACGTTGCGACTGAATTGTAAGCACGGGCGCCTGCTCATCTGGCATCTCATAGCGAAACGCGAATGATCGCTGGTTCACATGAAGGTGGCGTTTTCCAGTACAAGCCACGTCACACGTTTCCCAAATGAGTCATGGTTGAAGAGCAGGAGAAGAGTTTATGTTGGCTCTGAGTTTACAGAGGTTTCCTGCTGAGAAGACACCGCCATTGTCCAAAAGTAACATGCAGCTGCTTTTTAACATCATTGCCAGAAAGTGAGCCGTGAAGGCTTCAGATGTAACGCCGAGGCCGTGTGTGTACGTGGCCTACACGAAGCCCACGTCCGGTGAGTAAAATGTTAAAGTGGAACAAAGCAGCGCAAAAGTTTGAGCACTTCAGAACTAATTAGAATTTCCTGATTTGGGAAGTGACAACAAACCTACCAGTGAACAAAACACTTAAACCGAAATTTGCATATCGCATGTTTCAAGGCTGCTTTGCATACGGTATGTTTAGGTTTCCCGCACAGTGTTTCAGAAGTGCTTCCGTGAGGTGACTCCAAAGGGCTCAGACTGCATTCTTAGAAGTATTTAAAAATGCATATAAAAAGTTTCAGGGCTGCAACGCAAAACCGTGATAATCAGACATTGTCAGACTTGTCTTGATGTCAACAGTTCAGCATAACTGACATTTCTGAATGACATTCCAGGTAAGGGAAAAAACAAAGAAGAACAAACCAGTGTCCAGCTTGTCGGTTTTCTGGAACTTAGAGAAACCACAAAGTTTATTTATCTAAAAATGAACTGACTGACAATCTGCCCTAAATATGTTTAACCTGTTGGGCTAAAATGAAATGTTACCTCACCTCATTGCTGTCCGGTGTTCCTGGGTCCATAAATAGAGAGCCTCTGGAGTCTTCCCTCCTCACAACGTGGCCATTCTGAGTTGGCTGACCTGCAACCAAAATAGGTTTGTTGGGGTCCAAAGCTTCCTAACAGTAGCTCCTAGTGGAAAATTCTTTATATTTTCCAATAAAATTAAACAAATTCATAATTCTAAATAAAAACGTATGAAACCATTCTTACGTCAGGACTCTCAGGAAATGTTTGGGCCAATATGCTATACAGGAACAACACACCATTACTCATTCCATTGAGCCTGTGAACATCATTGTACGCAGTAGTCCAGCATCGTGATGTCTGAGAACACAACCCTTGTTGTGTCACCAGGGAATAAGAAGCTAATGAACTCCTTTTCTGGAATAAACAAAGGCTTTCTACTTGAGACTACAGATGATTACATTGTTGCTTCTGCTGCTTTGATTTTCATATTTGTTTACTTTCAATCTGCCTATTTTGGCCTGTTTACGCTACCGAAATGCAAGACTACGTGGTCCCTGTTTTAAACATTTAACCCTTTTGGTCTCGAAGAATAAAAACTGTTTAGCCTCCCAATCTTCTCAGGTCAACGTGTATTTGACCTAATGAGCAGCTGCTATAACTCAGTAAAACACCCACGTTCACTGGGTTTTCGAGGATTCTGTTTGATACCGATCTTATTCATCTGATTTCAACATCATGTTGGTAGTGAATAAAATACTAGAAATGTTGTAGGATTGGCTAAGAAGTTTGATGTCTGTCTGGCCAACAGCTGCTGCTTTCAGACAGAGTGCTGCTAATGGATCAGTGGGTGTTGAAGCCATATGTTTCTATCATAATGAATAACGTAAACAGGAAGACGCCATATGTACGGTTTCTATTGTTCTCTACTCACCGTGCTCTTTCTCGATCGCTGTGCTGATCCTCCTCATGTCTGTGGATATTAGGTCATCTCTGGAGCCCTGGCCAACCACAAGATGGAGCGAGTGAAAACTGTGTTGCAAAGAGGTGAGCTGGCACATTCCGAATATTATAATCAGACCAAGAGCAGATGTTCGACATTCTATTTCCTGCAATTTGAGGAAATATTTTAACGGTGAAAACAAAACGTAACAGTTCTGGCACCTTTGTTCGGAATGTATTGTGCCACTTTAGCTTCCTCGGAGCAATCTTTTACTGTTTACTCACTCAGTCTGAGAATTCCTGCATTACACAGGAGGGATTCCCAGCACGTACGGTGCTTAATACATCTATTGGACCACCAATTTATTATTCTACAGCTGCCCTAAATTAACAGTAATTACCAAAATAATTGCTGTACATTTTTGTAAATGCACTGGGTTTTAACTGATCTGTATACCAGACCAGACCAGTTTTCACAAAATCCACTGCACTTGGCACCACGGTACACTATTTGGCAACAACTGAATTGAATCTAAAATAGAGAGACTGACATTAAAACTTTTATAGTCTGTAGGATCCCATGAATGTGTGCCCACTGCGGGTCAGAGTTCATGCTGCAAGATTTTGTCTTATGATCACTTCCCTGGGATGGAATAGTTGTGAAGCTCCGGCTAGTAATGCTAGTAATCCCAGTACTGGAGTGGCGTCAGCGACACTGCCCATATGGAAAAGAAATAGTAAAAACTTATATGTGATTTACTCATGAAAGTGGCCACTTTCTCATCACTTTCATATATTGTTTTAGTAAGTATCCAAAACATACAAGTTTCATTATATAATTTTTCAAGGGATCTTATATCTGTTTTCACTCTTATATGCTTTTCATACAAGTTTCACACAAGACAGATACAAACTTTATAAGATTTATATATATCTTTTCCATGTGGGTGGGGTTTGCAGTCTTCTTGAAACGTGCTCCTTCAAACTACATGACATTAAAGTCATCTGCCAAGGAAAACAAATAATAAAGCTAAAAGCTACTTTTGACTACTCTCTTATCCACAGGAGGTCACCAAAGCGGGTAGCTTTGCATGTTTGATTTGGCAGAGAGTATTTGTCCTGGGATCAAGTCGGGGATCTTTCTTCAGCTATCTTTGTAACAACCACTTTGAGTTTCAGGACATCAGAAAGATGAATACGTCTGTTTCTTTGATCCCTGGACCTTCAGTTTATATCCCCCCCTCCCGTGTTTCCCTGTTAACTCTCACTCACTGTTTGGTGTTTTGATATTTTTGTTGATGTGTAGTTTTGCCTCCCCTGTCTCATTGCTGTTGATCAGTTTCAGCTGTGACTTGTTACCCTGGTGTTTCCCGTCTCCCATCAATTTTTCAAAATAGCGTTGTGTTTGAATTGCTCTGTATTTGTGTGCGGTTTGGAGTATACATTTGTTAGCACTCAAAAATGTGCACACAAATCATTGTAAACATTTGTAAATGTTAGCTTGTGTTTGTGGATTAGACCACACGCACATTTGTAAACCTTTTGAGGCTAATTTCACTCCAAAACCAAGCTTTGCAGGCCACGCTGGTCCTTGGCAGCCGGTTTCAAGCCAGGTGTTAAGACTCTACCTTTGCATTCGCATTAACATTTTGAATTTTCACTCCACATCCACCAAGAGGCCTCACAATGTTGCTGAACTGAAAACAGGTCAACAGCGACAGCACAGTAGGCTGGGCCCTATTGTATAGCACAGGTAAACTAACCTTTTTAATTCATTTGTCATTTTCAGTCCTGTCAGACAGGCTAGTTTGGACACGTGCTGGAGAAAAATTCAAGATTCCTTACCTCGATTTTACATCATGTATCTGGCTTTGTTTAGTACTTCATACGACAAGTAGCTGTCATATTAAGGATTTTGCAACTAATTATTTGAAACTGGAAAACTGTAAATGAGACTTTTTGAACTGAACTGAGAAACTTATGAGGCCCTAATTATAGATGAAATCAGATTTTTATTTTGATAAACACGGTCATAAAAATAGACTGGTACATACTGTACAGTATGCTTCATGATTCCATTGAATTACAACAACCACTCCTTCTGAATAAGTCTATGCCTGACTGAAGATCTTACAGCACAACAGCCAATTCATATGTGAAACTGACTTTTAGTTACATCACAGAAATCCCCAAGAAAAGGAGCGTTGTGAGGTGACTCACGTTTAGGCCCAGCCCAGGACTGGAGATGAGAGGCTGAGCGGAAAGCTGCTTCAAGTTCTGGTAGAGCAGCTCATAAAGTGGGAGGTACAGCAAACAGATCCTGGCCTGCTGGTTCTGAAACCATAAACATTTGAAAACAAGTAAAAGGAGATGATTATTGTAGGTTAATGTTAACTACACATAGCCCTTACCTTTCTGTGGCTGCACTCTAACTTAGGTGGTTTGCATAAGAGACAATCTTATCTAAACTAAAATAGAAAGGTATGCACAGGTGGTGACCTGTGTCACATACTTCATTTACTTTTATGGGTAAAAATGCTGAGCTCACTTGGTAGGACATTTGGCCTCTGTTGATGATTGATGTATTACACATTAAACAATATCTCCTTTATTTTGTTTCTAAGATAGGCGTTGTTTTTAATGCAGGTGTGTATTGTGTAAATGCCAAATCAAATACTTTAATCATTGGAACTCATTGTTATTTTGCATTGTTCCCAAACAGAATCGTTGAGAACAATAAATCATTGTTCTGCCCTTTTCTCCGTCCACATTCCTGCTCATCCTGCCTCTGCTAGTTCCTTTCTGTTTGCATGCTCCTAACCTTGAAAGCGGTGTAGCGATCATCCATGGCGTGTTTAATAAGAAGGTTCTTGAGGATGCCCACGGCCTGTTGCCTCACTTCGGGCGCTTGCTGCAAGGCGTCAGCCACCTCTCTCAGCAGCAGCCCCACCAGGAAGTGGTTACGGCAGTATTCCTCCGTCAAACTGAACTCCAGACTCTGCTCTGTGATTGGGCCAAATAGGAAGTGAGAGAGCATCAGGATGAGCTGAAGTGAAATTTCCTAACAGTAAATTCTGGTCTGGTAAAAATCCGTTTCCAATCTAATTGAATCGACTTCTTACAACATTTTTTTCCTTGTGAGCAATCAGTCTATAATGTAACAACGTAAGCTGCAGATGTTAAAGGGAAAGCCTAAATCCTCGACCTCAGCAGCTGTGTAACACACTCTGCTAGCACACTTTAGGCCCCTTAGGGCAGTGCTCTGAACTTCATTTGGTATGCTTCACTTCTCAAACCACAAAAAGTCTGCATGACACATTTAACTATTGTTAGTTATTAACAGGAAAAATGGGAACAAAATTTTATTGAAACAAAGGTTAGCATGATAGAATCAGCCCAGCATCATCCAGCCCTGCAAAACCCAGTAAAGGCAGCTGAAGGCTGGAAAGGACAGACTTGCGTAAAAACTGTGGACAAGCTGCAAGAGTGAATGACAAAAAAAAAAACGGGAATCCCAATAAAAAGATTTTTTTGGATATGCTGGGAGTTACAACTGGGTTCCTAGAACTACTGGTGAGGTTATTCTTTTCTGTCGTCTCATCGGCCAGGAAGTGATATTCCCACATTTTCTCACACCCTTAAAACACGATAGAATGACATATAAAATTAGGTTCTGAAACATACTGAAAGTAAGCATGAGTAAATAAGCTTTATTTTATTATAAACACATGCTTGAAACAATGCATTTTGATTGGATATAGGAGATTTTAGACCAGTCACGAATGCTGAAATCAATGTTTCATAAGGGAAACAGTGATCCGGCTAATGAACTGTTTTTGTTTGTTCTTTTCCTTTAATTTCTCCTCAGACTGCATATTTTTACTAAATAACTATAAATAAAAAACATCCTGGCTTAATAGTGCACAACTTGGCCCTCAAGAGTTTTACTTCCTGGCTTTTCTCTTTTGCGGCGCCTTGCAAGATAAATGCTTCAGAGCGCTTTGCATTAAAAGCACCAAACAAGCACCGACACAAACACAGCAGATTTATACGATATGATGTGTCTTATTCAGTAGTTATAATGTTTGATAGAAGCAAGTGTGGCAAATTCAATCATTCAAAGTGCATCGCTCCAAACCACTATGCAACAAACTCACGGAACACATTCATCAGGACATTAACGTTTCCACAACACACAAAGCGGAGCGGACTTGAATAATTCATCAGGAAATCTGCTGGAAATGATCTTTCGGTGTTATTCAGACAAGAGAAATAAACAAACAGACCACTAAAAAATGAGAAGTTCAACAGAAACAATGACATGGAGTTCAACAGCAGCCCTGGGTTAATATTAACACAGGCAGTGCAGCCTGGAAAACAGAAACCATCTCCAATTATCTCCTCTAATGACAGACACGGGCAGGCAGACAGAGAGACAGACGGGCGGAGGAAAGCGAGAGAGAACCACAGCTTCATGAGAGATGCTTCTGACTGGTGTTTACAACAATCAAGTGAATTAAGCATTAGGAAAAGAGGATTTGTTGATTCCCATAACAGCCCAGCTGCTCTCCTCTACAGCACGCAGGCTCGGGCCCTGGTAGGAAAATGAAGGCAAGAGCCCGGAATTAGCATTATTCCGAGTGTGAGGGGAATGAGTGCCCTATGAGGGTGGGTGGGAGGGAAAAAAATCAGGCGGCGGTGTGGTTAGTGCAGGTGAGGACAAGGAGGAGCAGTCATGTGCAAGGTGTCAGCAAACGTGGTGGTGTCAATGGGTGCGGTGGGCTTCACCTACCTACGGGCCCAAAAAGCTCCGTCGCATACGGAATAAAATCTGACCACAAGCAAAAACACACAAACAAACAACAAAAAACAGAGAGGGGTGGAGTAAAAATAAAGACATTCGGGGTAAAACTGTAAACAATCCATGCAGCATTTCCACAGCGCGCACTCCAGTGTTTGTTTTCATGGTGTCGTGTAAAACGGGTTGTGCGATAAAGTGTTGGCAAACCTTGTTCACCAGAGATCCGACTAATGCGGATAGGTGTGATGTAATGTGTGTGTGTGTGTGTGTGGGTGTGTTTGTGGGCCAAACAATCAGGCGGGTTAATAGGATCAGTGTGGTGGATGCATGTCAGAAAAAGGTCAGGGGCTGGGGTCGTGTGACAGCAGGTCAGTGGATACATGTGCGGTAAAAAGTAGGCCTACACAGCGCGCTCTTACCTTGTACCCTCTGCAGCTTGGTGCGCCCGAAAGCCATGGGCAGGTTGAGAGGGATGAAGTGCTCGTGGTTACACAAGGTCATCAAGAAGTCAAACTTCATCTCGGTCAGCACCTGTGGCCAACGGGCGAGAGTGCGGTTCGCACACAAATATGCAAATTTCGGCCAAACAGAATTCTCAATGTAACATCAAAAGCTGCCCGTGGCGGGGCGTCTGCGAGAGCAACACATTTGACTAACAAATCCAAACAACATAAACAGAGAAGGCCGGGAGAAACTGTTCAACATCAGACACAGCGACAGGTGAGCATGAGACAGGGCGCGACTACACACACATCGTGGAGGCGCTCACGAAAACGCCCCAGTGCACGCTTCAGTTCACTTTAGATCTTTGTCCTTTAAGGTGGTTAATAATAAATAATGAATGCCGTGAATCTGCAAACATAAAGGTGCAACTGATGTTTAGAATGCAGCAGTGCTGATGCACGTGTTTAAGAAAATTCAATAATAAATTGCTCAGGGGGGGAAAAAATGTCCCCTTTTTGGATAAAATTTTTTAGGCTAGTTTGAGTAGTTTCACTAGTTTTTGTTTTGTTTTTTTAAACTTAAAAAAAAACTTCCTAAAAACCTAAATTTGCCTCTGACATATGCCCTCCGTACAGTAATAATTATAAAGACTCAAAGTGACACTGAAGCGAATAAAAACTCAACTAAAATTAAACATTTTCAAACAATTAAAATTAAACTGAAATAAGAAGAGCTGCCCTCAAAACTAACTAAAAACAAACATTTAAAATGAAATTAAAAATTAATTATATATAAATATATATAAAACTAATAAATATAAAACTATAATAACTCATTTTTCATGTTTCTGTAATGGTTAATCCATCAGTAATAATATTTTTAATGCGAATATAATTATTGCAATCATGCATGAATTTTTCAAACGCACAGTTTTACAAGAAAGCTGCTAAAAGAGTTTAATATTGCATTTAATTCATTTCTGATCTCAGAGAGGAAGAGTATGCCTGCACAAAGCTGAGTTCAGAAACATCCATTCAGTTTATTTCACTAACAAACAACAATATGATTTTAAGATTTGTAAACAATTTGTCCACAGGTTTGTAAAATATTTACGTTCTTGTGTTTACAACAGATGGTTTAATACGTTTATGAAATTTTGTACGTGACAGGAAACCTCTGAGCAGGAAGCGGCTTTATTAGAACTGACTCACTGAGAAGTAATAGAACCTTTATTAGAAAACATACTACATCAGCTATAATCAATAACAGTGTGTATGATTCATAAAATTACTTTTATTAACATTTTATTGAACAAATAAATTAAATATTATTGATATGTGCTATTTATTATTGAATTATTGAAGCCTTGGGTTGTCACACATGTGCTACACCTCCACTCTGACGTTGTGAGGTTGCCCAGCTCTGTGGAACACGTACCTTGGGATCTTTAGGGCTGAAATGACACATGTAGTGGTTGACCAGGCCGAAACCGAAACCTCTGTTCATGACAGTCAGGCACCTCTGAGGAGAGAAAGCAGACACGAGAAAACAAGCTGCTGAAATTCATGCAAAACGATGGAGATCTCAGACAAAACAATGCACTATTTTGTCTGAGATCAGCATTTAAAGGCGGCGCTGTCGTGTCCTGAGGCACAGCAGTAACACATAATCTTACGGATCACAACAACACTGCTAATACAAGTTCAGGCTCGTAATACACCCTGAACTAAAATTACAGCAAACCTGTTTTGTTTTTTTAATTTTCTGTCATATATAAATAACAGTGATCCCTATTAAGGAAAGGGCCTCAAAGAGAGTACCTAAAATGGTTATCTTAGGCTTAAAGAGCTGCTTAAAGAACAAAGCCTCACCAGTTTGCCGTTGTAAACAGTCTGCTTATGAAGGGCTGCCAATCAGAAGGAGCTAAATCAGCCTGTTTAAATCAAGGGATGCCTTGAATGACTACAGCAAGGCCCAGTAAAAGGCCCTACTCTAGCAAAGTCCATGAATAAAAATAAGCAGCTGGAAATGAGCAACAGGTCTTCTTTGAGCTGGTTTCATATTTAGCCTTTGGGGTTCACACCTTGATGAAATTCGCCAGGCTCAAGTTGATGCAGCGAGCCTCCTCTGGGATTTCTGAGTGGCGGATGGTGATGTGCGGCATAATGGACAACACCAAGGACTGCAGAGCCTGGTGGAAACTCTCCGGAAAGCGCTGGGCCCGTGGCATCTAAAGAGTGGGGAGGAATAGCATGTAATGATCCATCACTTTAAAGTCAAACAGCCACCCATATTATGAAGACAGATCATTCCCAGCATATAGATAAGACTAAAAGGTTTATACTGTCTCTAACTACTTCTGTGTAGCAGCAAACAGCAGCGCAGCTCGGCCTGCTGCTGAATGTTTAGGATTTTTGGCAAAGACTCAGATGTAACACAGGCTCGCGGTATCAGAATGCCAAGTACACAATGAGTTTTCTTTGGGTGTCTGTGTTTTGTGTCATCGCATGTGGTTACGCGGACAAAACAATATGTGGACTAGGTCTTATAACAACATCCAGTCCACATAAGACTTTCAGTTAAAGACTACAAACTCTTGAACTGCTCAGCGTTATTGAGCGAAAAACGCTTTTTACCAACCTTCATGCGGTTCTCCTCCTGCAGGTACTGAGCCATGGATTTTGCCATGGTTTCAAAGAAGAACCAAGAGTACTGCAGAAAAGAGCGAAAGGTTACCCATTATGCAATCTTCCTAGGAATATAATGGGAGTATATTACAAGAAGAGTGAGTCAGGGGAAACTGGAAGAGAGATAAAAGAGACATGAGAAGTGTAGTGTCCTACAAGCAGCTACATGTTGAACAAGTTTCTCTTTCGAAACTGGTGACAACTGCTGTCAGAACCCTTCGTTTCCATTCTTAGAGAGTTGCACCATCTGCTGCTTAAAGTTGGTTCTACGTGTGGACGGATGCATGAATTATCCGCGCGACTGAGTGCGCACCTTGAGCAGTTTATTGCTGGTGTTGAAATCAGCAGTTTGCTTGAGGGTGGCTGTTACAGCTGTGGCCAGCAACTCGTGAGTGGTCACTGAGTTTCCTGATGCAGGATTGTTGGTTACAAACACGTACTACGAAGAAGAGAGAGAACAGTAAAACAAAAGCACTTTAGTTTATAGACACAAGCAGAAACACAGGCAGTGTTTGCGGCAGCTTACCTTAACAAAAGAGCGCAGGTAGTGTTCCAGTCCCTCCTCGTGGCATTTGGAAACTATATGTATGATCACACTGAGGGCACAGAGCATGGAAATTCAATCTATGTCCTTTTATCAGGAGTAAAAGCAGTAAAAGTACAAAGAATTTGTTTTTTAGCTGACCGCAAAGAGTTAACAGCAATCTCGTGGGCTTCTTTGGTGGCGGCTGTGAGCACCTCAAACAGCTGCATCAGCACTGTCGGCAGGAAGGTGATGATGACATGAGTCTCCATGGCATGTAGGCACTGAGGGAAAGAGGCCAGACAAGATCACTTTTACTTCTGACTCCCAGATATTTATAAGAATCGTAATTACACGCCTCCACACAATATATATATATCACCCTGATCTTGAAAAACTGTAGCCTATTAGATATAAAATCAGCGCTCGGCATTATTTTATCTGATAAGAAATATATGTGGAAAATCTGTCTTGATCTGTAGCTGAATCTCTGTGCTTGATGTAATGAAATTCCCTGTCAGACATTGCTGACACATTTCCTTCATATTCACAGCATAGACTGTATAAAAAAGATGGGCTTAGCCGCAGTGACATTCTGTTGGTACCACTTATGCTGCCAAAACAGCAAAACTTTGACCTGCAGCAGTTTGCCTGCTGGGTCGGACCACCCGGGCCAGCCTTCATTTCCCACACATGTTAATTGCTCCCTAAAATGTTAGTCATCCCATAAAAATGTTTTCCCAAAGGAAAACCTCTCAAAAATAAGACAAATACTTCAACTGATTTCCTCTAGCATTTAAATAGTTATGATTTTTCATACAAAATTCAGTACAAAAGAGGTTAATGTCTAAAAAGATTTCGTTTTTTGGCAATATCTTTTGTCATTGTTGCATTTGGGGTTGCCATCATCCATCCATATCCCTTATTAACTTAATAAACTGTGTTATAAGCCTTTTATTGCTTTCATGGAGGCTGTTGTATAATAGCACTGAAAGGTATTTTGATTGTTGAATGACTGTGAAAGCTCATAAGTAGTCATAATGATGCACGCCCTACAAAAATGATCGATCTGTTAGTGCATTGCCGAATGACACATATAGTGGAAGTACTGTAAATGATCAATAACTGCACATGGACCAAAGCTAAAAAACTGACTGTGCACTGCCTCACAGCATCTTACCTTCAGGTATTTGATCAGTTCTGCTGGGTTGCCCTCTGATGCTGTTCTCATCAGCTGGCAGTGCTGGAAGAATTTGTGTAGGTGGAGGTCCTGCGGCGAAACAAAACAGGACATCAGTGTTCCTGAAAACCTTCATTTGTGCATAAAAAAGCAAAAGAACCAAATTGTACCTGAGGATATATCGTTGATGCTACGTGGGTCCTCACTTTAAACAGTGTCTTGGCGTTTTCCACCCACTTGATATCAGCCTGAGACCATTCGAAGAGAATAATAGACAAAACAGAGTCAATAAAGTATCTGCAAACTTTTCACATTCCCTCAAAACTCCAATAACCTTCAGGGCTAAAACATGAGGGGTCAACGTTCGCTTTAACATCGTGAGCATGACAGTGACAGAGCTGACCAGATCGTTTTCATGGCTACAATCTAACCTTCCTGGTGTCCTGACAAAGATATCCAGCAGGCAAAGTGGCAGCCACGGGCAACTGGAACTCCAACGACTGCATCCTCCCATCTTTAAGCAAAGGCATCCAGGAGTAGCCCACTGAAACACGCGAAAGCAGCCGAGCTTTAGAAGAAGGCATTTTAACAAGCTAAATAATGTGCTCACCAACATTTTAATAAAGCTTCATTAAGCCAAATTTCTCACCAAGTGACTCCACTCCGTCCCTCTTCTTGCTGCTGGCTTTGCTGCTGGATTCACAGCTGATGTGGTAAAAGGTGAAGAGGATATGATGTTTCTCATGCACGTGAACCGGCAGCTCGATCTTCACCTGCACACACAGAGGAGCAGGTCGCTGTTTTAATCTTCTTATGTCACCATCAGTTCAATCTTCACACATAAACAAGATTAGAGGCACTGATTCCAATAATGGATACCATATAGGTATTACATAGTACTGCCAAGGCAACATTTTAAAGGATGTGCCACATGCTGTGATTTCCTTGTTGTCTTTTTTGATGTTTTTTTGCTCAAATTAAGGGAGTTACATTAACCATAATGGCGTTAGTGTTTCTCTAAACCTGCAAAAATGTACTGACAGTGAGGGTTTCCTTCAGCCTCTAAATTATTAAGAGGTAAAATTAACATAAAATCAACAAAAGGCATCTAAAAATAACCATCTTGTGTATTTTCAGCTATCTGTACTTTACTTGAGTAGCTTTTTTGGACTACTTTTCATTTTTACTCCCCACATTTTTAAACAAATATCTGTAGTTTCTATTCCTTACATTTTCATAACAGACTTGTTACTTCAGCAGTATCATCTATAGAGTTGGGAGTTAAAGTGGGCGCAGGTGAGTGCAGGTGTAAGTTGTGATAGCAGTACTTCAGAATCTAGCTTGTGCTGCAGAATAGGTCATTTTAAATGCAACGCTTCTACCAGTTCAGCGAACATCAGCAAACACACAGTGTGTTACAAGCTACAGGTCCACCTGCTGGATTTCACAGGGAGAGAAGAAAGAGAGCCAGCTTCACTCAGAGATGGAGAAGGATAAGAAAGAAAGTCAGAGTTAGGTTACATCAAGTGTAGCAGAGATGCATTTGCATTTAAGCTGATGAAGATTAGATTCATGCACTGAATTCCAACTTTATACCAACTGTGTTCTGTCTGGTATAAAGTCAGGATAAACAGTTTAGTGTCAGTGTAAGGGACGGACATCTGCCACAGTGAAACTGCTGACATCTTGTTGAATTCAGTTGTTGTTTCACTGCATCTAATTACATTTACTAAAATTTGAATTTAAATTTGAATAATATGTACTAATATTATGATATTATTATATTAATATCGGTTCAGTTACCTTTGGATGAAAGTTGTTAGTAGAACTTCAAAGAGCTACTTTCTTACTGTGAGTACATTTCAGAGCCTGTACTTTGACACTTTTACTTGAGTAAAAAAGTTGAACATCAATGAAAATGATATTTTTTAGATGGCGAAAGGCTAACAGCATTGTTTTGGAGTAAATGTCACACACTAAAGATGTCAAATCACCTTCTACAGAGAACGACACATGTACTGAAGCAGAAACTGGAGCTGTTTGGAGACGTTTGGGATGCTTTTGTAGTGTAACAGTTCTCTTTTTGAGTGTTTCTGGCATGAATTTGAACACTTTGTGCATTTTCTCTCCATGAAGAAAATGAAAGGGGTTTGCTTGTGCTTTTTTATTTATGTGTTTATCCTTAAATTAATGTTTAGAATGAAATCAAAAAAACAAACAACAGCAAAAGCATTGTTTCATCTGGGAGTTGCTGCTGTGACACTGAGACACCAGAGGGCAGCAACAACAGGGAGATGGATTTTCCCTGCAACCACACATGCTGTTTTTTATTGACAGGAAATGACACAAAAAAGTTTTGATGACATGCACAGACCCACATCGTCATAAACAGCCTCTCAATGCCATGACTGAATATCACGGCTCTTACATTTATAACACCAGAACACGTGATTCATGCATCGTTCTGTTTTAAATTTACTCTTCTCGGTAAATTAGACAAAAGTCTAAAGACCAGACAAGATATATCCTTAAGATATAAAAGTTAACAAATTTTAGGTGTGAAAAACAAAATCAGAACCCTTTATATAATATCAGTAACTATAAATGTGTCCTACATGTTGCTTTTAAATGCACTTCACTATGGAACTAACAAGACTGACAGATTTAGAAGCACAAAGATCATCGTTGCCTTGCTGAAGCAGAAATTTTGGTTGATGTGACTGGAAGCTTAACAATGTGAAGGGAAATCCCACAGAGTGCACTTCTGTGTGTTCCTGCATGCATGTGGGTGCACACAGGGGGAGCTTAAGATCCTAATCCGTTTGATATCGAGGCCATATGGACCCCCTCTGCTCTACCGCTCTAACTGTACCTCTCTCGCTGAGCTGTATTTGTGTGTGTGTGCATGTGCATGCGTGCACTGACTGTCGGGTCAGTTTAGTGCGAGATCACAGCCCTGAGACAGATTTATGGGATTATCTCAGTGCTGCTGAGGAATGTCAGTACTAAAGACGGCCAATTAGGAAAAAAAAAAAAAAGATTTAAGGGCATAAACTAAATTTCTTTTTAAAATCAAACTCATTTCTCAGTTTTTGGAAGCACTCAACTTCCTCTAAATCTGCTAACTTGATCTAATTTAATATGAATTGAAAGGCGATGCCATAGAAGAAATAAGGTCGAGCCTGCAACATGAGCTCACCTCATCGTAGAAGTCAGGGCTCTGATTGTGGTGCAGGACGGCTGCGTAGGTGCTGCTGGTGAAGAGTGAATCTCCCGGCTTGCCGTAGATGCACTGAAAGGCAAAGAGGCACATTGGTTATTGGACTCCTTTGATTTTACGGGCACAGTGATGAGTAAGCGCTCAGGAAGCTGTGGTTACTGCCATAATTTGTACAAAAGGCGAGGGAGTGAGCAAGCCTGTATGGATCATGCATTACACTTTGAATCAGCAATGATTTAAACATAGCCTGAGAGAAACTACAAAGGACGACTTAAGATCGCAAAATGTTTGGGCTCTGACTAGACAGATGCCACAGCGCAAACCTTGCACAAAACTCACGGACTTATTTTATGTGAGCAGCAGAGCCCTTCCTCCAGGACATGATGACACAAACAAGTCAATTCAATTCAATAAATGACAACAAGAGTTGTCTCGAGGGCTGCTTCATATTGTCAGGTAAAGACCCTACAACAATAGAGGGTCTTTTATTGGGTTCTCTAATAATAGAGATCCCACCCCGTTTCCATGAGCAAGCATTTGGTAACAGTGGGAAGGAAAAACTCCCCGTTAACAGGAAGAACCCTTTGGCAGGACCAGGCTAAGGTTAAGTTGACTTTTGACCTCTGATGATCACTTTTGAGGAGGAGTCAGTGCAAGAACTCTGTGGGAAAAATTAAAAAATCGCAACAAGCTCAAGCTTGACCAGGTCAGGATGTTTCTAATGAGGGGTGACAAAGGGGAGGGAAAAAATTCCAACCTCTTGTGATGGCTTCATACTGTAATTAGGATGCTAACTATTGTTGTCATCTCTAATGAGCATGAATGTGCAGCGCTAGCCAACAGGACGGACAGAGCTACAGGAGCCAAATGCCTGAAAGCCTCCGCAGGAGACGAGCCCAGAGGATGGGAGAGGCTTCGTGAGAGAGGACAGGGTTCACAAATGCCAGAACAATCTGGAAACAAGCTGTAGGTGGAGCAGGAAAGAGGCGGGGGAAAAGATCTGAGATTCAGGAGTGCAGGTGGTGCATGGTTTGATGTGTACCTTTAGAGCCCTCACTGCAGAGGCAAAGAGGCTGATGGGAGTTACGATTGTCTGAGTCAGGATGGGGGCCGAAGGAGGTCTGGAGGAGCTGCTTCTGATATTATCTATCACAAAGGCTGGCATGTTAGCACATGAACTGTACCACACATGACTTAAAGTGTCGGCCACTGGTGCAAAAATGAGAGCACTCCAACCATGAACTCAAGGATTGAGGAGCAACTGGTCTCTCAACGATGAAATGGAAATGAATGCACTTTAAATTCCCGTCCTCTGAGAATTCCATCCTCTTCAGCCCTCACATTCCGACTCCATAAGGCTTTGAATGAATTTCCTCTCAGTCCGGCTGTGTCTTATGTGAACCCCAGGACCTTACTGAGCTTCCGCTAACTCTGATTAAATCTCCCGAGAGGTGTGCCGCCTGCTCCTGTTTGTAAACAGCTTTCTGCCTCACAGTACTTTGAGCGTTGTCTGGAACGGAGTCTGACCCACGTCTGGGTCAATCTGTGTGTTTTCTAGCTGCGGTGTAATATGTCTGACTGCCCGCTGATTGAAAATTCTCAATGTTTTCGTGGTTAAACTCAGAATTTCTGTTTCTCTCCCTCAAGAAACGTGAAAAGAAAAACAATCTGCAGCGCTTTGATGACTATTTCCGACCACAAATATTTGAAATGTGTGGCCAGAGAGAAAAAGAGTGACCATTCATTATCTTCTGTTGCCAGCTATAATAACTGGTTGCTGCGAGAGCTTCCCTTCTCCTCCTGGGCCCCTCAGCTGCAATCTCAAGTCCACTTTGTAAAAAGCAATAAAAGGAAAAGTTTATCATATCTGAGGCCCCTGTCACTGATCGAATCTCTCCCAGGACATTCCACTGCAGTGTTATTGTTTCTCAAACAATAATCCGGGCTTCTGGTGCGCCTCTTCAACAATCTTCACTTTTTTTGTATTGGTCTTCCTCTATTTGTTTCCTTGTGTCCTTTTTATCGTTATGTTGACTGTAGCATTTCAAAACCTTTCCTATGTTCTTCTCTCCATTAGCTTTGCTGAGCTATGTAGAGAGCCAGGATATCACCCTAAGCCTGTCTTTTGACAAAACTATGAGACACAGATGTGAGTCACTCTCTCTTCCATACATTATTCCTTGTCTATAAACTCTCCTTTTCAAGCTCTAGAAGTAATAAGGCAAAAACAGATATTCCATATAAGACAAGAAAAATGATGTACAGAATAATGTCAAAAAAAAGCTTCAGGGTCTGTAAAACTGAAGCCGATGCATTCTTTCTGGCAGCCAGCAGAGGGGCGATTCCTGGCTGCAAAGAAGTGTATATTAGGGTGGGTTTAGATTATCGATTTTCTGATTAAAATCGATTTTAGCTTGAATAACACGATATTGATTCATTAAAATCCTGAATCGATTTTTAAATAAAAATTTATTTTGCCCAAAACGACAGAATCTCAGGTTAAACCTCACAAAATTTCGACAACCACCAAACACCAAATGAGAGCAGGTACACGGATTCTGCACAACACATCAGAATCAGTGAGATGTCAGGTTTCTCACCCGACGGCATGTACGCAGAGATGCCATCGGGGCTAAAAGCCAAAAGCTCACAGATTCTGATGCGTTGGCGGGTCCGTGCTTTGTGTTTACGTCCTTTTTTTGCACTAGACTCTGAAGCTGCAGTTTTGTCTGTCTCCAAACAAAATTGACTGAACCAGCAGCAAAAGAAGATCCAAACTACGCTTCACATTTCGCTTCTCATAAACATCCTCATGAATTCCCTCTTACTTTTGCTGCTTTGCTTCCACCACGATATAATGAAACTTCCTGCACAACTCTCTCTCTCTCTCTCTGTACTTTAAGAACACTTTCGCATCTAAAAATCTCTGTTTTCTGCATCATTCGCTTGCTTATTACGCACCAGTCTACCGTTATGTACAGCGCTGTCGGCCACTTAATTTAACTGACTTCTGACAACAAAGCCTCATTTCTGCTGTTCACTGAAGAAAATTAAACTTCTTAAAATGATGCCAAATTGCAAAACACTTAGCTGTGCCTCTAATAAAACCTCTGTAACTCTTTAACCTCTGTAACAGGCCAGGAAAATCTCTGACATGTTTTTCTGTGTTTTGTCCTCAGCTACTTTGACATAAAGGCATCTGCTGTGATGCTCACACCTTTGATAAAGTCTCACAAGTGTCAGCTTTCTTTTTATAGACATAAAAATATGGATATGTACTGATAAATGATCAGAATTATAATATTTCTGACAGTCTGAGGCAAAATTTCCCCGATTCAAATCGAATCTGATCACATTGAATCGGGACCTTGTGAATCTGAATCAAAATAAGTGACGATACCGAGCCCTAGTGCATATAAACGTCTCTGAAAAAACGGACCTCCGTTGATCTTTGAGCTCACAAACAACTTTCCTGATGAGTTTATGGTCTCAGCCGCTAGCTTGAAATCTTATTTCATACAGCACAATGTTCATTTTGTAAACAACAGTCTCCACAAAGGTAAAAAAGATGGCAAAACAGGGTTTGAATTAGAGTGGGCCTACCTTGTAAGTAATTCACTTCAGTTTTGTTTATATACAACAACAAATCACAAGAAAAGTTGCCTCAAAGCATTCTGTATTATAAAGACGCTTCAATGAAAGAGTGAAACCCCCAACAATCAAACGACCCCCCCGTGAGTGAGCGTTTGGCAAAAGTGGGAACAAAAACTCCAGTTTAACAGGAAGAAACTTCCAGCAGAACCAGTCTCAGGGAGGGGCAGCTATCTGCCGTGACCCCAGCTGACCCTATTAGGCTTATAAATTATTAGTGTGCAGCGTCCTTTCATTCATCCACAAGATATGCAAATTACTCATCACATCCAGTTTTACAACAGCCAGGTGGCAACTGTAACAATACTCTGAGGCTTCACAGCAGCTCTTTGCTAGCAACGGCTGACGTCACAGTGGCTGCTTCTCTGTCCTATATATGGCTGCCAGCGGTGATTTAATGTTGCACTTGGTTAATGCATTTCTGACCATCTGCTATATATAACAGAAACAGTGGGAACAGCAAGGTCATATAGGTGCAGTACTTCTCAAACACACTGGACAGATTGCATGAACATGTAGCGATGAGTCCGTTCCAACCCCCAGCCACTGCTACACATCTGGTTATAAATTCATACATCAATATATCATGTCAATGATAGTCTGAAGACAATCACAGTTTATTGGTAAACCTGAAAAATGTTTGACCTTTACCATAACAGCATCTAGAAAAAGTCACATGTTGCAGTACACACTGACCTTTAGAGGAGCAGCACCTTCCTCATCAGAATCTCGGAACTGGATGCAGATGGCAATGTTTCTAGCCTGCAACGGAGGAAAGGTGACATTAGTCAGCCAAGCAGACGATCGGTAAGAACGACTGTGTCTCTGAGCTCAGTCAGTCACGCACGCTCCGTTCTCAGTATGCACCAGTAACACACAAACGGGCAATATTTAAAATGTACCAGCACCATCACCCATCACATCTTTTTCATCCTAACTCACGCACCTTAGTGAAGGTCTTCTGGTTGTCATATTTGAGCTGCAGGGGGTAGACATACAGCTGGTTCTTGTAAGTGGTGAAGGGGTAGTTGTACTTGGCTTCCTCGGGGAGGAATTCCTCGATCTCCACCGACACCCGCTCACAGCCGTCCTCGAAGGGCTTGACGGGAATGTAAGAGGACGTCACCGTGTCTGGGGCACAGAGCACACGTCGAGTCAGAGGACCAAACCTCCACTGCTGTGTCCCTGCCTCTCGTGTCATGTCAGTTAACGTCATTTCTGAGCTACAAAACAAACCCTTCACTGTGCAAACCCAGACATGAAACCTGACGCTGCCTACACGCCGTGTCACATGCTCTCTGTGGGAATCATTGCATCTGATAATACGGATGATCTAAAAATTTAACTTCTCAAAAGTTCTCAGATTTAACAAAATTTTAATTCAGGAATATTTGATTCTGTTGTTCTTCAAAGAACATGCTAACAAGGCTTTTACAAGGCAGCATCCAGCATGCTAATAGCCCAGTCTGATCGCTCTTAGTGGAAATCTGAAGGAACAGAGTGTCTGCTCCAACCTGTGCTTGTGCGATTTTTGCTTTAGCGTCCCACCCTGCGGCTGTTTCAGCAGATCTACGGAGACCGACGTACACACTGGCTTAATAGTTCAGGCTTTATGGATCAGAAAGTGGCTAAATAATCATTTATGTCTCTTATTGAACATCACTGGGATATACTAGGCTGATCAGAGGCAGTGACCACTGCCTATCTGCAGGCTACATTCATTCAGGAATGGAGATCATTTCCTCAACATCAGACCCAGACACTCGACAGACAGGTAGCTGCTTGCATCCCGCGCAGAGATGGCCAATGTAAAATCATTTAATGGAATTGTTGGGTTTTATGCAGTGAACACCACAAATCTGCTTACTTGAGAAATCAGGCGGGACACACTCGATGGTGACGTTCAGCTGTCCAGGGATGATCTGAAGTTTGCTTTTCTCTGGTCTGACAGGGAAAAGGAGATTCAGTACAAGATCAGTGTCCTTTTAAGGGTTAAGTGTGCTTTAGATGTGATGACCTCCTTAATGACAATCCTGGGTGAGTAGTACTTCCTCTCAGGCAATGGCATGTGAAATATAGACCTAAAGGCATAAGTGTACCCCTGGATGACGGTTTTGTGCCACAGTAACTAAGCGCTAGCTTAAATAGCAGAGGAGTGGTGTTGACTCACTTCCTGATGTCGGCCAGCAGCTTGATGAGGTCATCGGTCGAGATTTTGCTGCTGTCTTGGCGATAGAGAGGAGAAAACTTCCCATCCATATCCAGGCTGCCCTGAGCGTCTTTGAACACCTGCCTGCAACCACAACACACATGGTTCATTACAGTTCTCGCCTCATATGTGCAACCAAATACCAACATTTCAGTATAAAGTATAAAGTATGAAGTATAAAGGAATGTTTTGCTTTCACTGTTTAAAAACACTTGTTTTCTTCATGTGTTCTATTAAAGAGTTACTTGCTCCTGTACACAGACTCCCCTGCTTCCCTGTGTTTCCATATTTTTGTTGCTGTTGTTCTTCTTCCAGATTATAGTTTAGAACAGTTGTATGAAAGGGGCTTTTTGTCTTTGTGTGATCTCTACTGGATATTTGGATATATGTCAGCGGGTTCTAACATTTTTGAATGACGCCTGAAGTCCCTTAATCATTTTTCACACCATTTAGAAAAAGGTGTGACTTCTGTGCTGGCCTGGAGTATTTTTATAGCTCACAGCATTACCAGTTACATGTGAAAGCCTCCACTAGGCCTGGAGGCTTGGGGTGTGGATGAGGGTGGAGATGGGGGTGGGGATGAGGGTGGAGATGGGGGTGGGGCGTGAGGCTTGTAAAATCTGTCACAGATTCTAATTTCACGTCAAGACCGGACAGTTCCTGGAAGTTTTCTGTGCTGCTTTTCATTAGCTGCACTTCCAACAGCAGCTAATAAAAAGCAGAACTGTCTGCTCTTCATTATGAATGTTGAATTCCATAACTGGGATAACGTAATATAATGTTTATCAATATAATCCAGATCAAACTAGATCAGCAAGCAGGTAAATGTTCTTTTACACGAACTTTATTTAACCTCAAAGTTGAGAAATTCCTAAACTTTTGGGGTCCAAAAAGTAAATATTATCTTATTTTCTCCCTCTATGACAAATAGATGAGGCTTTACACCTAATTGTATGATGTTATTATGCTCATGCCTTTGCACATGTTCACATGAGATCACTCCGAGTTGAATCAAAACAGATTATTTACAAGATTATGAGGTTTGACTCATGAATTATTTCTGTCTTACTTGGCAGCCCAAGCAAACGGCATCCTGTACTGGCCCAAGCGTTGGCACGTCTGCTTGGCAGCTTTGAGCACCTTCTGAGCAGTCTGAGGAGACACAGGAAAGACATCATCAAGTCAACACCGGAGCGGTTTCCACCGTCTCCTCCACGAGGTCAAAATCAATGGCAGCGTACCTTAGTGATGTCAGAGGTTTTCATGTATGGCTCAGCGCAGTGGGTGATGCCATTCTGTAACACCTTCTCCACACGGGCCACCAGGAAGATATCTGCATGGGGGTTAGTCACTGAAAAGATACCCTGCAAAAGAGAGGGAGAAATGAAGCAATCAAGACATGTGGTTGGGATTTGATTTGGCAGCTTTCGAGGGTCTTTTCTTAGAACGCTCTTCCGAGAAATCTGACTACAGACGTGGCCAAAGTTTCAAATGATACGCCAACCTATCAGACTGCTCAACACGTTCTCACTCCCAAAGTCTGTTCACGGCTCTGTATGATCTCAGTGAAAACAGATATCCCTAACGTGGTCATGCCAGGAACACAGTTGTGGGCACAGAAGCTTGAACGGTTGCTGACTTCCTGTTTGGAAGGGTCATCCAATCAAGTGGTGTGTGTGAGAGAGGTAAAAGGAATTTAAAGGTGTGGAATAAAGCGCTGTATGAATGTGTGATAGTGTAAAAGTCACTCTTAAATTCATCACCTGCTTCTGTGTGAGATCGATTCAGGGGAAATGGTTGATGCTAAAGCTGTACAGGAAAACCACATGGTGCTCACACGTCTATTTAAGGGCCGATGAGATGCGTCTGCATTTAAGCTTCCAAGTTCAAGTAAAGCAAACAAAGGCGACAGTAACTACAATCAGACTAAGCTATGCTGCTCGCACTGGTATGACTAATAAAAACTTCAATAGAAATTTCTGGAAATAGAAAAAAAGCATAAGTGACAAAACTGAATGACAGTACCAAGGAAGCAGCTGATTCAGATGCAGACATAACAATCTGGACATTACTAACACTTATCTTTAAGGAGGCTAGCATGCTGCCAGTCACAGACACACACACAGAGCAGGGTTACTCTCCAGGCCATAAGCCTATCCATCCTCTGTCCTCATTCACAGCCCTTAAAACCACACACAGCTGCTTTTGCTTTCAGTTTTTGACGTTATTTGCTCCTCACCGCTCATCGTCGACCAGTTCTTACAGTGTGGTTAAAAAAAAGCTTGTAAATGCTCCATTTGGGCATTAAACTTTCCTCATAGTTCATAAACAGTGTCACATCCTTTTTGTGCAAAGATAAACCATCTCACTGCTGAAAATGCTGAAACTCAAATGGGTAAGATTTGTGACTTGCGTAATAAAGAGGGTCCAGAGGTTGTGGCGTCCTCCTGAGAGCTACTGCAGAGATGAGAGGTGAAGCCTGTGTCCTTGGAACACACCCAATGCACCTAAATTAAACTGCGGTCTGCAGACCTATAATAGCACACTAATCACAGAGGCAGGAGCCGCTCTGTTTGTATGCATATATTTGTGTGTACATGTGTGTTCTGCTGGTGCTGCACAGATGTTTCTGGCAGAGAAGTCCAAAAATGAAACTTTTTCATGCCTGTAGCTTTAAGGCGGCCCTGCTGCTGGTTTGCTGGCTGCAGAAATCCTGCGTTTGTCACTCTCTGCCCTGATTCATCCCCTCGTCTCTGAGCTTTTTCCTGCTTTTTGCTGCGCTGTTCATCAACTCGTTTCTCCCGTCATGGAAATGGAAAGTGAGCTTGTTTTATAACCGCTGCTGGTTTATACCAGGCACCGGCCTTGTTTAGTGACTTCATCGCTGCAACGGGCCAAGCGGCAAGAGGTAAAGAACAGGCCGTGTGTGCGCCGAACTCACAGCACCTGCAAATGTTTGCAGAAGGGCCTGAGCCAAGAGTAACGCTCACACATGCACATTATTTCTCCCCAAATAAACTCTAGACTTAAAATACTGCAAAACAAAGTGACAGGACATAAAGCTTACATCCCGAGGCCTGAGCTCACATCAGGAAGCAAAGTGATTCTGAAATCACTTGCAAATGTTCGCCGAATGAGCCGAACGGGATCCTTTCACAGTTCTTTAGGTCTGGTTGGGGACCAAAGGCTGGCTTGTGACACACTCAGCATGACAGTGGAGAAATGAATGAAAAAACAAAAAAGATCATGCACTGGCCAAAACAGCTAACTCACTGCACACACAGTGTCAGCAGTCCTGACTGAGGCCAGGACTGTGCTGGGCCAGCTGCAACCAATATGGCAAAGCTGAACCTATGTGACAGAACCAGATGAGAGCTCAACAGTGTGTAGACATTTTAAAGACTAAGCATGACAGAGGGCCGCCTCCAACCATCAACTTGGCTTAGAAAAGTGCAGAAAGTGATAAAAACAATGCAAGACAAATGATTTCTATAAATTCTAGCTCATAAAACCATCATTTTCTTGTGTTTGAGTCAGTCTCTCATTACTTTTTAGTTTCTGCATGCTTCTACCTGCTCTGTCGAAGGAGAGAGTTACTCAAAGACACGTTTTCCCTCTTCTCGTAAGAACGATCGACTCTTCGTGTTTCAACATGTTAGTTTTTTAGGGTTTTTTCAGCTTTCAGGGTTTTTTCATATATTTCCTGTTATGGATTTCACATAATGACATCGCCATCTTTATAAATAAGGACAGCAGCTTAAGTTCAGATTGTTTTACTCTTCGATCTGTGTGATGTCCTACGGTCATTAGGGAAGCCCCACCCAAATAAATTAACACTCCTTTTCAGTGTATTCTATATATAAGCTAACTGACCATAGGTCACGTAAAACCAGAAGCAGAGTTCAGTCTCAGTTTCACATCAACTAAACCTGTAACGCAGCAGGATGACAAACATGCTGGATCTCTTTTTAATAATCCAGCTCCAGCACCAAAGTTTTGCAAAGAGCACAAAATATTTTGTTTTCCACACAGCAAGATCTGTATGACCCAGTGTGACTCAGCTTTCACACCCAGGTCTGACTGTGTGACTCAGCTGCAGTCACTTTCTCTATCAGACACCTGTCGACATGCTATTATAGTTCCTACCTGAGTGGGGAAGCGCAGCAGAGCCTCTGACACCCTCTGAAGCAGCGGCAGGCCGTTTCCTTTCCCTGAGTCTCCGTTCACGAGGACTCCTCCCTGTCCCCCGTCCTTCACTCCACCACCACCGTCCGAGTCAGATGAAGGAGATGCTTGAGCGGAGGTGTCGGTGAGCATCTCCCTGACAGATGGTGGATTGAGCTCAACGTGGAAGTCGGCCGAGATTTTGCAGCTCTTGGAGACATCGAAGAGAGCGAGGCTGATGAAGAACGGTTCCACCTGCGAGTCAGAGGGACGGTTACAGGCTGCAGTCCAGCACGTACCTTTATTACTTTACAACATTTCACTTTAGGACAAAATCTCAGAAATCAGGTCATATGACTCTTTAGTTTTAGCATGAATTAAGCAATAATGCACACTCTTCCCACCAGTAATGCAGCCTGCTAACATCAGCTAGCAACCTTTTGCCCAAATATGGTCACTTCTGGGTCCAACCAACATGCAAAGTTTTACTAAATACAACATGAGAGTCGTATGTGTGAGCTCAAGAATATATTTATAATTATTATAATAGGATTCAATGGACAGGTTTAATCTGTTTAATCTGAAATAATCAAAATTCTAGATTCAGACAAAATATTTATGGATAAATGTCTAAAAATATTTGTATTCTCTCAGTGTGTCATCCTCAAGCACAAGCAAAAAGTTTTCTATTTTGGAAACCTGCAATTCCTGCACGATGGACAAAATCGCTCCATCCAGTGAACTTTAAAGCTGTCTGAGACCGCCGAGGGAAAGAAGGGATGGAAGAAGAGGAGGGAACGAGAGCGTGTGCTGCTTCCAAACCACAAATGAGTCAGATGATTTCTCCTGCCAGCCTTTCTAATGCATCAGCAAGCAGGAAAGGAGGGGGAGAAGTTGGTCTAGCTCTGTGTTTTATATCTAAAGCGATCTAAAGCCCTGACAAAGGCCGAGCTCACATATGCTCAAAAATGCTACCTCACGCTACTGAAAGCTCCTCATCCGGCACACATTAAACATTTCTGCATGACCCTCCATGCCTCAGGCTTAAATAAAGAAAGATTTGTTTTAGTGCTAATGCAACAATATCGAGTTGCGTTATCCTAGTTTGGCTACTTCCGTTGCTTCCAGCCAGACTGACATGAATTATGAAGGTGTATTATGTGGGGCAGCACTACAGAGGGAGAGGCTGGCGGAAAATCTGCAGTGTGAAGAGGAAAGCTATGTACTGCAGTTAAGAAATGTATCCTCAGGTTCAGGATGTAATTCACTGTCAAAGCCATAGATTTCAACCTGGCGACATACCTTTAGAAGGAGTAGTGATGTACTCTGTTGAACATAAGTCTTAATCTATAACGAGCCATTATGCTACCTCACAGTCTCAGCACGAAGAGATAATACCTGGTTTCAACTCTCTTCAGCTCTTGATGCTTTAAAGAGCAGGTAGATGGAGCGACTGTGCTCAAAGCCATCCTATTTAAAACTGCGGCCATGATTCATCTTTTTTTACCTGTTTAATGTAACAGTAGCACAAGTAGCAAACCACAGAACAGCTGTGTTGTGGAACAAAGGTGATGACATACATTGGTAAGGACACCGTCGCCCTTCTCATTCACGCAGCCCTGCAGACTGAAGGTGAGGTCGTGGCAGCTGACCACTATACGTCGACCAAAACGCTCCTCGAAGGGCTTCACGTCTGGCTCGATCCCAGAGAAGTCCAGCCTCTGGATATCAGGGAGGAGGAGAGTGATCCCGCGGAGAGGAGGGAGGATGAGCGTGAGGAGTTGGAAGGGGGAGGAGAGATCAAACAGGGTGAATCAATAGTGAAATAAATAAATCATAGGAAAGCTAAGCATTTTAAAGGAATAACCTTTTGTACCTGTGTCTCAGGATCCAGAGAGGAGAGCTTCAGCCTGCCTTCGTTCCTGTTCATCTTACTGAGCTGGTCTGTCTCCCTGGTGTACTGCAGACAGACAGCAGCGATGTAAGCGAGCTAAAAATCCATCAGGTGTTTCTTTCTTCTCTTTTTTTAACTGCAGAATTTTTTCCCCCATGAATTTATTTATCTATACAAACAAATGGTGTAAATTTGAAAACCTACATCGCCTCGTTCTCGAGGTATCGAGTTCACAAAGTTGCGCTGGAGTGATGACAACAATACCCCAATCACCCTTTCAGGCTGAGGGATAAACCACACAACAAAACAACATGAAGAAACTGTTTCCACAACAAACAGCATTCCCATCTGTTTCTGTTCGATCCACATCCCCGCCAAAACTCTAAATTAAAATATTCAATGCCTTCATGGGCCCTGGCCTCCTCAGGACTCCCCGAGTTAGAGTTATCATAACGAACTGCTTAACACTTGAAGCAGACATAAACAGGAAGTTATCAACTGATGATATGTTTTAGAGATAAAAGACAAAGTCTGGCTTTTTTTTTTTTTACATAAATATCCAAAATATGTATATTACTCTCACATTTTAAGAAAAAAATCTGTAACTATCTCTGATACCTTTTGTGAACTCTTCTAACACATTAAACAGTAGCACTTCAGCCGCTGCGTTCCTTCTCTTTTATTTGCACACTTTATTGCAACAGATTTTTATAGCTTATTTGCATGGACTTCATTTATGAATGAGGCAGGAACCGCAGGTAGAAGAGCAGCCCTTACTGTAATGGTCTGGTACAGTGTACTCAGTGAGCTGCTTGTAAACTTACACAAACAGAAAAAGACAGGAAGGTTGATATGTAGTCAAGGGACAAAAGGGGGAAAACAAAGGGCGTCCAATGGAGCACAATCAAAGCCTCAGGTTTAGGTAAGAGCCCTCAGAGTCCATTTCTCTCCCCTCTCTTCCTCGTGTTCGCGCCTCTGTTCTCACTGTCTGCTCAGCCTGCAGACAAACTCGACCTTGTTTTTACGTGCACAGAGAAAAGCTTTGCTGCAGTGGCCCAAAGCAAACAGAGTGGAACAGCAGCAACAGAGGGCTTTGTTGCTGCTGTGTAGTTTGGGGTTTATAGACACATCAGAGCGGCTCTGTCTGAGCACCACAAATAAAAGAGATGCTGAACTTGTTCTGCTTCCGATTCATTTTTTAGATAATGTCTCATTAAAATCATCTCATATGCTTTCTTATTATGTCATTTACTAAAGCGCCACAGTGTGATTTAACAAACCACTGATCTGTATTCAGGATTATGCATCTGTAGCTGTAGCCCACAGGTGGCTGTGAGTCAGACTGTTCTCCTTTGATTTTTGCAGATATCTGCAGCATCACAAAGAACACATGCAAAAACGAGATGTACATTTAGTTGAATTTAATGCCTTAAAGTTTGCACACTTCTTTTTTTGTTGTTGTTTTATGTTATGCTAAAGGTTGATAGGGTGACAAACCCCCTTTAGTTTCTAATGGAGGACTTCACCCTTATATTTTAACACATGCACGGCTGTTTGCAGAGAGCAGCTCTGTGTAGAATTTGCTGATGGTTACTGAAAAGACCCGTCTGGGTCTGTGTTCATAAATTAGCGCGGTGTTAATAGCCACAGAACTTTCCACTCCCTTCAGCACATTTCTGCAGCTTCACACTAATTTGACCCACTTGGTAAGTCTGGCCCAACTAACGCAGCTTCATTAATCATCTATCATTCCTTCATACCTTGATGAGTTCAGTGTGCAAGCTCCTCCCCGAGTTCTCCAGCATGCTCTCGCCTTTACCTTGGCTGGCCGTGTCATCATCTGAGAGGAAAAGGACAATAACCAGACATCAGTACATGTAATCCACATGAATGCCTGTTCACCAAGAACCATGCACACTACAAGTCCCTATAAAGCTTCCCTCCCTTAATGCTAATACTTCTTTTGTTCTCCTCTTATCTAGTTTCCTCAGTTTTCTTTCTTTCCACACCATTCAGTAATATCAGAATCAGAATACTTTATTAATCCCTAAGGAAATTATATTATGCCAAGTTTTTGGCTAATAGCTCTTTTGATATCATCTTGGTTCAAAACTAGTATTTTATGCCTGTCATCGTGTTATCTTTGGCACTTCTCGTAGATTTAACAAAACAAATGGGAATACATTTGTTGTTTTTGCAACAAAGTGCCTAAAGATACAATTTTAAAATGTTTATTTCCCTCTGTCTGCTCTATGTAGACACATTTACTTATCCTAAGTGTCTTTTTTATGGTTGATCGATTCACACGTCCGTGTAAATGACTTAACAAAAAAAATACTCCTTTGACAATGTTCAGGATTGAGTCCAAGAAAGACTTTGAAGGACCTTCAGAAAGTCTTGAGAACCATTATTCAAGTCCACTTGAATAGAAGTGAGCGGTGGCTCAAGGTTGTTGCACTGTCCTGTATACACAAACTCCATTGTTCCTCAGTTAGCTGATATACTAGCATGTTATTGTCTCAGGGGCTACAGGTGAAGGAGTCCGCCTGCTAATTGCATATGTGTGACTGTAACGTGGAAACCAATGGAAAAAAACATGATAGGCCCGTGGTTAGAATCAGTGTTTAAAGTAAACTGACTATGAAACTATAGAAACCTTTAAATAAGACTATAAGTACTATGTTGACTGAAAGATAATGTGGACATGTAACTGCTCAAAGTTTGGTAGAACAGCTCACCAAGGACACAGTCCAGTGACTCAGCACCGTTCCTCCTGTCCTGGCCAGCCTCTGTGCTGCTCTGCAGAGCCTGTTTCAGTGTGGCCACCCATTCCTCCATCTCTGCCTCACTGTCTGCAGCCAGGAAGTGGCTATAGCGGTCTTGCATCTTAAGCTCAAAGCCATTCCGCCGCATCTTGGGACTCTGAGGAAGAAACATCATATTTGACTGATTTTTGACTAACAGGTGGAAACTGATGAGAATTACAGGATCTTTGGTACAACTAAATAAGCCGTTAAAAGCACAGCGTAGGGAATCAAATGTAATCAGAAGAATCTCAACTTAAATTCAGAAACAAACTGAGAGTCAATGCTATTCGGCCATGACCAAACAAAACCTGATTTCCATGCTAAACTCAAATCCGTGAGCCAGAATGAACTCCCTCACTCCCTCCATTCATATTCTGAGCGTGCTCATTAAACTGAAAGCTGTCAGCTCTGCCTGAGGAGCAATCAAGGTACTAGGCTGTGCCATGAGCCAGCAACAGCTCTTCATAATCTGCTAGAAGCTGACGTTTCTGCCCAAGTCACTGGAATGCAGCAGATCTGCCCAATTAAAGCAGCCAAAAGCCCCCAAGGGAAAGTAAGACACAGAAACACGCTGAATTTCACGAGGGTGGGAGCTCGTGCCAAGTTCTGAAACCTCGCAGAGAGCGCACGAGGGAAATAAACACAGTGAGTTTAATTAAGCACAGCAACATGGTCACAACAGAGAAAACAGCTTTATCCACTGCTGCTGGGATCCTAATTGTACTGAGTCTACCTGGATGACATCTATACAGGAGTCCAGGTAGATGGATCCTTTGGTTTCCTTGCAGTTTTTCTCATCCTTATAAGAGTTGAGGATGTAGGAGCCATCGGGGAGCTGAGACAAGTAGAAGTACCTCCTCTTGAACACCTGCAATCCAGAGCACATCTCATATGACTCATCTGACAACTCATGACAGCAAAAATATGACACTATGACATGTGACTTCAAGCTCATGTGCTGCCTTCCTAATGTAGTTAAAATTCCAGAATGAAGGGCAAATACACTGGATACTGCAAGTTATACAGCTGTGTCTTTCAGCAACAGCCTTTTGTTGTTACTGTCCCAACTTTGGAGATGAGTTGCTGTTATCAAATTCCAAATGAGCAAATATTATTCTTAAAATGGTACAGTTTATCAGTTCCAACAGTTTATATACTTTCACTATCTGAGACCATATCCTCATTTAGGTTAGACAGCATTTCTAGTAGATAATGGCAGACAGCTTGTACACAAATTAAGGATGCGGTTTGGGGAAAGCCTCAGAGTATTTCTCATGTATTAATGAGAAGTGAATGAATTGAAAAAGAGAGGGAGGGGCACGAAAAAGAGAACAAACAGGGGTTGTATGTAGAGAGAGAACTGGAAGGGGCATGCATTGAAGCGTGGTCCCAGTCCTTAAATTCATATAAATTATCTCCAACTCTGCGTTCCTTTGTTCATAAATGACAGATTCATGTGCAAATCATTACAGTCTGTTTTTATTTACATTTTACATACCACCCCAACATTTTCAGAGTTGGGTTTGTATGTTTCTCATGGCGCTACGTCTCATATGTTGCATGCTGAACTTATTTGCACGATCCTGGACATTCAAAACATTCTCAGTTCAATTCAGTTTAACTTTATCCATATAGCACTGGTTCACAGTAGCAGCAATTTCACTGGGAAAGTAAAATGATGTGGGCTGATTATTCAGGACTGTGAAAGTGAGGGTTTATGCTGGGTGGGACGGTGTTACAGGATAAAGTCACGTACATCGATGCAGCTTTAACGGTGTATCATTTTTCCAGCATTACAAATTGCAGCTGCAGCTACGCTCCTATTCTGACCTCTACATGTTTGTGTTGTTTCACTTGTTGCTGTTATGCTGTGATAACAGACAGGAGGTCTGGTGCTGACTCACCCTCATGGAGACAGACAGGCTGCTATTGATGTTGGCTTTCTGAAGCCAGCCCTGCTTCAAGATGCCTCCCCTCTGGGAGCACAGCGATGCCGAGTCCTGACACACAAACACAAACACTTGGCAATCAGCAAAGACGGATTTCATTACTGCGGTCAACTCACGTTAATATCGTTGTTTGTAGTATTTTCTGCCATGAAGAAACAATTATTTTTTCCTGTGGTTGTGAGAACTGTTTGTTAATTAGAGCAGAGCTGTATTAACTTTGTCAGTGAGAAAGCATGAACATAAATCAGTGTATGGGGAGAATTTCTTTGGGACCCCATGAAGCAGTTCATCATAATTCAGGCTTTGTCCTGTCAGTGTAACATCTCCATCTCAACCAGTAAATATCATGGGACTGTTCATCACCACCACAGAAAACAAATCTGTTAATGATCACGCTCATACACACAAACGCACACACACATAATGGTAATGCATCGGGCCACTCGAAGGAATACAACATGCAGAAATCATAACACAGAGCAAGAAGGGTTCTTGTACCTTCTCTGACACACAGCTCTCGTTGTCCTCCTGACAGCTGCGACTCAAGTCTATACCTGCTATTATCATCTACTGACTGAGTGCTATTAACCCATAAACTGGCAGGTCTGTAAAAAGGTGCTACTATTCTTATCATCTTATCAAAACATGGATGCACAAAGATGCAGAGATAAAATAACAGACGCCTGAGCTGCCCTCCCTGTGCAGCCAGCAGAGCAGCAGCATTTACTTGCCTTCAGTTAAATTTCCTCTGTCTAAGTTTATCTGCATCCGGCCTGAGGGTAGCAGGGGGAGGAGGGTTGATGAGAGCTATTTATAGAAACTATAAGGGTTCTGGTTTCACTGGCCTGCAGTCAGTCTAAGAAGGGGTCGAACGACAAGCCGGAACATGCAAGACACGGGTAATACCTGCTTCGCTGAGCAGAAGGCTTTGAAATTCTAAGCAAGATTTATAGAAGAGCACTAAAAGCTGTGCACGTGCACGCGACACAATGTGTCCATAAAGGGCCCAGTGAGTCAATAGCCTATCATTCCTCCTCCCTGTAGGGAACGACGTCTGTGATCTAACCACGCTCAGGCCGCTCTACTCACCTCGTCTTTGGCGTCTTCATCGATTTCAAACACATGAGCTGGCAGTTTGTCCGTCTTCAGGCCTTTGCTTTAAAAACACAAAACAGAGGGTGAATGGATGAAGCTGGCCTTCTCCCCCTCTGCTGACAGCTACGTCACATATCTGGGTTCTTTATGTCTTTCTTGTTTGTAACGCTAGATCAGATTACAGCCTCCTTCATGTATTTTTTATGTTCAAAAATACTTCTCAAAATTCATGGTTGCAGTGATAAAGTCATTTCCTCAGTAAGATTTATCACCATGGAAATAAATTCTTTACATCTGGACTGCACCTGCTGTGTGGAGGAACATCTGGCTGAACATCAGAGCTGCACTAACACATTGATCCAGCTGAGGAAATCCGCTGCATGTTACACATCTGGCTGTTTTACCTTATTTTAGCCTGTATGTTTTCCCATATATCCAAACTACATTTTCAGTTTATTCCACTCATTTCTGTCTCATGTTCCTTACCTCGGCAACATGCGGAAGTCTCCAGAATAAGCCTCGTATTTGTAGTTGATTACGTGCCAGTCAGTGTTGTACATCTTAATGCACTGCAGAACACAGAGAGCTGGATTAGCAGTGGATACGTTCAAATGGAAAAAGCGAGCCATACCAGCAAGCAGACCTTTTTTTAATGACTGTAAATCACAGAGGAGGATTTTGGGGTGACGAATCAACTTCGATCATTTTTCATGAACTCAAAATACAAGTCTGCAAAGCATCAGATACTTTTAAGTGGACTTTTTGTGCTTTTAATTCAGCATAGAACTGCAAGCAAAAAGTCTCCTGCAAGTCATCTGAATGGATCTTTGTTCAATAAATGCTGAGCAAGCCCAGGGTCTGTTTTAACTGCCCCTATGACAGTTGTTTCCGTGCTACATCGCAGTCATGACGGCTGGCAGATGAACACAGATTTAAAGCCTGGTAGAGCAGCAGTGTATGACTGCATCGTGCCAGAGAAGTC
This sequence comes from Aulonocara stuartgranti, assembly GCF_965226115.1. Taxonomy (NCBI): domain Eukaryota; kingdom Metazoa; phylum Chordata; class Actinopteri; order Cichliformes; family Cichlidae; genus Aulonocara; species Aulonocara stuartgranti. The sequence continues at coordinate 27,041,262 of NC_138941.1, forward strand.
TGTTTTTCATTGCTAATACAATATTTCATCAGCGTAGCTCGTGTTTACGACTGGACGGTGAGTACTCCCGTTTCTTTATGAGCTCCCAAGGAACACGTCAGGGTCAGTATCATGCAGGCTGGTGTGAAATCATCAAGACACAGCCTGTTTTGTTGATCATTTTTACTCGTATTCTTTACTGAGCAGACTGCAAATAATGATATATATGATAAAATAATGCAAAATAACTGTAGTACCTCTTTGGCAAACAGACTCCTAGCCTCCCGCTCGGCATTCTGGGGCACAGAGGGAACAACGGTCCTCCTCTGCCGGGAGATCTGAGACTCCTGTACGCATGCAAACACAAAATGAGCCACATGTGGATTCACATGCATGGTGCATGATGGAGATATTTCTCATAACATCAAACACGGGAAAAGAGAATGAGAGAAAACAGAAGACAAATATACAAAGAAACAAATTCTCTCAGTACGAAGGAGAAGAGTCGACACAAACAGATGCACCACTAGAACAAAACCACATGTGTCTGAAGCAACAGCAATAAATACCTGACTGGACCGTATGTGAGAGCTGGACTCAGCCGTGAATAACTGGGCCTAGTGTTTTGAGGATGTTCAGTGATTAATGATGGGAAAACGTCCTTTGGAAAGTAATAGTTCACAGCTCTTTGACTCGGACAGACTGAAAAAGCAGCTGATTTTGGCTGTTTACTGTGGAAATTTCAGCGCAGGTGCTTTGAGCGTAACATATTTGTAAAAGATCCATAAATCACAGGCCGTAGACGGAGCCAAAGACAGAGGCAACATATGTGACGGGTTAAGCCCTGCACTAGTTTATATTGCAAATGAGCACTTCCTTTAACTTTAACCTTCTGGGAGAATACTAGTGTAACTCTTGAAATAACAGGAATGACTTGAGATTCAAAAAATTTACTTTAAAAAGTAACTATGTTCAAATCGTTACTTTTTAAAGTGTTACAATAGTAATTAATGTCATATAGTCCTTGGATTTTTGCTATTTTAACGGTGTAACGTGGTTTTGGGGCCCAAAACAGGGTTCAAGTTTAGCTAGCAATGGGCCACCTGTGATAATAAGAAATAAACTGATAAGGATACTAAACTAAGAGCATAATAACAACTAAGCACCTGACAATATTGTAGATCTAAAGCTTATATTCCATGTAGCACAATAAACAGAACTGTTGCAGATTACAGAAGAAATCTATACAAAATAACAGTTTACACCTGTTATAAAAAATAGCTGACACATGGTTATTCTGATGGCGTGGACTCACCGAGACATCATCCACAGGGCAGAGCAGCAGGTCTCTGTGGGGGTCACTGTGGATCTGAGCCTTTCTCTGAAACACCACAGCCTCATAGTCGAGCGGTTCAATGATCTTTGGCTGCTCCTGAAGGGGGAGGAAGGAAAGGACACCAACACATGTCATTTCAAATAAACTTTTTTTCTTTTCATTTTGATCTCATGCACCAATTATGTTTGTCTTTTCTGTGGTTCTGGTGGGCCCTGCACACCCCTGCTGTTTGAAAGCAGCTAATGAGTGTTCACCTCTGGAACTCCTCACCACCCATGCTTCAGCAGAGCCACAAGAGATTAAAGACACAACCACAAAGTTCAGAGGGCTGTCACAGTGCAGGAAAACAGCTGCTGGGAGAAATGTGGGCTGATGGGGGGGAAATAAAGCAAAAGATGACAAAAACGGAAGGAACTGAAGATAAAGTCTCAGGTAAGGACTGAAAGGGTAGCAAAGGCAACAACTTCATCGATTCATGAAGTCTGATAAAGCTTGACAGAGACATAATGAAACTAAAAAAAAGCAAGTTCAACCAAATACCACAACAAACTATCACGACTTCCTGTTTTAAGTTTCATAGAGAAGTAGATGACAACAAATGGGCCTTTCCACGGTGTCTTAAAGAGGCATGCAGCCTCTGTTCACTGTAGCTTTCCACAACTGGGTCAGAATGTGATCTCACATATAAATCTAGCCCACTTGGAAGGATTGAAAATTAATTCCAACAAAGTTCCATTTTAAGCTCAAGTTAAGCAGAGAGAAAAGTGATGAAAAGCTTAGCCCGACAAGGCTCTGGCTCAGCGACACCACGCTGCTTGGAGGCAATCAGACTGTATGGATTTGATCAGCGTCTGTGCCCCATTAGTGAGCCGCTGCTACATAGTCTGATACACGCTTAGTGGGCAGACGCAGTGAGGAATCTAAGGAGCCGAGGTTGTAAAGAGCTGACTGAGCTTTGCAGCTGGAAGAGACTGACTGAGCGATTTTCCACCTTGTACTCTGTCATATTTCCATTCATGTAGCTGAGATTAGAGCTTTGTGCTTCTATTGCAACAGAAAGGCAGTAGTTTGGCTCCTGCTTGCCCCCCTCTCTCTTCACTTTAGGTTAAGCCTATCATTAGGATTGTTTACCTGTGCAATTATTCCGGCTGGATCCAAGCTCTCACATAGGCCTTTTGGAAATATCCAGCTTTATGATCAAATATAGCATTCACCCCTTTGATTGCATGAAAAGAGCCTATATATATGTCTTCAGCAACATCTCATATATTGCTATACACTCCCTATTTAGGCTGTATTTTTACAGTGTGTGAAAAAGTAAAGTTGAAGCTCAAAACCAAAATGCCAGCTGTTTTTTTGTATCGTTTCCTCAAATTTCTTCCTGACATATTGGATATTTTGGGGCATATTACAATTTTCGAAAGTGCGCTGGATTTAGACAAGTGCAGGCTTCTTCAGTTTAGTTAAGTAAAAGGTGTGGGACCACTTTGCACTTTGTTTATTTTTTGTTTTTTTAAAGAAAAGTGAAAAGGCAAAAAATAAGAGCTCTGCTTGTTTGCTTGTTCAAAGAGCTGAGCTCAGAAAATCCATCCAAATGTGTTCACAGATTTGCAGACTAGCTCTAACTAGAACAGAGGGGAAAGTGGGAGACCCCGAGGTAAGACTTGTAATAGATGACTCCAGGCTCAAATGATAACTTTATTAACTTTATTTTTAAAGAAACTAAAGATGATGCTCCAGACAAACAACTAGCTACATCCACTTTGGACAGGCTCCTGTTATACATGAGCGCTACTGAGACTCTATCACTGCAGCCAGCGTCACAAATCATCTGATCCAGCTCTCCTAACACTTCCACGCTCTTACTTTAGAATCAGATCTTAAACTTTGAACGTTTGTTTCAAACTGCTGCTGAAAACACATTTTTACAGGTTTGCTTTACCTTAATCTTTTCCCCTTGTTTTGGGCCACAGTTTACACCTATTTATGAATGAATCTGTTACCCTACAGCTGATTGTGTGTCTGTATGCTGGAACATGTATTCTAATCTTTAACATTTGGCTTTTATTGATACCATGAAGCACTTTGTAATTCTGTGTTTTCAAATTTGCTGTACAAATAAAGTTGTACAGAAATAATTTCAGATGTGCTAACACAGTCAGTTTGAGTTTTAACATGGTAATTATTGCCATTTTGATCAATTTTATTTCATTTTAAACCAAAACAAATGCTTTTCGTTTTCTCCAAAACCCTAAATCTTCAAATCAGGGTGCATGTTTCAGGAGTGCATGTCGGCTTCTTGAATATGGTGGCATCTGTGCATGAGCCATAAATGAAGAGAAAGTTCTCCCTTTTGTAAGTAACCAGTAATTTAGCCTGTGAAAGAAGTGTGGTACATGTACATGTTCCTCCACAATTTTCCACCAGAGCCTGACTTTCTTGGCAGTCCACACAAACCCTGTGTCTCGCATTTTTTAAACCACTAATTTAAATAAAAACTTCCTGACCCTAATGGTACTTGTGCTATGTGGATTTAAGTATTTTCCTATTTATGCTGCTATGTAGCATCTGTGCTATCATTTTACATGCAGACCCGGCGGCAGCAAAACAACACCTACAAGTCTGGTAAAACCATTACATATGGCTGTGCACCGCCCCTGCACCCAACACAGCAGCTCTGCTTCCTGTCATGTGCAACAAGCCTGAACCGCAGCGCTACAAGTCAGAGGTGACAGGCTCGGCAGCACGCACTGCCTCCACTGCAACGGTGATCACGTTACAGACAGAAGGAGGGAGTAAGAGGAAGCAAGTTGTGAAGGAGCAAGTTCTGCTTTTACTGAAGAAGCTTTGCAGCCACAGGCGGTGTCACTGATTGAGAAACAGAGAGGCACAAAGAGAGCTGAAAACAATCAAAGGGATGTAGCGCAACACTTGGGTGTAGCTTGAAAGCAGTCGAGGCTCTTTAAACTGTTGCCACCTCCAATTAGGACACACACTCACTTCTCTCAGCTATCAGTGAGCTACATTCACTGAGTACAAAGCACAACTCCCAGCCCGCCTCCATAGGACTACAATGATGACGATGATGTTGGGCAGCATGCATTTCCAGATGTCTGTGTCCCATTATGGTTCTGCAGATGTAAGGCACTCGCGACTCCAACGTGACCGAGTGGATTTCATTACTTTTAAGAGGGGAGCTTACACAGTATATACACACACTGACATTAGAGTCACATACAGCATAAAGCAGCTCCACTGTCCCACAGCTGACCCCACTAAGTACTCCAATCTGTGTGTAAGTGAGACGCACAGGCATACGTCTGCTTAATCTTTCTCTTACTTCCTGTCTCTTTAAAAAAACAAACAAACAACGACTTGATCTTTAATCTTTACTTAATCTAGAAAAAAGCATATCTGTTCTTAGTTACACCTGTCTCTGTTCTCTGTTTTCTCCGTAATGTCATGGGTTACAGGATATCTATAGAATTTATTAATAAATGAATCTATTTATTTATAGATTTCTGTATCGATTGTCTACAGAATATCTGACAACAATCCATGGAAACAAGATGCACTCAGGCATCTTGTTTTATTTAGATACCCTGATTATGACAAAGCTATATTTAAAATACCAATATGACTCATATCACATGCCAGTACCAATTCTTTTGTTTTTTGTACAGTATTTCCCACACATAAAAACTTGCTAACGATTAAACTTGGAATTAGGAACAACTTTTAGGGATCTTTTCCTCCTTTTTTAGCCATCCACAATCGATTTATTTTGAAAGTTTAGTCACTGCCAATCAGCTAGGCCCGACTCTTCCCACTTTGTGTTTTCACTTGTGACTGGTTCTCCAGTCTGACGGCTTTTGCGGCAGTGCTCGGTATCATTTAGCCACTTTCCCACAGAGTCTATCACCCTGCAGTCAAATGGAGGCTAATTGCCAGCTGGCAATAGAATTCCTTCTTTTGCTCCAGAGATCTGCTGGGAGCTGGCGTGCTGCTCTAACCTGCAGTCCTTGGAGAGCTAGCGGATATGCAGCAATGCTCCTATTGGGACTACCATCAGATGCACTCCAAGACCCTTAGAATGGGATCCATCTGAAGGATGATGCTCAGCTATTAATTTTCAATTTGACCAATCAAATATCTCTTTTTACGAGGGGGAAAAAAAATTCCATTTATAAAATAGATTTTAAAAAAATCTCTTCACTCTTCAACAGATTAAATGACCACTGACTTTGGAAAATGCTACCTTATTTGTAGAAACAATGACATGAGTCATCAACCCCCATATCTGCCAAACCGACATTCAGCCAATATATCGATGGCTTCCTGTGCCACTAGTCCAAAATCCAAAGATATTTCATTTTCACATTTAAAAAGCTGGATTCCAACATTTTTATAGCTACTTCCCACTAGGGGTGGGCGATATAAACGATATACGATAGAAACGATATAAATTTGGCCAACGATAGAGATTTTGACTATATCGCTCTATCGCGATAGCGCATGTTGATGATGTCATCAAGCTGCGCCGGTTTTGGTCGAAAGCATCTCAGCGGCTAAAACCATTATCATCTGCAACTTACGTTGGGCGACAGTCATGGCAAAAAGCCAAAAACTGCGCTTCCTCCACTTCCGTAACATTGATTCATTAATGTTGAATTCTCTCGCAGCTGCTCTATGTTGCAGTATATTAATAACTAACCTCGTATTGTGGATGAATAATCTCAGTTGTTCTCCTGACTGAAGTTTGGCCCGTGTATAGCATCCTGCTATGCGACTGCATTTGTCCCTGACCACCAGAATCCCTCACGTTAACTTTTATCGAGTGGAAAAAAAGTTAGCTTCATCCTCCAGCTTCACTGTGCTAATGTTATGCTAACATAGCTGTGTCGCTAGCAATCACGTAGCACAACATTATATACCAGCTAGTCCAACTTCAGTAACCCTGCAAACGCCACTGCTGTTTAGTTTTCTGTCTTCATTTATGTTGGAAGTGACAGCAGAGCTGTATGCTTTAATTAGTTTCAAAAATCTCTGTCAGAACATGGTATGAAATGTTTAGGTGGAAACTAGCGAGCTAACTTCCTGTTAACTTCTAACTCCGTTAAATTTAATAAATCCTGTTTTCATGGATGCCTGGACGTTAAACTTAATTGTTACACCTGATAAAGCAGCAACGCTGATGATTTAATTAAAGATGAAAGAATTTAGACCGTTTTTAACTCTGTGTTCGTTTGACTTTGGGACCTGAAGAAGACGGAGTTTTGGACCCAGATTACTCCGTGAAGCTCTTCACTATGGCAGCCGTAATGCTCTGACAATCCATCAAGCAGTGCGGCTTACCAAAGTTGTACTAAAACATTTTTTAACAGATTTCTGTATGCCCAAATCGGTTCGAGGCCAGTGAGCACAACCAGAATTCATACGTAAGGCGCACTCTCGATTTTTGAGAAAATTAAAGGATTTTAAGTGTGCCTTATAGTGTGGAAAATACGTTATACAGAAGAAAAGAATATATCGTGATATATATCGTTACCGCACGTGCTTCAAATTATATCGGGATATGAATTTTAGGCCATATCGCCCAGCCCTACTTCCCACTTCCTTTATTTCCCCAGTGGGGCACTACAGCAGATGGATCCTTATATTGGACTTATTTTTTCATCCATTGCAACCCTCCCATTTACTCAGGCTTGCCACCAACACGTGGGACACACTACCTTCTGACCCCCTGAGGCTGGGTTTATGACTCCTCCTGGTCTCAAACCAGGGGACTTTTGCATGAAAGGCAAATGTGTGAACCACAGACACACCACAGATCCCAGCAACTCCCAGTGGCTGTTTTCTGAAATTATAAATCACTGTGTACTTGTTATCAGATTACCTGAGAACACACAGCAGGACTCACATTTATCAAGTCAGATTAAATAACGCCAGAGACACCGGCACAACACAGAGCGGTAATCACACGGTTTCAATTTTAGGATTGGTACGTTATCATTGTCCAATTGGTTCAAAGCAATTTAATATAATAGAAAACAAAACACACACACAGATGTGGATTTGATAGCAGGACTTTCTAGGAACAGCAGGAAGCCCAATAACCACTAACACATCTCTAATGGGAATTTCCATGGAACACAGTTGGCTCAAGGCCAGACAAAAACCCACATGTTCTCCATTGTGTAGTTTCCTTTTAGTTTTTCTATGTTTTATCCCATATATAACACTGTGCAAAAATCTTTGGCTTCCAAGGATCCAGATTCTGTTGCATCTTTTAAACTGGTCTCGACCGATAGTTCTCTGAGCTTTCTGAAGATCCTTAAAGTCTTGATTTGGACCCTGGGTGCTTTTTGTTTGTTTGCTTCGTTAACCCAGATAACGCTGGCATATGAATCATTCAAGCATAAAACAGGTACCTAATCAGGGGATGTCTGCACAGACAGCTTAGCAAAGAGCCAATTTTAATGTTGGTAATTACAGCCTGTCGCAAAAACATAGAATTTGTTCCCATTTCTTTTGTTGAATCTATGAAAAATATCAAAGATAACACAAACATAAAACTGTAGTTTTTGTACGTCCATTCCAACAAAAGCCTATTAGCCAAAAACGTGGTATATTTCAACATAGTTTGCAGTATGTCCTTAAAAAAATGAAGGAAAGTGGACAAATGGAGGATAAGCGAAAAAGTATCAGGACTAAAAAGTTTTTTACACCAGACGACCAGTATCTGAAAGTCATGTCCTTAAGAAACAGGAAGTCCTATGTCCTGTTTAGGACCTGAGAGACACATCTGGGCCTTCAGTTGATTCATCCAGTGTTCGCTGAAACATCATCAGCAATGATCTCAATAGAAGAGGGACTGTCATGAAGCCACTCTTAGAGAAGGGAAATGGGGAGAAAAGGCTGGAGTACGTCAAATTACACAAGGCTCAAAATCAAACAAGCTGTGAAAACAGATCTTCTAAAGAGATGAGAAAAAGTCAGACGGCTTCAAGAGAAAAGTCCAATAGTGAGTTTTTACAGCCATGTGTAAAACTCAGCAGAGGCTCTTATGAGGGTTTGGGACTGCATTTCACTCACTGGTGTTTGGGATCTCGTCGAAATTGATGAATTTATGAAGGCAGAAAAGAACTATTAGATTTTAATCCACCATGCAATACCATCTCACAAAATAACTCTAGAAGTCATGGATGTACCAATACCCAGACCTCAACATGACTGATGCAGTGTTTCGACACTTCGACAGCGACCGATAACCACAGCAGAGCTCCGAATGTTCTTCAAGACGGTTGGAGAATTATTCCTACTTAAAGAATTTACTACTACTTTAGGAACAAACTGTTTTTGCCTTATGCACTCTAGAGAAGAGATCAAAACAACTTGCTTCAGATAGTGAGGGGCTTCCCCAAGGCCCAGCAGAAATACTGATTACTTGAAATGAATTACAGAAATCTAATCTAGCAAGAATAAAAATATGGAGCCTGTAATGAGTATCATAGCCCAACTTTAAGTTTTATTCAACATTCTCCTTAGAAACTGATAAGATAGTTATTTTTTTCCTGTTGGGGCCCAGGAGTAGAGTCCTCTTCCTATAAGACCAACTCTCCTGAGACTAAGCTAAGAATGAATCCGCAGACACAGTCACAGAGGATGCATTGGTCACAGCATGCCCAAGGGAATCCCCATGTGAAATTAGCACAGGCCATGCACCCTCCACAAAACAGCATTTGTTCTCAGCTGCAGCCCAACCTTAAAACAGGAAACAGTAGACATACACACAGCCACACAACACTCTCACCTCTGTAAAAAGAAAAACAATCAGTGCCTTATCACAGGGTTTTTAAACTTGGAAACGCCTTACATCACACAACTCAAGATGAGCATCATGAGACTGATCTCAAGGGGAACAAGAGTTTATCTCTTATCCAAACTAACCTAGAACTAAAAGGAAAAAGATGCAAGAAGCCGCAGTCACACAAACACAAAGCGGATGAGTTGGCAGATGCATTTTGTTAAAAGAAAAAGAAAACAAGTCATTATTAGGCAAGTGTTGATGCTGCGCTGACATCACTGTGGTTTAACTTCAAGACAAATGTCACGCCTTCGATTTACTGTTATGAAAATCCTTCCCCTGACACACAAATGCTGCATCAGCAGGATACTAAACGCTGTTCATTTCAAGCCACTGCGCCTAATCCCAATGACAGCCACCAGCATCGACATTCATTCAAAGAACACCTTCTGCTTTGCACAACCATCGAGACAAATGTGATAAAAAGCAATTACGGAGACAGGCTTCTCTATGCACAATGTGAGCAATTTCCAGCAGAAACAGAGAGGCGAGCACTCACAGCCAGACACACACACACTGCTCCAAGGCAAGGACAGGGAAGCCATGCTGCTGCAGCTGTCCAACTGGCACTGCTCTTCATCCGCCAGCACACAAAAGGAGCCGCACAGAGCTGAGAAAGCGTGTGTGCTAGAGGACGCTGTCATTTTATTTATTTATTTCAAATAAAGGCCGTTTAGAAAAACCAAGCCACCACGTGGAGTGGATTTAAAGCACATACCTGCTCCCACAGTGACCCTGGTTTATAAGCCTTTGCACAGGTTGCAGCAGTGGCAGTTATGCAGACATACCAGGGCTTTACAGAAAGATGTAATAATGAGGACACGGACGGAGCGCGAAAACTCACAAAACAGACATAAAAGTCCAGGAAGAAGAGCAGCCACCTAGAAAGGAGGACTAGTCCGTATAGGCTTATCCTCCCCGAGGAGGGCAGAGTGGAGGGGGGTGGAGGGGGTCGGCTATGAGTTACATTATCCCTGGTGGCTAAAATGACCGGTTCACAGCCAGCCTTTAAAAAGCTCCGCTCACCACAAGGTCCACGGTGGTCCTCACAGCCTCCGACACGCTCTGTCTGACTTCCGCGGCCGTCCCGGGTTTGCTCAGCCTCTTTGTGAATTTTCGCACCTCAGACATTTCGCTCCCCTTTTAGATAAATAAAAATCCTCTTCCTCTTCTTCTTCGGATATGAGCATGCCGCGGTACCGGACGGAGCGGCGGGCAGCGCTGTTTCCTGACAGCCAGATGTGAGACGGTGCTGGAGGTGAACCAGCCAGCGGTTCACGTCGCGAGGCGGGGCCGTTGCTGCTGGTGGTGCTGCCACCGCTGCTGCTGATGATGTTGGAAGGAGACCAAAGAGGGGCTGACAGCGTGAGATGCTTCACTCGGACCCACTTCCGTTTCTCCCGCCCCGGCGGAGAGCAGATTCAAAGATCGTCAGTGTGAGATGATAACACGGTCCACATACAAGGACTGCAAACACAGGTCGCATTTGGAGAGTTTATTACATTTTTTTTAGCGTCACAGGTGGGCTTTTTAGGTATTACTTATTCTTGAAAAAAAAAAGCCTGAAATTTACATTACTAGGATAAGCGACAAAAAGAAGTAGAAGTCCATAAATAAAATATCACAAAAACGAAATTTAATAAGTGATGTACAGAAAGGCACATTAACAATCAAGACTTCCAAAAACAAAAAACAAAACAAAATCAGTTTCAAAATATATGAGAAGCTTAAAGCTGTGTTTTGTTGTTTTAACTATTTATTGTGGAAATTAGAAATCGCAGTGATTTATTGGTCATTAAAACGTATTCTGAATTTTCAAATTGATAATTATTCGTCTCATAAGTCAGCTCTACCAGCTATCTGTGCAACAATTTTCTTTTGAATCTTATAGAGGAGTTTGTTTTTGTTAATGATGTTTATCAAGACACACAAAAAGAACAAAAAAAGCGGTGCTCAGAAAAGGAAGGAAGGAGAGAAGAGATCAGGATGACTTTAGACTTTAGTGGTGTTATCAAGGGCTGTACTGAGTGCAAAGCTGAACAGATGAAATTCTGAGAGATGATTATAGAAGACTGAAACATAACCATTTCCCCTTCATCCAAATATAAACACACACACACAGAATGTGGTATAACGTGGGGGCAAGGGCCCAGAAAAATATCCTCCCCTGGCCCATCACAGAGTTGTTACGCCCATGGTTTGATGTCTGTATACGTTATGTTTCTGGTCACATCCATCCACTTAACAAGGGTACAGCGCCACAGCAAATTGTCTGTTTGTTTCTTTGTTTCTTTGAAAATTTGAACTTTGTGATGTTTAATCTTTAGTTTTTATTGTATATCCAACATACTGTCAGTGTGTCATCTATCTATCTATCTATCTATCTATCTATCTATCTATCTATCTATCTATCTATCTATCTATCTATCTATCTATCTATCTATCTATCTATCTATCTATCTGTTGATCAAACCTTTTGTTTCAGAGGGGCAGCCAATGGGAAGAAATTTGGTTTAAATGGAGGAGGAAGGGAGTTAAGAAGGGGTTGTGACGAGGTCAGGAATAAAACAAACAAGGACTATTTTGAACTGTGCAAAACTGCTCTATAAGAGTTAAAGAATGCCGGGAATAAATTAAGTATGTGTCCCCTTTATATATATTTATTAGAGCGCATCTTGTGACATCTGAAGTATTAGTACGCAGGAATTTGGCTCATTTGATGTCTTGGATTATAAAACATTGTTCCGAAGATGTGAAACAGGTTGTTTATCAGTTACCGAATCTCATCCTTCAGGTGCGATAGCTGGCTCCAGGTAAAGCTAATAGTACACTGCCACCCTGTGGACTATTCCACAAACTGCAGCAAACGAAGTGCCACCTGTAGTCTGCAGCGGTTCAGTTTTATGTTTGAATGTGCAGTTTAGCAGTGAGGGAGGCCGCTTGTTTCAGTTACAGTCTTTTTTAACTTTTTATTATAATATAAGGTAACTTTGTCAGGCATCGTTTAAGAGGTACAAAGCTATTTATGAGAGCAGCTGACTCACACTCATGTTAATGTCCCACTGCATGCACTTCAGTTTTCTTGTCCTGACAAAGTTTATATTTCATTTAGGATCAAGTGTTGACACATGAGCACCAGCCTGTATGAAAGGATGCTGTGTGCCTGTCAGGACCTGCAGTGAGAGAAGCCGTCAGCTCAAAGAAACAACAATATGAACACAGGCTGTTAGTAAGTTTAATAAATGAATTGAAAATTTATATTACATAGTTACATAAACTGTTAAAGGAAGACTTTTATCTTCAGACAACGTTGGACTGAGGCACTGAATAGATGCTTCACTCATGCTCTTCCACCTACAACTGACATGCACACTTTTCAGTGTCCATAAAGATGTATGAATTTCCACTAATAATAACAACAATAATGTCAATATTAGAAAGCAATCCAAAATGTTAATGTAGCCACATGAAAGATATTATAAGTTTACTGTAACAGTGCTTATCTTATTCAAATGAATAGCTTTATTAATCTCTGCATTACTCATAAACATGTGGAGGTCACGCAAACATTTTGTCCAGCAAAGGTTTTGGAGTCAACTTAATGCGGATCTGGAATTTTTTGAAGGACTCTTTATGACTGCAGGGTGATTAAAAATAAATAAATGCAATTTTGCATCTTCTTGGCACAAATTCATATTCATGCCCTCATCATGATGATCTCAGCAAAGTATCAATAATTAAGCCAGATGAATCAATGGACTCAGCTCGTAGATGATGTCAAAGGACGTTGCAGCTCTGGCAGAGGGAAGAAGAATCAGACTGTTTCTGTTTTGAACTGTGAATCATGCAAAGCAGGTTTAAACTAAAAAGCCTGAACCACTTCAGTGGCACTTTCAGGAGTCCTGTTATCTGAAATAATATGGACATGCTACAAAGTTACTGCAGGCTAAAGGCCCACAGTTTGTGTCTGTGGCGTGAATAAGGCACGGCGGGACCACAGAGCAATGTTCAGAGCCAACTTTATTTGATTCACGTCACACCACAGTGTCCAACAATTAAAAGCCAGCATGTCATTCTGTGGAATTCCAGAGCGGGATGAGGGCAAGGCTGGCATGTGTCAGCATCAGATACGCCCTTCACTTAGTCGTTATACTGGGTGAATTCTTTCAGTGCCCAGTTCTTCATCTCCATCTCCTGCCGTAATCTGCAGTACTCCTCGGCCAGCGCCTCAAAGTCTTTGCCCAAGATCTCGAAGGAGGCCAGCTTTAACTCGACAGACTGCTTTTCCGCTTTACACGCCTTCAGCTCAGACTCCAGCTTCTCCCTGAAAATGAGATCCGACGAGCTGGTTAGGTTTGGACAAAGGGATCAGTCAGAATGTAGCTTCAACAGAAGAATTTTAGTCTTGCCTTATTTTTCTGTGAGCAGAAATCGAGTCAGGCGTGTATGTATCCAGCTGGATTTCCACCATCTCTGCCCTTTAAAAATGAACATGAGAAACAGGAATGTGTGTATAGTTAATGCATCTCATTTTTGACTATGAGTCACGACTGGACTATCAGCACTGGATTAAAACATTCTTAGTACGAAATGCAGTCCAACTATCTGATTTACGAGAGCGTTAGCGTAATGCAAATGGCCTTATATAGAAACCAAGTCTGATGTACTGAAGCACTGAAAACGGCTTACTTTATCTTCTGCAAGATTAATTCACATTTGCCTTCAAAGTAATCCAATTTCTTCCTGTCCAGATCTGTCTGGATCTTCAGCCTGTGGTTCAAGATGAAAGACTGGAAAAGCTGAATGCACTTTGTCAGCTCCTGTGTATGAAAAGAGCAAACAGTGACTAAGCAAACAGAACACATTTACGCATTTCATGCAGCTTAATGTGGTGAGTACATTTCCTCGAAGCATATCCTTATTCCCCCCCTTCCCCAAGTGCCTCGACCAATTCATGCTTGCAGTGCTATCACTTTAAAAAGAAGCTAGTTAGCACTGTGACTTTGTGACTTGCAAGCTTGCTTATTACTACTAGCGCCCCATGTTTTTGGCTTTCTGACCCGAGCATTTTAAAACCATGTTTTATCAAATCTGACTGCGGTTCAAGTTTGTTTATATAATAGTTTAAAATTATATGTGGTGTGGTGACTTGCTCATATCAGAACTTTGTAATACATTTTAATTTCATCAAAATAAAAAAGCAGAACCAGACAATGATGAGCTGATGCAGTTTTTCCTCAAGGATACCTTATAAATGTTGGTCTCAGGATAATAACCACTTAGTCAAGTCAGAATGAGCATTTTGATGAATGATGCAGTGTGCAGAAAATCACAGGTGCAGGAATTCATGGATCCAGCTTTTTCCACTTCTAATAAGATACCAATACTTTGGCTTCAGGTGTCTGCTAATCCACTGTCAGTGTTAATGTAATGAGCTGAATCCCTCACTCAAAGAAAGAGCCTGGGATGATTGATGAAAGCATAAAACTTACTTTTTTTTCTCTTAATTTTGTAGTAAAAATTTAATGTGAGAAATAAAATGTAACAAAATTAAATTGAAGAATAGTAATTCACTATACTGGTATTCATTAGTAAAATTATAGCGTTACAGTAAACACAGAACTGCATGAAATAGACTGGACTGCTGATCGATATCCCCACTAAAAGCATTCCCTTACAGTGAGGTAGAGCTCAGTCTGTCTCTGCAGAAGAACCGTGTTTTCTCTGCACGTCTCCTTCAGACTTTCTGCTCTTTTCTTCTCTTTGTCCAGCTGTGCTGACAGATGAGACAGCTTGGCCATCTTTAGACCCTCGCTCTCATGCTCTAGAAGAAATCACAAAACAGCAGGTTAGTCGTTGTGTCGAGTGAACAGAATGACGTGGTATGAAGCCATGTGGTGAAAGTGTTTGTAGCTGCTGTACCCCATTCAGGCTGATAGTAAGAGAGAAGGCTCAGACACTTTTCTTTGAGATGTTTCTCCAGCTGTCTTGGTAGACCCTGTTTCAGACTTTGTACATTCTAGTAAAGAAAATACAGCGTGGGCATGAGGAAAGCATTTGTAGTTTGAATTCATTATCAAAAAAAAAAAAATAAAATAAAATAAAAGGAATATTAAAAGAAGTTTCCCAAACGGTTCTGGTGGTGTGCATGTTTTTATGGGTTTACGCTAAACAGATGCAGCACATCCCAAACAGATTTTAACTTGCATGTACTGAATTTTATGATTCACCTTCTCGGAAGGCATGAGCTCCATCACGAGCTGGGGGGTCAGGCCCAGGACCGACGGCTGGTCCTGGTTTGTTGTGTTACTGGGATCCAGCTGCCTGACACACTGAGCCACCAGTAGACACCTCTCCATCGTCTCATAGAACTATAAAGGAACAAACGCAAATTATTTGTTTTATTATATGTATTTTTTTTTAAGATCATCATTAGTAAGAGTCTCCTAATCGATTAAAAACTCCATGTGATAAACTTTTGTCTATAAACTTTTATCTGACCGTTTATCTATAAAAAACATTCAATAAAGTCGTTTTAGCCGTACAGCGAGATGAAAATCTGCTCAAAATTTGACAAAGAACATACAATGAATGCTTGTTAGCCTGTCCATAGCTCACTGATAGCTCTTTATGCACTTTTAAACTGTGTAAAGAAGTGAAATGTACCATGTTCTGGTCAGGGGGTACAGTGGCATGGTGCTTCCTGACACAGTGGTTCTGGATCATCTCCTGCAGCCCTCTGTGCAGGCTCTCGGAGCGCAGCCATTGAAGTTTCTGAATCTGCAGCTTCTTTTCAGCCTGGGAAAAAAAACCCAAAACACTCACACATGTAAGGACTCACACAGTACCTCACAAAATCGGTCAGATCCTGTCCCAGTTCTAGAAAGAAGGCTTAACAAACTTGGAGCCAGACCCTAAACACTGAGACAGGAACCTTTGAGATTTGGAGTCGAGAACAGCTGATCAGGCTTAGGTAACGATGAGTCGCTCCATCTTGAATTAAGCACCTTTATGGGTGCTGGAAAAATAAACCAAAGCATTAATGGTAACCCCGTCAATAAAGATCAGGGTCTCTATTTGAATTCAGTTTCATTTTTAAATGCAATCGTTCACCTGTTACCTGACGAGGTTATAGGAGATGAAAATAAAATGTAATACAAATATGGACCAAACATAAAAGACTTCTGTGATTTTAACATTGTAGTCCAACCTGAAACTTCCACTTTACATGTAAAAATCTGACTCTGTGGCTTCTGATGACCAATCCAATGCAAATAAAGCTTTTGAAATGAAATATTGTTACAACATATTCAGACTGCCTGAAGCCTGTATTCACAAAACCCATTGTAAGATACATTTAGTCCAGCTGTTTAGTCCATGTAGCGCTCACTACATGTCTGGCTATCCACACAGCTTTTTCAGGTTTTGCAGGAGAAAATTTGCCAGTGAGCAGGTTATTCGAACATAATCTGTTTCTCTGGTAAACGACACAGAGGTTAAGTTAGCTCTCTTAAAACTATAAATAAACAAACAGCTTCTTTTATTCCAGTATTTTTCAGTTTTTTTTTAAAAAAAAAGACTGTTCTCTTGAGCAGAGAAAGGGTCGATCCATGTTGTTGCAATTCTTAGTTCTCGCCAGTAGAGGTCAGTAAGTCACAGACTATTTATTGAATCATAATGAGTGGACTAAAATCTCATTTCCATAGAGGTGTGACAAATTATGACTCCTCATTTCTGAATAGTACAAGACAAAAAAAAATACAAGAAAAACTGTTCCATGACCCAGTTTGAATTATTTTTTAAAACTCTACACTGATTAACTTCTGTGTTGATAAAAACAAATAGGAACAGGAACGACAGACACCTTGTC
Organism: Aulonocara stuartgranti; assembly: GCF_965226115.1. NCBI lineage: Eukaryota > Metazoa > Chordata > Actinopteri > Cichliformes > Cichlidae > Aulonocara > Aulonocara stuartgranti. The sequence goes on from NC_138941.1 coordinate 27,058,314, forward strand.
CAGCTCTGTTTTCAGCGGAGCGGTGAGTCCGGTTTGATCCACATGCTGTGCCAGAGTGGCCAGGAGTTTACAAAACTGCGGGTTCTGGATCAGATCTTCTTCAGTCATGTGACACAGTGGAAAGGAGGCGAGGACTGAGGGGAAAGGCACAAAATGCAGAGAAGTAATTAAGGACGGCCAAACTAAACGGACAATAGTAAATTTGGCAAGAAAATAAAGCTAAAAGAGCCTACTTTCGTATTTAACAATAACATCGTTATTTATACATTAATAGATAATACTTTAAACTACGTTAATTTATTACATCTACTTTCTGTTATTGCTACAATATAGGGTTACTAGTAGATATGCAGTCCACTTGTCTTCTTACCCTGTTGATGCAAAGTGTCACCCTTCCCAAGCGACGATATGTTTGCTGTCTCGGTACTACCGGACATTTTCCAATTAATTATTGTCCTTAGTATCCAAACATACAGGAGGTTTGTGGATTTGTGAACTATTTCTTTCAAACACGAAGACGAGCTGAAATCTTAAACACGTACTTCCTGAATCAAGTTGCGCGCGTTTGCCGGAAGCCTTCTTATTGGCTAACTGGACCACGTGGTCATACAGCGGTCCCTGGGTGACGGCAACGTGCTATTCACGAGAGCGTGAGGTGTTGAAGCGGAAAATATCGAGATTTTAATCTTTTCCCACTAACAACTAAACGTCCTTTGACATTAATATTAATAAAGTGACATGGCTTAAGATAAAACTGAATGTTTGTTGTTGTTAAACAACAATTACAGTAACAACAACTAGAAGCTAAAGAACGCATTTGGCCATTATGACACTATCAGAATATTCTCTTTCTTTTGTGTCTTTTGCTCCTCGATATTCTTTTTATTTTCAATTTTCCTGTTGTACTTTTAATTGTATCACATTTTTAGTTCATTTCTTGTTCATTTGTTTTTTTTTTAATTAATTTTTAATCTTCACTTTTTGCTTACTGCTCACTTGGTTTGTTTGCTTCACTATCTGCATAACCTCCGATTAAAGATGTTGGACTTTTGCTTTGTCTCCTCTGGGTTCTCTTTCCCTGTGTTCCTTATAATTGGCATCTTATCCATCTACAAACAGGTATTTCACAACCACATGACAGAGGATAAGGCATGCACTGCTGTGTCTCTGGGCTTTCCTTGAACAAGCAGTTAATAAAATTGACGAATAATCAAAATGTGCTTTGACTCTTATAGCTCGATGTTGGGGAGTAAAATCAATAAATGACTCAAATTATGTGTATATGGTCAAATTATATATGATCAACTATGTGCTGCAAGTTAGGTGGAGAGGGTGTTCATTGGACAGAGATGGGGCTCTCGTGTTTTCATGCTGACTGTCAGTCTCCTCGTCCTTAAGATGATTTTGTTTTCGTGCCCTGGGCTTGTATGATCACCTCGCACCACGGCGGTTGCTGGCAGCGGAACTAACATCGCTTTGAACCTCCAAGGAGATATGATATTAGAAGCAGATGTCTCGTTGTGCTTTAATAAATGACAATCAAGTTTTTACATTCCACTAAATTTGGGGGATTTTTGGCTGTGGGATTTCTCCTGCTTGCTTTTTCTGTTTTTGATTATACAGCAAAGAAAATGGATTCAAAGACGTGGAAATATCCTTCTACATGTCAAGCAGAACATTACTAGCAGGGGGTGATTGGCAGGACTATGGCGCACACTGCCCTGTTTATTTACAGGCAATAAAACCCAGTATGTTCATCATTGTTAAAGTAGATTATTTATTTATTCTTTTATTGGGCCTGTCAAGTCTTTACAGGCTACATCAGCCCCTGTATTTATCAGTTTCTCTTCCATACATATTATATGTACATATGGGGCTGCACAATACTGGTATTCTTGTAGAGTGTCTTTTCCACATGAACTCTGACTTCTCATGTTTGCTTCTCGCAGCTGTTTCCTCGCAACAGTCCCTGTCCATATCTGGTCTTCTCAGTGAAGGATTTCTTACCTAAGATTTGCCAACACTGCGTGTACGTCTCTCCCAGTAAGCGTTAGCCAGCTTTAAACTTTGTGGATCTCCACTGGACGGAAAGGTTTGCGTTTCCAGTCTCAATGTGGCTGTTTCAACAGAGTAATGTAACTTTGAATGGTCCACAAATAGTAACTTCACTCTACTGCTGTTTACACAATAACTAGTGGTCCTCACTCATCAATGAGTGGGCAAATTTAGACATGGGAGCCAGTCAATTCGAGTAAAATTGTAACTGACAAGGGATAAAACCAATGGATTGTGCTGGGATGCGACTCTATGGGTGTGATTGGTTGCGCTTATAGACCAGCCCTTATTCGCTTGACCAATTAATGAAAGCTAAAGCTAACCGACAGCTACTTCGGCCAATTATAACGTTGGACTTCCCGGTAGGTGGGTCTGCGTGTAGAGGGGTGGGGTGTTCGAGGTCATTCAGTCCCTCTCTGATTCACTCTATCGGCGTGTGTGTGTGTTGAGGGAACGGGTAGTTGGAGTAAGGAATCGCCGGGCGCTAGTGCATCACGAATGCTTTTTTTGGGAAAGAAACGCCGCTGAAAAATTACACCATAGACCGAAGAAGCGACCCCCGGTGACGACTTCTGTGAAAAGAATCTTTTCAACGCAGCGACTGCGCCACACGCACAGCCAGGCAAACGCAGCCGGGCTATCAAATGTTAGCCTACTAGCATCCCTGAAAACAGACGGGATCAAGGTGTTGATAGCTAGCCTCCCAGCTAATTGCCCATCAGCTAGCATCCTCAGCGGTAGCATCATTAGCTCGTTTCTCCTCGCGCACGTCGAGACCTCGCCATCGCTCGTGGCGGTCCCTTTTAGGTCGCGGCAATCAAATCCGACACTGAGACAAAAACAGAGAGCGGTTCCTCCTCACTGGTGCTGGAGACGGCGTCTGCGTTGCATTAGTTGACACCATCACACCCAACCCCATCACCTCTGCCCCTCTTCCTCCACCCGAAACACTGGAAATCCACAAGCGGCCGGGTAGCGGCGAGGGGCCGGCGAAGCTGGGGGTGGTAACGCTACCGGACTCGCAGGGAGTCACAGCGGCTACAGACAAGCACAGCCGTGGGGATCTACCGACAAGTATGGACGGGCTGGCCGTGGAAGTTCGCGGCTCGAACGGGGCCTTCTACAAGGTAACCAGGTTACAAACGTAGTTTCTAGCTGTCCCAGTTAAAGTTTTGTTTCCTTCTCAAAACGTTAGGTTTCGCTCTTCTGAGCTCAGCTCTCGCTAACTGGTACTCTGCTAATGCTAGCGTGGGTCCACTCCTGACGAACAGGGATGGTTTTGCGTTCAATTAGGGCTGGCCATTGTGGTGTAGGCAGCTAGCCGTAGCTAGCAGTTAGGCTAGGCACACTTGACATCACCATGCATGGCCTATGTGTGTTCATTTTCTTTTATCACATGTCAGCGTGAAAACACGCTGTAAACAGTTTTGAAGCGACACACGGCAGGTCCGCTAATGAAACCCTGGATGGAAACATTTAAAAAGGGCAGCGAGCTGCTGATCAGACAGCTGTTGTGCAGCTCCTACGTGCAAGTGTGATGTGATGCTACATCAAAGCTCACATTCTTCATAATTGCTTTGTAGCCCAGCCCAGGTTTCAGCTACAGCGCTGTACCGCGTGTCTCATGTTTATTGCCCTGACTGACGCTTTTGGTTTCAATTCTGCCTGATTTTAAACAGAAAGATCACTTTCACATGCAGACACGTGACTTCAGGTCTTTGTTGTTGCTGTGTCACAGCTTGTTTACGACGTAACATTAAGATGGCAGCCAAACTATACTATCAAGCATGTTTTGGTTTGTTTTTTTTCTCAGATGTCTTAAGTGGTCAGGCTCACAGGTTTGGTTCTGCGAGAGATTGTAAGGTTTAAGGGGCAGCTTCAGACTGAGGAGACACTAAACCGTTTTGGGGGATAGGGAAATAAACCCTACTCACCCTCACCAACTCTGTCTAGTTTTAGAGAACATCTTTGATTCAGCTTTTTAGATAGCCCATTTCTTTGCCTGCGTCTTCAGTCTTTTTTTTCCTCAACCTTTCAGCTGGCCGGTGGAGCACATGGTGGGTTAGTGATGACCCTATATTTACCCTCCTCATGCTGCCTCACCTGTTGTTCTGGTTTACGGGGTGACAGTTTGGCTCTGGCGTCAAACACTTTCCACGAAACTCTGCTGTGTCCATTATTTCACAGCTCTTTTGGCCGATGTCATTGACACATAGCTGCGATTCTCTTTAGTGTATATTTTTGCCCTTGATGGAGGTGAGTGGGGTGAAAGCTTTGCTACTTTCCTCCTTTCCTGTCGTGATTGGCACATGGGTATAAAAGGATTTTATTCAATTCCACCACCATTCACCCCGTTACCACTTTGTTTTCTGTTGAGCTATGAATGGGCATCGTGTTTATTAAAGTGTCAGGAAAGTGGCACTCTATATGGTTTCTTTTGCAGCAGAAAACACAATGGGAAAACTGAGAAGACTAATTTTTAAACATTGTGACATTCCCTTTTTTCTCTATGTCACTGAAGCTTGTGCATTAAACTGCCTTCTTTTCATCTATTTATATTTTATTATAAGCCCAGTCTGATCAGTGGCTGGTTATATTGAAAAATCTGTGAGAGGAATATTGCAGACCTGGCATCTTTTCTCCAAATGATCTTAGTGACCACATGTGTGTGCTGGCCTAAGGCTGAAGTGTGGACACGGGCAACTGTAGTACAAACCTAGCAGTGCCTTGTGTAAGGGGCAGTTAACTTGACAGGGCATGCACACAGCTGTCTCACCACATGTGATCTGTGGAAACTGAAGGGTGATTACTTTGTAACTCCGATCGGTTGGCATTGCTGACTTCTGTGATAAAGGCCAATCTGCTCTGAAGCTGGAACCCTGCGATGACGTATAGTATAGAGGGATGGATGGTGTGAATGCTAACCAGGACCTTCTCAAAACTGAGGCAGTGGTGGTTAGCATTAATATCTGAGAGTAGACTGCAAAAAAATAAAAATGGTGTGACATCTATGCAACCAAAACCAAAGTGGCTTTAGAAAACTTTTAATGTGGTATCATGTTTCTGTCTTCCTGTATCATGATTCCCGTGTGGAGCTTATGTGTTCTCAGCATTTCCGTACCCAGGGCGCACACCCACACTTTGTTAAATTATTTAATAATTAATGCTATACATACTTTGTGACAGTAAATAATGGAGCACAAATCAGTTGCATCTCCAGTAATTGTCTTATCTTGCGGCTAGACCACAGCTGTGTCGTCTTGGATTGAAGGTACAGACTTAATTTCTGCTCTGCAGCCTTGATGAGCTACAGTGTAGCAGGTACTGGTGAAAGATGCCCCTCCAACACCAGAACCAGAACTATGTCACCGTTTGCTGCAGTCTAAGTCAGCAGGCTTGGATTTTGTCCTGTAGCCGGATGACATCAAACTGCTGCAACAGTGACCTGACCATCTAGCTGTAGGGAAAGTTGAAACAGAAAGGATCGAAGGCAAACTTTGAAATAAAAATGAATCTTGTAATTTATACTTAAATTAGGTTTTTTTTGATAGGTATTTTTGTTTTTAATTCATAATCAATGAGAAACAAAATACTGCGGTATAAATTTATACCTCAGTATTTTGGAGCATCAGGATCTCCCTCGTGTCTAAACATTTATTTTATCCAGGTTCAGGTCAACATTAGCATCTTTCCAGCAGGTGAATCCCCACCCCCTACAGTACAAACCATCAAGAATACTTGTACAACCCCTCTGTCCCATATATGGTCGTGTCACACCGAGAGACGTGACACACCCACACCACAAATGGGGAGTAGGTTGCTTAAAATTTATGGCATGCTGAGACAGATCTGTGGACAGCCATGATGGACGAGTAGTAGGTTAAAGTGATCTCTCGTAATGGGCAGGCAAATGATTGTCCCCTATAGGCTGGCCCGGATGCCTGTACACGCACTCATTTGAACAGTCCTGTGTAAAATTGTTGTCTTTAAATCTCCCACACAAACACACAGTGAAGAGGGCTCGCTTCTGGATTTTAATTCTGTTGTTGTTTGCGTGTGTGTGTGTGTGTGTGTGTGTGTGTGTGTGTGTGTGTGTGTGTGTGTGTGTGTGTGTGTGTGTGTGTGTGTGTGTGTGTGTGTATGTGTGAGAGAGAGGGAGTGAGCGTGTGTGTGAGAGATTTCCCGGCTGTCTGTGCTGTCAGGAGGAGTCAGTGTTCCTCGTCACTTTATCCAACACAGAATTCACAGCCAGAGAATTGTGTCAGCGATGTGATGTCTTGGCTTCTAAAAAAGCCCAAGATGCGCTTTTTTTTTCCCTTTTGTATTTCTAGTCACAGTATCAGTCTAACATTGCTCACAGCCGCCTGTGTTGTTTACATGTACACAAAAAAAAAAATCAAATGCTCACAGCCCCACCCATCTGTCTTTCTGTTGTGCATTCATGGGAATAAAAATTCTCTCTTTTGTCTTTTAGGGTTATATCAAAGATGTCCACGAAGACTCGCTCACAATTGTGTTTGAAAACAAGTAAGTATGCTCTTCCTGTGCACCTCTCCTGTTTAGCCTTAGCTGCAGTATGCCTGGTTTAGGATGTTGCAAGGCATCAAAAATTGTCCTGTTCAGCACCTGTGTTTGGCATGCAGCTGTCCATACATGTCTCTAACAGTTTTTTCACCTCCTGCTCTAACCCCCACCTCTCGCACCACCACCCTGGTGGCATGCTTTCCTATATTCCAAGCCCCACCTACTGTCCCCTTCTACCACCCCTCCACCACCCAACTCGTCCCTCTTTATCTACTTGGCTCAGCGTGTAGATCAGGGAGCTCCTAAAAATAGTGACCCATGGTATGCGCTTCGGGAGGGGTGGCAACAGGGTGGCCTGTGTCATTTTTGGGATCCATCCTTCCTTCTCCTTTTACTTTCCCTTAGCACACGTAGTTGTTGGAGCAGCTGGTTGTATAAGATGGTGAATGAACTGTACATGTTTTTGGTCTATAGTGAAAGATGAGACCCATTTGGGGTCACCACAATTTGGTTGTGAAAGAAAATCAATGAGAAGCCCGGAATAAATTTTTTTTTTTTTTTTTTTTAATAAATGTTATTTTCTGTTGTTTGTGATTAGAATATAAATGTTAAAAAAGGATGACTCATTTTGAAGGGTCTCTACTCATCCTTATTCTAAAAGGCATTGAATTCATCAATCTAAAAATAAATCTTTAATAGAAGCAAAAGGTCTTACGTAAATCCATCAAAGGTCTTAAAAAGAATTAAGACTTGGTTAGTGGAAAATATTTTTTGTTCTGATGTTGACTGATTTAAATTTGCACTGAAAATCGTGACTTGGTTGCTTAAGGCAGATGCACTTTGCTGTCTGCTATCTACCAACAGAATGAATGGGGAGGCAAAACTGATGAAAATATCAAACTATTCAACCAAGTGTTTCAAGTTTAAGTTTACTACACATTTGAACCCCAAGGCAATCAGAAGTACTTCATAAAATGTAACAGTCTATGAGCTAAGTTGAGAAGCATGAGACGGTGTAAGGGCACTTATAATTAAATTTATGGTTTAAATTTAACCAATAAAACAATTAGAAAAGGAGTAAAGGTAAAGCACAGTTTAAGAAGTTAGTTATTAATTTATTTAATAGTGGTAAACAAAGTGCCTCAGGCTTAATTTGAAAGGTCTGAGTTGCAGCAGTTTGCAGTTTCTGGGAGTTCATTGATAATTTGTTCGGCATAAAAACTAAACATTGCATCTCCATGTTTAATTTTGACTGAGCATAAATGAAACTGGCCCTCGATGACCTGCAGAGTCTGTATGGTTCATAATGTAGCAACTGAAATGTTCCTTACATGTGAATTATACGTCTGCGTCAGATCTACGTCGTAACCTGTACCATTAACCCTCCACCACAACTTAAGGATGGGAAGTAGTCTTAAGTCAAGCTTTAGCCGTCAACCCATCAAGGCTTTATAAACCAGCGGCTTTCAGATAACTTCTTTGTTTTGGCATCTTGAGAGCCAAGGTAGCGAAATTCTGTGCAGGTTACCAGTTCGAGATGTTCCAAGCCAACGAGTGAACCACACAAGTTAAATACCCTATGCCTCTAACTCAAAGAAAGTGAGGTTATTTTTAATTGAATTTAGAATAACTGAAATCCTTACAAAAATCTGGACTCTAACCTTTCTTAATCTGAAAGGATTCTGCTTTAATAGAGTGGCGTTCACAGCTGCAAGCCTTTCAATGGACTGGACTGAATGAATATTTGTTTCTCTGTTTATCACACATAAAGGCAAAATCAATTGTGCAGTTGATAAAGATGAAATAGACTATTATTTTTTTAAAAACGTTATTTAACCAGGAAGTGAAGTGCTTGATAAGCCTCTTGCCAGAGTTCCTGATCTGACACGTGCAACATTAACTCTGTTTTTATTTCCAATGGTGTGAAAAAAGGGATCTCCCGGCGAGAACCTGCGTAAGCAAGGACACGTGCACAGTTATTCTATCAGTGTATGGAAGCATCAGCATTTTGTACAGTAACCAACCACTCTGTTAGATGCATCTCTTCAGCTCCTCATTAACAGATATCTAATTGGTCAATTACATGGCAGCAAGTAAATTTATATAGGCATTTAGACTTTGTCAGGTAACCTGGTGAAGTTCGAGCGTTTGAATGGGAGATGAAAGGTGATTTAAGTGATTTTTAACATGGTTTGTGCTGGATGGGCTGTTCTGAGCGTTTCACAAACTGCTCATCTACTGGTATATTCCTCACAGCCATCTCTAGGCTTTACAGAGACTGGTCAGAAAAAGTAAATATTCAGTGACCCAATGCAAGAGGTTTTTGTTTTGTTTTGTTTTTTTTGTGTGTGGCCTTTTTCAGCCTTACTGCACAACGCAGTGAAGAGTGACAGGAAAGCGGAGGGAGGGAGGGAGGGAGGGGGAGGAGAAAGGGGAAGACATGTGGCAAAGGGCCACGGGTCAGACTCAAATCCGGCCATTCGCCCTGCTCGTCCCGGTGCAAGAGGCCTTTGGGTGAAAATGCTTTGTTGAAATCAGAAGACGATGGCCAGAGTGTTACACAACAATAGAATGGCAACAGTAACTAGTAATAACTGCTTGTTCAAGCAAGGTATGCATAACCTGATGAACCTTGAAGCACACAGGCTACAGCAGCAGAAGACCACACCAGGTGCATCTCCTGCCAGCTAAGAACAGGAAACTGAGGCTGCAGTTAGCACAGGCTGACCGATGGCAGATTAGAGAAAATTGGAAAATCACTGCGGAGGAGTCCAAGACTGAGGAGTCTTGGATTTGGTAGGGCATAAACAAAAGGATGGATCCCATCCTGCCTTGTGTCAGGGAGTCTAACCCAATATTAGCAAGGTGTATCAAAGAGAGTGGCTGGTGAGTGTGGTTTGGTTGGTTTGTTGTAGCTCAAGTATAGTACAGCTGGATTTTGTGCTTATGTTGTTCTATTACACAAACACGAACAACAAGTCTTGATACTCTTTGTCCTGGGGTGACTGTAGAGGATAAAAATTTAAACATCAGGATATTTGTATGCCTTTGGTTTGTTTTGTTATCGATGTTAAAGCATTGTTGCTACTTTCTATAATAAAAGCTCCACCCACACCACATAATAAAGCTCCACCCACAAAAACCAAAACAAAACACAAAGGAGGATGGAAGCTCTCAAAAGAAAAGTCCTATAAAAACTTAGTTGAGAGATCAAACTGAATGAGCTGCTATATACTGTATATTAATCTCAAGCTTTAGGTTTTGCAAGTCTTTCACTTTTCTGCTTCTGAGTCATTTTTAAATTCTTGTTGAGTGTAAAATGACAACCTTTCCACTTACTGACCAGCCACGGTCCCTGGGCTTCCTCATTAAACCTAATGAACCTTTAAAACTGTTATTGTTATTATGTCTGTAAATGTGCTACACAGCAGTGAGTGGGTAATACGTACCCATACCATTACAATCCGAGTGTGACGTGACTTAGAAGAGCTTCAGCCAACAGCGTTTCATTTACCTGTGATTGTCGGTAGGTTGACAAGTGTTTTGTCTCCTCCACAGCTGGCAGCCAGAGAGACAGTTGCCCTTCAGTGACGTGCGGTTGCCTCCTCCAGCCGACTATCACAAGGAAATTGGTGAAGGAGAGGAGGTGGAGGTGAGGCCTGGCTCTTTGCATATGTCTGACTCAGCTCATACACATAAATTTTCCGACATTATGTCTCAAGGCCTTGTTTTTCACTCCGACAGTCAGATAATTATTCGCCGATACTTTTCACCTGTCGTTTCAAAAATCCTGGAAAATTCTGAAGTCTTTGATAGGTACACATTTTAGATCACATATACTTTTTTCCACATTATTAATTGGAAGTACTTACAGTTTATGTTATGTGATGTATATTATCACATAGTCTGCTATACACCCAGTGATTTCAGACATGACCTGAGTTCCTGAGGCTCATTTAAAAAGCCTGAAGTTTGAATCATGGATCTTGATATAATGATTAAATACGTTACAGGTCACATCTAAAACACATTGTATATAAAATGTGTGCATATGTGTTTCTATTGCTGTGGGTGATGTTGTATTCAGACCCAATAAACGTGTTTTTGACCGTTTCTCTAACAGCCAATGAAAGAAGCAGTTCCTTCCAAAGTTAATCCGCTAGCTGGAATCATTTAACAGTAACAAACAGGAAGTTGTATAAAAAGCATCAAATACTGTGTGGCAGAGTTTATTGGACTGTTGAATATGTGCTTATCCATCAAGTAACTGTTTAAATGTGTTGTGTTCAGGCTTTTATAAACATGGTTTGGTCTGCAGTCTTTTACGAAGGACTTAAAAAGCATTTCTAAAACGATAGCATAGATCCAGCCCACACGCTTTTTACAGAGTGACATAGTTAAATTAGAATTTTTGTCACTAATGTGAGTTTAACAATCCTGACTGAGATCTGAGGACCCCGCAGATCATTTAAGTGTTGCATTCGATTGTTTTGAGATGTCTCCATAACTGAAACACGTCCCAGTCGTGGAGACCTCTCATCTGCATCTATTTAGCATTAAGAGTTTTGTTTTTGTTTTCATGGAAATGCAAGTTTAAGGACACGTGGCTCTAGATAAAAAGTACCAGAAATGTCTCGTTGCAACGGTTTTTTAAGGTGTGCCAAAAATCTTTTAAAGTTGGGACTATGGGAGTTATAGATGTGGAATCCACATAATATTAGTGGGAGCTGTTCATACAAGTGTTTCGTTAAGTTTTTACTAACCACTAAACTAATACCTGAGGTGTCTTGGGTTAAATTAGTCCCATTCAAAGTCAAACAGCTTCATTCTCTCTTTTCAAGGTGATGCTTTTTATTTATTTATTTGATTTTTAGTCTTTTTTTTTTTTTTTTTAAAGTGGATGAGCGTGTTTCTGTCTTTTGTCTGTGGTTCAGCTTTTATTCGCTGTCTCTCCAGGTTTACTCCAGGGCCAACGAACAGGAGCCATGCGGCTGGTGGCTGGCGCGGGTCAGAATGATGAAGGGAGAAGTAAGTGTTTGCTGAGAGTAAATCTTTGAACAAGTGAGATAAGTGGGTAAACACACAAACTGAAATTATATTTCCTGCTCTTATATAATAAAGCAAGAGTGACTAGTATGTATAACATCCTCTACCTTTGCGTTTCAAGCCCTGTTTGAACGTCTGCCCATCATTAGACAACACTTCAGTACATTTTAATACACAGTTGTTCTTTTAATCCAGCCTAATCTTTGTTTTGTGGATATGTTGAAAACTCAATAGTTACTTCCTGTTTCTAAGTTCCTGAGGCTTTCACTGAGCTGTTCAGCTGAAAGGAACTATCATAATTGAGAAGACGATATCACGCAGCGGTGATAGAATCCACCTAGGTCAGCTTCCTCTCTGTTTATTAATCAGTAAGCAGTCGTCTTTCACTTTGCCTCTGGCTGTACTGCCAGTAAGTCTTTATGGAGCTCTGAGTACTGCAGTATGCTGTGTGTAAAATAAATATAGGCCAGTAGTAAGAAGTGCTGCTGGGTAATGGGCCCAAAGAGTTTGTCCTAATCAACTCTGACATTGTACATTCAAATTACCTGTCCCGTTCACTCTGTGTGTCTTCTGCACCCTGACCTATTGTGTCAAAGTGGATTTGCACGGGACCAGTCTTTTTAAAATTTTTCAGATAATTACAAGGAGCTCTGACTCTCAGGCACCAGCTGCAGGTTGAATAGTGGGTCAGTGGGATATGGAAAGGACAGCTATGCAGGGCTAATGTGCCAAGGGAGCTGCTGCTGCTGCTGTAGTGCTGTTATTTGGAGCAGTCTGATAAGAGCCTGCAGGAATGTCTAGCATTGACTGATGGCTTTAATTCAGTCCTTTGAGCGTGGAGTGTGCAGTGTTGGTCTTGCTGCTGCACTTTTTCTGCACTACTTGTCGTGTTTTTCTGTATCTTTACTCTCATGCATCTTCTTTCACTTGATTTTATGTATATGAAATAGAAGAAAGTAGCAACAGAGTGTAGTTTTATTAGCAGCAAGACGCAGAGGTGCATCTCGAGACATCTTTGACTCCATCGGAGCTTTATATATCTGTGTTTTTGTCTACTTTATTAAAAATCTGTATCTCCCGTGTTGTTTTCAGTTCTATGTGATCGAATATGCGGCGTGCGACGCCACGTACAACGAGATAGTCACGTCAGAGCGCATCAGGCCTCTAAACCCCAACAGCCCTGCCTCTCGAAACACCTTCCACAAGATCCCCATCCCCGTCCCAGAAGACCTGAGGGACATGTGAGTCCTGCATATAAACAACCCCTCACTCATGCCTCTACACATCCAAGCACTTTGCTCCCTTAGAGTTCTCATATGTTGTCAGCAATCATGCGTGTAATGATGATTCGGTGCTGCCAAACGAATAACGAGATCGACCCTGCTCTGGATTGTTTTATCGACAGCTGTGCAAACGACAACATTCACAAAGACTTCAGGAAAGCAATCGGAGCCAACTGCATCTTCTACAGTGCCCAAACACATGAGCTCATCGTGCTGGTTAGTACTCTGAACACACACTTCAGCAGACGCCTCCTGATCAAGTTAATGGCCTTGTTTTATGTCATCACGTGAAGGAATGATGCAAAGCAGCAGCAAAAAATCTCACTCGCAAATGTGAACATCAGGGAAGGCAGACAGACGAAGAGATGTGAATCCAGATAATGCTGCTAACATTATATGCACAAAAGTACTGTACCGTATACACACACTGCTACTTTGTGACTGAGTGTGTAGACATTCATTCACAAATGTTTGTAAAGGCTATAGGACTGTATACTTCTGCTAATTTAATTTAAGAAATATAAGCGATCCCCTGAAAGTAAACAGTTTTAAGTCGAGCTCACTAGATGACTAACTTTTAAAAACATCTTAAAATCCAAACTCCTGGATGTTTGGGCCCAGCGTAGGGATATTTGAATCATGGAATAATTCAACTACAACTGTGTCATAGTGATGGCAAAGAGTTTACATTTCAGCTCCAGAAAGAGCATTTTAGCAGTGCTTTGGATTGTGGTCAATAAAGAGAAGTGTGAATCGTAAATTGCGAAGACCTTAAGTCTTATAAATTTGCTAGAGCTGAATAACTTTACCAGAAAAAAGTCTGGCCACACAGCAGCCGTTCTGCAATGCTTTATTTGGGCAGTTATTTTAAAGCATTATCTCAATTAAAAAAACATCTATGGGCCTGCTAGAGAACTCTGATAAAAGCCACTTAAAAATGTGAAGCCTTTGGCCCAAAATAAACTTTTAAAAACCTTTTTTTAATTTCCCTCTCCTTAAAGTTTGACTTCTACCACCATCTTTTACCGCTGTAGAATTAACCCAAATTTCAGTTCAGGGCTCTCTAATAAGGGGTTCATGCCCTACACATCCCGGATGACTGTCTGTTGTGGTTTAGGAACATGTTTTTCAAAGCATTTCTTGCTCTGGGCATTGAATGTCTGTTCTGTCTGGATCGTCTTTACGAGTCGGTTATGGCTTTTGTTGTATTAGTTTACCTGATTCTGAACCTTTGTTGCCTTGTGTGTCTTATGTTGTGTCTTCAGTCCACAAATGAAACCACAGTAAAGCGTGCAGCTCTTCTGAGCGACATGCATTTCCGGAGCATCCGTACCAAGCTTATGCTAATGTCCCGCAATGAAGAAGCCACCAAACATTTGGAGGTAATACATTCTGTCAACTACATGTGTCTCCCTGATCATTTAAATCCTAGCCATGCATCTTGGCAAGCAACCTTGCGTTTCCCCTTTCCTAGACAAGTAAGCAGTTAGCATCGGCGTACCAAGAGGAGGTGAGGGTCAGGGAGGACCTGATGGGCCTCGCCATCGGCTCCCACGGTGCCAACATCCAGCAAGCGAGGAAGGTGCCTGGTGTTACAGCGATCGAGCTGGAGGAGGAAAGCTGCACGTTCAGGATCTATGGAGAGGTACGCTGGTTAAGGAGGCTTTCTGCTGCTGTTTTTGGAGAAGCAAGCAGGAGAAAACAAATGATCCTTTTTTACATACAGCACTGACAGTTCACTGTTAGTGAATGTAGGTGGGCAAATATCATCTGAAGCACTGAAACCATAACATTTGTTTGGTTCTCTTTTACTATTTTAAAACTTTAATCCTGATTGGATCAATGGAATAACAATTCAGTTGATCCATTCAGGCTGTTGCCAGTGTGAGATGGCAATTATAGGCTAATTAGCGACATGAGGTGATTTATTGGATGTAGGGATGTCTTAAAACATAAGATTATGAGTGATGGATTGAGAATATTGACTCTTCACAGTTTTTGCCAGTGCGTAGAAATGCAGAGAAACTAAACTGCCTGCTTGTCAAAGTCTGTGTTCAGATTTGGACTTTGGTCACCCCCGCCTGCCCCAGAAGTCACTGGAGATAATAATTTAAAAACATGCATAATAATAATGAAACAGATTTTAATTACTTTATCTAATTAATGTGAGAGTTGCATTAAGCACTAACTTTTTAGATTGTATATTTGGTCACTAGACTTGTGCATGTGGCTGTTATTGAATGAGAGAGGGCAGCACAGCAGGCAGAAGTTAATGAGAACTCGCTAGCTTACAACGAACGGATAAATGCAGAAGTACTGCAAACATCCGAGTCTGAGCAAAGCTGTCAGAGTCCTGGCTAGAGCAGCACTGCTTCCACAGTGTGTCCGTCTTCCCCCCCGACATTCAACCGGTCACAGTAGAATGCTGCACCTCTCTGAGCCTGGTTCTGTAGGAGGGTTCTTCCTGTTAAAAGGGAGTTTTTCCTTCCCACTGTTGCCAAGTGGTTGTTGAAAAGGAGTCATTTGATTCGTGGGATTTTTCTCTGTATTACTGTAAGGTAGAGACACCTGTTGATGGGATTTAGTGCTGTATAAATAAAATTGAAACTTCATAAGGGCCACGGTTCTTTTTTAGTGCAGAATAATGCACTGAAACGGAATAAAAACTTTTTGCTGTGCATACTTTCATTTTGGTTCTTATGTGCCGTACACTGCATTGTTTGTGTTGTTACAGACCCCAGAGGCAGTGAAGCAGGCCAGAGAGTATCTCGAGTTCAAGGAAGACTACTTTCAGGTACCCAGGAACCTTGTAGGTGAGTGAACAACATAACATTCCTGAGTTCATTTTGCTGCTGACATTCTGCTTCATCACCACACCATATTCCTGATTGGAACATTCTTTCACCCTTTCCGCTTTCCCCGTTGCGCAGGCAAAGTCATCGGCAAAAACGGCAAAGTCATCCAGGAGATTGTGGACAAGTCGGGCGTGGTCCGTGTCAGGATCGAGGGAGACAACGACAAAAAGCTTCCCCGCGAGGAGGTAGGCAGGCAGGGGGCTGGCAGGGACGACACTGCCAGCAGCAAAGAGGTGAATGGACCGATCGGCTGCTCTCCCAGACCCTCCTATAACCTCCCCAACCCTCCCCCCTCCACCATCCATCTTCCCTCGTCTCTCCAATCAGAAAAGCTACTTAACTGCAGCAGCGTGCAAGCGTCCCATGTGCTGTCTGCTTTGACTCTGTTCGTTCTGCTGCTGCTTTGTATCTTGTTTTGTCACAGAGTTTGCTTTGCTTTCCACACACAGCCCACTGCACAGCATATATGTTATACTGGGCTGGTTAGCCAACTGTGGTCTGATGGGTTGGTATGCTCCTGTTGAGTGTGCAATTTAAGTATATAGTTGCTCATTGTTTAAACTGATGATTATCTGTTTCCTTTCTTTAAAAAAAAAAAAAAAAAAAAAGACCTTCAGCTTTTAATTCCTCCCCCACTCTCTGCTGTTGTTTCAGGGCATGGTTCCCTTTGTGTTTGTGGGAACCAAGGAGAACATCAGCAACGCTCAGGCTCTGTTGGAGTACCACGTGTCCTATCTCCAGGTTTGTCAGTCTTCCATTTTTACCAGTAGATGGCACCACTGCTTTTTGTTTTTTGTCTTTTTTTTGTGACAGAAAAAGATAAAAACAGCGTATTTTCTGTCTCTGCCACCTCGACTTTATTTGAATACATGTGTTCATCCCACAACAATTATTTCTTCTTCTTTGGGAACGTGGAGCAGGTGTGTATCGGTCACCTGTCTCTCGACTTTCCAGCTCCACATGAGGAAAGCTGCTGAGAGCTCCTTATTTTGCCCTTACCTCATGTGCTTTTATAAATAGCTCCTCTCTACGGGATGGGGTGGAGAGTATGCCTGAGTATAGATTACCAGCTATCTGGACCCTCAGTGTTCAAAAATAACATCAGACCCCCTCCTGTCGCCCCTCCCTTCCTTCACACTTCCCTTGAGGTTCAGCTGTCATTGGTGGAGACAGCTGTCACACCGTGAACTGAGACCTTTCTCCCCACTAAATCCTCCTCTAGATCACCCACTTCTAAACTGCCATTAGTCACCACTGCCCACTCATCTACTATTTAAAAAAAAAAAAAAAAAAAAGCTTTTAATTTATTGAAGGTGTCATCAAATTTGATAAACTGATACCTTTAAGTTTATCCCTGCTGTCAAGTTGTTTTATTAGAGGGCTGTGGGAGAGGTTATCGGTTTATTGGCTGTTGCTTATGTGGTATCCTCTCCAGCAAGATGATACAGAGATCCAACCAACTGGACAATCTCTGCAGAACCACTCAGCATCTGTGACTTGAACTGACTGAGAACATGTGAGCAAGCAGACTGTGGAGCTCTTTGTTATCCTTTAGAGATTTAGTAAAGGGGGGGGGGGTGCATTTCTAAAAGTGTAAAGGCAGCAGTTTGCTTAAAAAAAAAGAGACTGTAATTGATGGCAGGCATGCCTGTGTCTGTGTGACAGATACAGCTGCTTGTTCAACCCTCGACTATGAATTAATGTTTATCGCAGTCAGCCGGTCCATCTGTTAAAAATCACTAGGTGAACACAAGTGGGTGTTCTGTGAGAATGCTCAGGTTGAACTTCACCAATTGCTGCCACCTAGTGGTCAGCAGTAGGCTTATTAAGAGAACCAAAGCAAAGCAAGGCCCACAACGGATGGGAGCTCTAGGCCCAACAGAATAATCTTGTGTGAGTGTACTCTTGAGTCCTTTCTGTTCGCGGAACAGGCTCTTAAATGCGATTTGTCCCCGACCTGTAGGAGGTGGAGCAGCTGCGCCTTGAGCGCCTGCAGATTGACGAGCAGCTCCGTCAGATCGGGGTTGGGTACCGCGCGCCTACCGGCCGAACCGGGGGCCCTGGTGTTGATCGAGAGAAAGGCTACCTGACAGATGAAAGCACCAATTCACTCCACACTCGAACCTACGGGGGCCGCGGCAGAGGGCGAAGGGCCTCCAACAGTCAGTACTCCGGATATGGTGAGAGTTACAGAGTTCAAATTTGACTTTAACGTGCGGTTGTAATAATACAATACAGTAATAGTACAACATAAGATTCAGTCATGAAATAAATTAAAAATAATTTTTTATTTGATTGTCTACCTAATGCAGGCACAAACTCTGAGCTGTCCAATGCCTCTGAGCCAGAGGACCTCACCGAGCGAGACCAGAGGCCCCGTGGAATAGGCAACGATGAGAGGGGATCCCGACGGGGTGGTAGGGGCCGAGGATCCAACTCAGGACGAGGTCGCGGAGGGCCAGGATCCAAGCCTTCGAACTCAATCAGCTCAGGTAACCCTCTTTGTACCTAATGACACATATGGCATCTCTTTTCTCCCAAAAGATCATAACAAAGAATGGGAGAAACAATTTTCTTCTCTTTACAGCTGTCTGAAGCCTGAGCTTGCCCGAGCTTGCAGCTTACTTGAGCTGACTTCTTTATTTATGACTGCTAAGTTTAACATGAACATCCACCTTAGTAACAGTCTATATAAGAACTTTAAGATTAAGAAACCAAATGTATTTTTGGTGCAAGCAGCTACTGAAGATTTTCCGAGAAGCAGCAGGCAAGCAGTTTTTTGTAATTGAGCCTGAAAGGTGTGGTCCTCTTAATGAAGTGAAGAGGAAAAACCTGAAAAACCTCTAAGCTTCATCCTTCAGTCAGAAAAGGTTTACTGCAGGTCGTTATGTTAAAACTGCACTCATTAAATGGAAGAAATGATACACAAGTGTTAAACTATTGTTTTGTCACCTGAACAGTACTGAAGGACCCAGACAGTAATCCATACTCCCTGCTGGAGGGTGAAGGAGAGCTGGCTGACGCAGACATCAGTGAAGGCATGGGAGACCGCCGCAGACGATCCCGCCGCCGCCGGAACGACCAGGAGCCCAGTGTCATGGACGCAGCTGCAGAGTCGGACAGCCAGGCCGGCCCGAGTGAGAACGGACTAGGTGAGAGTTGCGGTGGTGCGTTCTCCTTGTTGAAACTTGTTGCCGTGCGTTCGTGGTTAGTCGAGCAGAAATCCGAAACTTTTGGAGGGAGATGATCTACATTTTCTAATTTGACTGTTAGATGAAGAAGCCCGGCCTCAGCGCCGCAACCGAAGCCGCCGCCGCCGTAACCGTGGCAACCGCCCAGAGGGAGGTTCAACCAGCCGTGACAGACAGCCAGAAAGTGGTGAGTTGCTGTCCTTTTACTAGTTTAGCTATTTTACTTTCCACTTTCAGAATGAACACACCCCAGCTGCTGTTCTAGCTAACAGACTTCAATGTTTCCAGTGACTGTTGCTGACTACATATCCCGCGCCGAGTCCCAGAGCAGACAGAACCTGCCCCAGAAGGAAAACCACGCTGCCCCTGAGCCCAAGGTACAAGCTGACATATGCACAGACACTATTCCCCCCCACCCCCGATGTTTCGGTTATATATCGGCTACATTTTGAAGTTCATTTTGTCATTTGCGTTCATTCTAAGTGAATGAGGTGATTGATTCACCAGGGGACAGTTCCTCTCACAGAGCAGGCTGAACTTAGCCAGGCTATCTTTGCTTTTGCTGCCATGACAGAAACTAAAACGCCCCTCAGAGATAATCTCTCACAGCATTGGTTATCACCTTTCTTTCTTAACGCTACGTTCACCAAGGCAGCAGAGCAGAACAAGGGCTACTGCAGTTTTAGCTTGTTCATGAGATGAAGCACTCAGGGTGAGGGCAGCTATTATGTACTTAAAAAAGCATAGTTACACCGTGTTCCCCTCCTGCTTGCAGAAAAATGATCTAATTCTGTGGTAAACAAGGCAGTGATCTCAGCTTTAGCTCAGTGACAATTCTCACTTTGATCTACGTTTTGCACCCACAGGAGAACGGCACCACCGCCAAGAAGGAAGAGCGAACGCCCTCGAAGCGTTCCCCCAGCATAGGATTGACCTCGCCCAGCGAGACCCTGACCTTGGTCAACGGGGTCTCATAAAGAGACGAGCGAACCCTTGCGAACCCAAGTCTAGAGCAAGACTCCATGGCAAACTCTGTCCCTGCTTGCATTAACTTAAACCTTAAACAGATGAGTGAAAAAGTACCTGACAAAATACCTGAGTTCATACTACGAGAGTGAAAAAGTACAAAAAAACGACAAACGCATCTACTTAAAACCACACGTTAACGGTGTATGCTATCCTATCTATCAGTACTTAGTGCTTATTTAAAAGAAAAAAAAGAGGAAAAAAACAACTAGCTTGCCAAAAAAGAGCTGGTGGATATGACTTGATTTTTAAAAATACTGAAACACGAGAAACAGGACGAGACGTTTTTGTTTTTTTTTTGTTGTTGTTGTTTGTTTTTTGTTTTGAACTGTTTGTCTTTATTTCTGTTAATGTTAATTTTGTTCATTGTTTATCACTGGTTTCGACTCGGCGGTCGCTCTCTCAACCAAAACAGACGCATCTCTTTATAACGGTGTTTAAAGTGCACACAGGAGAGATGTAAAGCTGTATGAGCAGACAGTCCGGCTCATGTGACGCCATGTTCGCACACTGAACCTGGGAGTGAAGACGGATTGGAATACAGATAGACATTGTGCCTTGAATTTGAAAAACAAATATATATATATAAACACATAAAACAAAAAAACAAAAAAAACTTGAGTTGTTTTTTTTTTTTTCCATTAAGTTTGTTTTTGAGGGGAAGAAAATGAGTTCTTCTTCCAGGTTTTTTTTTTTTTTCTGTTTTTGGTTTGAAGGAGAGAACAGATCTGTGAGGGAGTGATGAGGAAAAACAAAAACAAAAAAAAGAGGATGCAGAAACAGATGGCGTGGGTGGCCGATGTGAGGAAAATTCAATCTGGTGCCAAACGCGAAATTCAAGGCGCTTGTTCTCATTCCGCGTAGAACGGACGGCGTTAGGGGAGGTAAGTGTGGGGGAATGGAAGAGGAGCGGGGTCGGCGCGTGTGTCTGTCTGTGTGTGAACAGTTGAGACATTTGGCAACAACAAAAATTTTAAACTGAGAGCGGATGACGTGGGGAAAACCTAACGTAGCCCCGAGGGGCGTTGTCACGGCATGCGTCTCTTCCTCCTCTCGCCTGTTTCAGGTCCTTGGAATTGTTCCAGGGCCGGCACCCCGGTGCAGCCCCGCAAACAGGATGGGCTGAGACCAGACCGACCGCACACTTGAACTGTTAAGATTTCGACTTAGAGAGAACTACACCGTGCCTCTTTCTGTGTCAGAGGGGCGGCGGCGCTAGCTTCCAGCCACACTTAGTGTCTTGATTAAAACCACTGCAGTGCACAGCTCCAGACGCACACGAAAGGGGGGAGGGAGCGCGACCACCTTTTCTGGGACGGGTGCTGCTAGTGACGTGGGAAGGGGTGGGGAGAGCCTGGAGACTGCAGACTGTGGGAACGGGACAGCTTAAAATGACATGAGAGCCACACGACACACAGGCCCACATTTACAGGTACACACACACCAGGTCGGCGTGGTTGCCCGCGTAGTGCAAAAGTAGAGGACCCAAAAACTCTGAGCGAGCGAGGTTGTCCGTCTTTTGTACCTGGCGGTTTGGGGTAATTTTTTATTTGTTTTCTTTGTTTTCGGCATACGGAGTAAGAGACGGACTCGAAAACCTCAGCGGCTCTCTGCTCATGTTGTTACTGTTGTCTTGGTTGTCGCTCTCAAGTTCTTTTTGTTGCTCTTTCCACATCGTAGAAAATATGAAATAAAAAACTGAAGTGAAATCAACCTCTTCTGTGGAGATGAACTTTGATTTCTCTTGTCTTGTGAGTTTGCAGTCTATTTTTCTAACTTGCATGGCCATTCGAGTAGTAGGTGGTGCCTGTCCTGTGCATGAGGAAAAAAGGGGTGTTGTTAATCTGACTTACAAAGCCATTGTTTCATTCACTAGAATTGCTGCTAATGTACACACTGAATGTCCAACTAACGTAGAAACTCTACCATGAAGAGAGGAAAAAGAACTATTTGTGACTGATTTTTCTGTTTTTTTTCTCTCTCCCCCTCCAATACTTATATATCTGCCCAGACCCCCAACCCCCCACACACACTCTGTTGGCGGGTACGAGTCAGGAAGGGACCGGTTCCTTTTACTTACAAGTTTTCAGAGTTTCAAAAGTGTTAAATTGTGAAATTACAAAGGGCGACATTGTGCATGACAAGCAAGCATCCACATGACCAAAGGTTTTGAGAGACAGACGAATGGGAGTGTGGTTGACTCAAGATGACCCAGATGCTGCTGTTTTACATTTCTGCTCACCTGTATGTTGTGTTTTTAGAGGATGATCGAACACTTGAGTATTTGTACCTTGGTTCAGTTGCATGTGTGCGAGTGGAGGATGAAGCCTTGCGTGGTATGTTTGTGTTTACCTTTATACCTCATTGTGTGAGTACTGTATTCCCTAATGTATCTGTATCCCTCGCGTCCTGTTGAAAGACTGCTGCGTGTGTGTGTGCGTGCGCGCACGTGCGTCTGCGTGGATGCTGGTTGTACAGTCGACTCCTCACTCTGTCAGATTTTGTCTCTGGTTTTCTCACTCATGTTCTGATGGCAATAAAGGACTTTTCATTGTTTGGTATACATTTTTTTTTTCTTTTTAACATATACGAAACAAACCACATTAGATTAGGATGTTATGTTGATGCGAGTGTACTTCAGTGTAATAATTAGGGGACGATCACAATGGTGTCTTCTGAGTTGTAAAAAGAAAAATTATGGATGATATAACTGTTCCTACTGCAGTGTTAAATTTGTCCCAGGCTATTTTAAGCAAGCCTATTTTGAATTTAAAGAAGCATCGTCTGTTATTTCCAGTATTTGGTTGGCCATTATCTCACACCCCCCCCTCCTACCCTCTTTTTCATTAAAAATTTTTCAGTTAATTAGATGTGAGGAAAATCTTTCAAAGAACCATTTTTGCACCTGAAAGAACAGATTTTTAAAGGGATTTAAGACCTTTGTTCAACTCTACCAACCGTTCATGGCAGATAGTCAACCCTCTCTGAGCCTGGTCTTCTCCTGCAGGCGTCTTCCTGTTAAAAAGTTTGTTTTTTGTTTTTTCTCCCCACTGTCACCAAGTGCTTGCTCATAGTGGGTGGTCTGCTGTAATATTTTAAGTTTTTTATTTTACAATATAAAGCATGTTAAGGTGACTTATTGTGATATGGAATAATTAAAGTAAAATACTTTAAATGTCTAATACAGATATGAGACCCCACCCTCTATCTGATCAAATGTCTCTTTAAAACGTGTACTTTTACACAGTAGTGATTCAGCGGGGTATTTACAGCAACATAGTTTCTATTTGCCCGTACAAATGGTGAGTCATCACCTCTTTAGTGACCGGGTCAGCCCATCTTAAGGATGAGTGCAGATCGCTATAAATGAAAACGCAGCTGATCAAATTTCAAAGCAAAAAGAGACAAATGTGTGATTAAAAGTGCTTGAAATAAACCAAGAAGAGAGAAATGTACTATAATACAAGAATATGGCTGCTTTCTTTGATAGACAGCAGCTTCTGCATTAAAACTGATAGAAGTCACAAGCTTTTAGAGACAGGGTGGTGGAGAAACATCCTTTCATGGTTGTGTTTGCAGAGTTTGACTTTACGTACATACATAAATCTGATGGTGGATACAAAAAGGATTTTTTGGGGGGGAAAATGAAAGCCTTTATTCAGCAGGTAAGGATATTAGTATATTATACCCAGAGTTTCGCCAAATTAGTGTCCAGTATAATCCAGGATTTGAGACTGGACATTGGCTCTTTTGTAACATTCTGTTGGGGGACATTATAATGTGTAGATGTTAAAGAGTGATAAATATAAATGCACCTCAAACATTAGTATGAGTAGATGATAACAATGTAGGCTACATAAGTAAAGGTAAAACAAAAGGAAATTCATGCAGTACTCACACACTGGGAAAAATATATTGATATATATGGCCAGTAGTATAACATCCTTTTATTTACCATCAGCCTATTTCTTCAAGGCAACTGGTGCTACTGTGCATGACATCTTACATAAAAAGGTTTTATGGCTTGAGACACACATTCACAACAGCTTGCCCTCAGCAGGTTTCCTCCTTGTTAGATAAAGAAGTGATTTTATCAAAACTGGGGTGTCACCTGATTAGTTACCCTAAGTAATGATGAGTCAACTCCTTTGCGTTTTTCTGTCTGCGTCTCCCTCTACTGGAAGTTTACTGTTATGTCACATTTGCAGACTAACTGCTAAATAAATGTCTTAAGTTGTAAGTTTTTAAGGGGCATTTTAGCAAAAGTAAAGCAGTGGTTCAATGATGAAAAACAGTCTTAGTTTCACTCATAAGAATATGTCATTCTAATAATCTAATGCTGATGCTAAATAAGTAATGTTTAATAATGCACTGCAACCTCATGTAAAAAGATCTAGCTACATTAGTAATTGCTTTTTGTACACAGATGGCAATTTGAATAATTCTATAATTTTATATACTGTGTTTAAAAAAAAAAAGCTAAATTACACAAGATCATATGATCTTAATGTTGTTATTATTTAGATTTTAAGATGTTATCAACATGCCCTTCAAATACTTGCTACTGATAAGAGATAATGATGTGAGTTAATGATACTTAGCTAAGGAGAAAAAAAATATTCAGCTTTAAATTTGAAGGAAGTTCCATTGAGTATTATAACACAAGTTTCAGACTGACCCAGTGGTTATTATCTAAGCCGGTTAGTGACACCAAGAATTTCCAATTTCCATAATTTGACGTGCAGCAGTCACATGAACTGTGAAGGTAAAGCAAACACAGGTTCGGTGTTAGAGGAGACATGAAAAACAAGAGCAGCGCCTTATTTTGCGTACTTGTTGTTCTCCTTTGCTGCTCACTTATGTCGGGTTGTGAGACATCGATTCTGCGCAGTTTACGACATTTTTACTCTCATATATTAAACTTTTAACTTAGAAATAAGTTCTATAAGTTGTCACTATTCACTCACTGCGTTTACTGTGAGCAATACAACGAGAGGTTAAGGCCGTCTTTTTTTAAGCATTTATTTTTAGGGTATTTTTAGTGTCCGATTTAGATATAGAAAACAGAAACTTGGTTTCGGTTTTCGACAAGCTAAAGGCGCTCGTTACAAAACACTCGTTCGCGCTACGCCCCGTCACTCTAGTGCAGCGGAAGCGCTTTCAGAATAAAACTAAACCCGTCACCCAATGGCAGCCCGGACTTATTGAGAGACACACCTTCCCACCAATCAGATTCTTACGTGCGCTTCTACCGCCAGCAGATATCTACTACTCATCTTTGGAGTTTCGACCTCGCTGTTGCACAGTTCACAATCAGTGAGTATGGTAGTTTTTGGTGTTGTTCTCCTGTCCTTTTCCTAAGGTGTCATCATTTTACTTTTACAGACTCACAATTGCAACGTCAGACATTTTCAGTTGTTAAAGTTATTTTTTATTTTGCTAGCCAGTTCGCGTTCGCGTGAGTGTCGGTAACGAATATTAGCTTGCTAACAGCAACCTGGCTAGCAGCTTAACAGCCAGGAAGTGCAAACACGAAACTTACTGAACTTAGGTTTTGCTGAAGTCCCCCGAATTTGACCGCTTTAGGCTAACGCTGGTGGCTAATTTTAAATACGAATGCAATGAAAGCTAAATATGGGCGATGACGATAAATGGAGTCATCGCTTTACTGTGGTGGCCCTCCTCGCTCGACTCCATTACAAGCTTTCTATTTCCTCATAATGACGTTGTACATTCACTATTGGGACCCAGAAAGCTTTCTCTAAGCTCCCTTTTTGTAAAACCACTATGAACCGCGCCTTTATTCTGCCCCACCTCGCTTTTAAACATGTACAGCAACGACCTGTGTGGAGGGTGGGACCAGCAAGGAACCGAAAGTCAGTATGAGCTCGTGCGCTTGTTTAGGACCGCGGTCAAGTGAGCCTCACATGCGAAGTGACAGTCAAGCTAGCCGCACAGTCAGCCGCGCCTACGATTTTGTTGCACTTTTCTTACGGATATTACGGTACAGGTGCCGACAGGCTTAGAAACACAAGTCTTCTTATTCATTTTTCACTATTTCACAACTCATTCCACTTCTAGCTTTGAAATATTAGCTAATCATAAATTATAATTCTTACACTACACATTGAAAATAACAACAACAAAAAGTACAAATTCTGTAACAGTGCAGTGTTGTCAGAGTTATCTACCGGTTGCACCTGTTGCTCCACTCCCACAAGGCTGGTAAGCAAACTGAAGAGGGTTGACACTGACAACACTGTATTGGTTGGGTGTACTGAGGGTGGGCAGAAATCGGAGCACAGGAATCTGGTGAGGAACTTTTTTGAGTGGTCTGCATGAAATCACCTCTTCCATCTGAATGTCAGTAAGACAAAAAAGATGCTGGCTGACTTCTGAAGGAAAAAACTGGGACTATGCCCATCGACGACATGGTTGTGGAGGTCAAAACATTGGACAGCTACAGGTATTATGGGGTTCACCTGAATGACAGACTAGACTGGATGACATAGGTCACTGAAAAAACTGCTCTCCATCATGGACAATCCATTACACTTGCTCCATTTCACCCTTGTGAAGCAGCAGAGCTCCTTCTAACTGATCCAACATTTCAGCCCTGAAGAACACTTCAGGAAATCATTCCCAGTGTTCTCTCTGTAAAAGTGTACACTAACTTTTCAATATGGTATCTGTTTATGTTTAGTTTTCTGTCAAACCGTACAGTTCATTAGGAGGAAGAGTCAGGGTGACCTAGGGTTAGAATCCAGTGAAATATTTGTGTCACCTCATACGGGTTCCCTGTATTATCAGCTAAAAAATGAAATTATTCAAAGTACAGTACAGAAATTTCTCAGAAACCATACAATTCAGAGAGCTGTGAGGCGGAAGAGGAAGAGTGAGGGTGATCCAGAGTAAGAATCCAGTGAAATATTTGCATCATCTGTAATAGTTTTCCTGTAATAAATGCTAAAAAAAAAAAATACACAATATCAAAAATACCGTTTTGCAATTTTATTAAATTGGGGATAAGATCAAGTTGAATAGAAATGTACAGTATAGTGAGAAAATTGCAAATATTTCAAAACTCTTGATTAGACTCTTGTGTATATAAGCCAGTTGGCACCCGTACCGTAATATGTATAAGAAAAGTGCAACAACATTGTAGGTACGGCTGGTGGTGCAGCTTGCTTGACTGTCTCTTCGCTCACTTGACTGCAGTCAGCAAAAGTCAATAACAGGGTCCCTGCACGACTCATCGTCACTTGATGTGACATCACGTGGACGTGGGGCTTTTTTCTGACAGACACCCTTTTCTTCTATGCCTTGCAAACACAGTTGCTTGGTGTAAATTGGGGGAAAAAAATCATAGTCTGGGTAAAAAATGCAGTCAACAAGGCAGCATTTGAGTTATTCTATTTCTTTCTCTCTATTTGTGTATTTATGAAAGTCTTAATAAACATATATATGAGTTAATCCCTCATACTGGAACACCAAATATTAGTTGCTTTTTTTTTTTTTTTTTTTTTTTGGAGCAGGCGCTCTGCTTGTTGGTCTTGTCAAGCCAGAATAACTTGTGGTTCCTTGTTTTGTTGCGTATGCAGTGAATCAGGGTGAAGTGTAAGAAAGTTGAAACAAAGCAAACAAACAGGGTTTATTGTCACTGAGGGGCACTGTCTGATGATTTACTGAATGAAGCAGAATTTTCTTTACACACAGAAGGCTGTTGGAAGCTGTCTAGCTTACTGCTGCCTTTTGTCTCCGCCCTCTGCTGTTGTGAGTGGCAGCACTTACAGAACATGTGTATGTCATGTTAGTTTGCTACCTGTTGTAGACGAGCGACACAGTCTTTATTTGCATTGGAAAAGTGACGTACATGTATCCTTCTCAAGACTAGTGTTAACACCCTTTAAGGTGTTCTGCCACATTAATCATCAACCCATTTGTTTTGTTACTTCTGATTCCTAAAAAGCAAAAACACCCACCCAAACTCTTCAGTAAACGGTACTGTGTTGGAGATCAGGACAGAGGCTTATTTTATTCTATTGTGGATTCTGATGACACATCCTGTGTTTACCTTTTGTAGGTACTACACTGGAGCAACAATGGTAAAGATCTTTATCGGTAACCTCTCTCAGAACACTGAGAAGGATGAGATTGAAGCTCTGTTTACTCAGTACGGCACAGTAACAGAATGTGCCAAGTACAAAAACTATGCTTTTGTTCACATGGAAGACCGCAAATCTGCCACCAAAGCAATCCGTGAACTGCATCTTCATAAGCTGAATGGCAGACCCATCAACGTAGAGCCAAGCAGAAGCAAGAACCAGGGCCCCGTGAAGCTTCACGTGGCCAATGTGGAGAAGGGCTTTGACAAAGAGCTCCGTGACCTGTTTTTGGAGTATGGCAATGTCACGGAGTGCTCCATCGTCAAAAACTTTGCCTTTGTGCATATGCCTAATTCTGACGAGGCTATGGATGCCTTGCAGGGCCTGGATAATACAGAGTTTCAAGGTAAGCGTAAATGTTTGGGTCTATAAGGGGTTTTTCAGGGGTTCCTTACTTTTTAGATTTGAGGGACAATGTTTTTCTCTCTCGCAGGGAAACGCATACACGTTCAAATATCAAAAAGCAGACCGAGAGGGGAACCAGAGGAGGAGGAGTATCCACCTCCGCCTGTGAGAGGAGGCTATTTTCCTCCTCCCTTTCCAGGGGAGAGACCCGAGCCTCCCTACAGAGGCCGCATGTCCGCTTACCCTCCTCCTCCTCCGCCCCCGCCACCTCCCCCTCCTCCGAGACGAGCAGCGTATCCTGATCGTGGCTATGGCGATCGAGAACCTTATGGGGTGGTCGATTTCTATGAGAAATACAGAGCCCGTCCTTACGCCCCGAACTTCGATGACAGGCGTCCCAGTGCCATCCCCCCTCCACCCCCTCCTCCCTCTGCATTGGTTAGGGAGCGTCTCGGAATGGGCTCTCTTGATCCGTATGAGCGGCGTCCACTGCCCGCTCCTGCAGGTTACATGGCGAGGGATCGAAGCCCTATCAGAAGAGCCCCCCCTCCGCCTGCTCCTGCAGCTGGTAATGGTTACTCCTACGAGCGTTCTCGATTGTCTCCGATGTCAAGGGCGCCAATGTACGCAGTTCCCCGTCCCCGGGAAGCCTACTCGGCGAGAGTGCCGCCGCCGCCGCCACCACCACCGCCGCCGCCTCGCTATGCAGGCTATTAAGACACCTCGAGTGTAATACAAGGTGAGAACAAAGAGTGGATGCTTCATGAACTCATTAATCACATTGATAACAAGCAGAAATGACACGGAAACAAAAGTTATAATAGACATGAGAGCTGAATCCGTTAATTGAGGTAGAATCACGCTTTAAACCATCAGCCAAAACTCAAAATTTCCTTCAGGTTAATAATAAAGGAATTTAAACGGTGCTGCTAGAATCCTAAAATATTATTGCTTGAACTTCTCAGATCAGTGTTGCGCGAATCCTAAGTAAAACGCGCTCCTTGACATGTGTGGTGTGCTCTTTTTCCAGGTTTAGAATATGACAAGATCGTCGTCGTCTGCTGATGCACGTGGCGCTATACGCACCCCTCCCCCCTCCCATGTCTATGGCGGATTGCGTTGCGTTTGCTGAGACTTACTGGAAGATACTGTATTGCGGACAGCCCCGTATTTAAAAAATATACGATTTCTTTGTCTGCAGTTCTTCTGAGCTGATCATGCCTTTTTCTCCTCCTCTCTTTGTTTTCCTGTTAAAAGCTTTCAAAATGTTTTGCAGAATAGGTGCTTGGACTTCCAGTGTGACCAAAACTGGACACTCTGCTTTTCAATTTTTCTAAGTGGAAAATGTAATCTGGGAAACTGTGACCTATTTCTTCTTTTTAGAACAAGGGATTCATTTAGATACAAATACGTGTAGGCTTTGTAAGCAAAAATTGTTTATTTTAAGATTGTTGGTTGATTACAAAATGCTTATTGATCCAAGTTTTAAAGAAATTTCAGCATAGTAGTTCTTAAATACAACACCTGCTGTTGGAGGTTGTACAGCAATCTTTAAGATTTGCGACACATGTTAGCATGAAGTTTCAGTGTGGTTTTGTTCTTTTTACACTTTGTGTTCTTTTCATGCGACAGTAGACTCCTTAGCCACCATTTATGTATGATTTTTATTTACTTTACAGACTGCTTTTTTTGAAAGCTTTTTAATAAATGAATAAAACAAAAAAAAAACATTTTAACTGTGAAATTATTCCTCGTTGCGTTGGCCTCTTAGGACGAAAACCAATTCGTCAGATAAGATTTAGCTTTCTTTACTCTTGAAACACTTTCAGTTTCACTCTTCAGTCCTGATATTATCAGCATGACACATGGTAGGTGTTTATTTATTTTTTAATCCTCAGCTCACTACTAGAAAACCTGCCAGACTGGTTTTCCATGTAAAGTGTGAAAAACTATAATGCTTATTAACCCCCTGCCCCTCTCCCCCCTTTTTGTGACACACCCGAGACTTACCACTGCCTTCTTGAAGTCTTGCCAGGTTAGACTGCAAAAAGAAACCAAAAGTTGATTTAACTTTAAAGCTCAAATCCAGCGCAGTTAATGAAGTACGGAAATGTCCACTCCCAAAAGTCGCAAAAAAATAGGCAACTTAAACTTCCGTTCCACTCTGTGGCTACACAAAGACTTTTTTAAAGCTGTGTACACCGGCTTCTCCGTGTTTTGAAGTCACATTTCGTCAGTCATCTCCCATTGCCTACCTTGGGTTTTTCATCGATGGCCCCATGCTTCTGTCCAAAGTTTATTTATTTGTATCATCCTTCATTTCATACATTTTAGTCATTTTTCTACTATTTCTAAATTAATATATGTAACACATGAAATGCGCGTGTGATATTCTTAGCCTGTGTGCTCTTTATAGGTTGTTAGATTCAGTGCAGGAGATGCCAGCTCATGGTAAGTCCTCAGAAGATGTCCAGCACCCAGATTAAAACAGGTACATGCTGCTTAAACTGTGGTATTGCAATAAATGATCACACTTTGTCTTCTTGGATTCATACTTTTTCTGCTGTTGCAGTTTTGAAAGTAAAAAAACAAACAAACCCTGGCACTTACAATAATGATAATAACTTTAAAAAAAATGCTGTGGTATTTTGTTTCAAAGCACTTTAATATTAATCTTAAAAGGTGCCATATAAATAACATTTTACTTAATAACATTTTAGCAACACTGTCTCTCTTTGTTAGAATTGATTCATGTAGATTGAAGGCTTGTTATGGAGTCTTTGAATCTGTGTCTTTGTTCACAGACGTGTCTTTCCTCTGGCACTTGCTCCGGGTCTAGAAGTGAATTCAAAGGGGATTACAAGCTGGGAAGGACCTGGTTAGAATGCAGTTTAAGGTAAAGGGACTCTTCTTTGATCAGTTCAATTTGTGAACCTTGTTTAAAGTGTCTGCTCTTACAGGGTATGGATTTTTGTCCCTCACTGAAAGTTTGAATGATTGGTTGATGAGTTGGAGTGAACATCATGGGCGATGGGACGGCTGTGTCGCTACATCTCTGCTTTGATTGGAGGGTAAAAAAAAAAAATGTGGGAAAGAGGGAAATACGACAACTAAGTGGTTTTCCTATTTCCCTCTTTTAAATGTAATTGAAAGTTATTGTATGTTGCAATTGACTACAAGGACCTACTTTTTGTCTTTTTTTTTTTTAACTCCCATTTTCTACCTTTTGAATTTTAGCCATTATGAAATAAACAATTTACATTTGAAAATGTTTTGATTTCTTTATTTCTATTTTTAAAAGTTAGCATCATACATCATACAGTACGTTAGGGTTATATGATAGTGAAGTTTTTAATTATCTTTTTTTAAGTTGCATAAATTCAACTGCTCCTAAGCAGCCAATCACATGGTAGCGACTCAATGCATTTACGCATGTAGAACTGGTTAACACAGCCTGCTAGCATGGGTTGTTCTGATCTACTGGGATTTAAAACAAAACCTTTTTCCAGGCAACTATCTCTAGGGTGTAAGACATTAAAAAAAACCAAAAAAAAAAAAAACCCAGTTCTTTGTATTATAAATAAATATTTTTGTTGGTGTCCAGTGTCAGACGAGAATTAAAGTATGCAGAAGAGAATCTCTGAATTCTCAACATGTTGAACTATAAAGCAGATGGGCCACAGTAGCAGAAGACCACACCAGGGGTCATAACAGGAAACTCGGGCTGCATTTTGCACAGGCTCACCAAAGTATGACGATAAAAGACTGGAAAAATGTTGGCTAGTCTGATAATTCTTAATTTCTGCTGTAACCAAATATTGGTGTAAACATCATGAAAGTGTGGATCCACCCTGCCTCATGTCAAAGGTTCATGCTGCTTCTGATGCTGCGAGCATGTGGAGAATATTTCTTGGCACACTTTGGGCCCTTGAGTACCAAGTGAGAATTGCTTATATGCCACAGCTGCCCAAGTATTGTTGACCATCCATTTATGGTAGCAGGATAACATTTCATGCCTCAAAGCTCAGATTATCTCAAACTGGTTTCTTGAACGTGACAGTGAGTTTGCTGTGCTCCAGTGGTTGTCAGTCATCAGGTCTCAGTCTATAAGGACACCGTTGGAATGTGGTGGAACCGGATTTTTACAGCATACATTTGCAGCAACTGTGTGATGCTATCGGTATGTCAATATGGACCAAAATGTCTGAATCTATGCCATAAAGAATTATGGTTCTGAAGGCAAAACTCATACAAGTAAGGTATATCTAATAAATTGTCAGATGACTATATATTTATGCCAAATCACAACAGCGGTTGCCTCAAGGAGCTTTATATTGTAAGGTCTACAATAACATGGAGAAAACCCCAACAATCAAACAACCACTTGGTGACGGTGGGAAGGAAAAACTTTCCCTTTAACAGGAAGAAATCTCCAGCAGAACCAGGCTCAGGGACGGGGGCCATCTGAGATGTCTGGCTGGAGATGAGGAGAGGAAGAACTTTATAAAAAAGGAAAGTTTTAAGCCTAATCTTAAAAGTAGAGAGGGTATCTTCCCCTGAATCTAAACTGAGAGTTGGTTTCACAGAACAGGGATCTTAAACCAGAAGGCTCTTCCTTCAATTTTACTTTTAAATATCCCAGGAACCACAAGAACCCAGCTATGTGACAGCAATGTGTTCTTTCGGGGCGTTATTATGAGATCTTTAAATGTCACATATCATTAATTACAAGTGGTTGATTGATTTGAGCACAAAGCATCTATAAAAGTCAGACTTCAGCATATAAACTGACTTAGACTGATGCTGCTTTGGTTTCAGGCCGAGTGCAAAAGTGTAGTTTTTGAGCTACAAAGTGTTATCTTCACCAGAGGGGTGTGGAACTGCCTGCAGCATTAAAACATACAGTCATCACATACTCCCTCCCCAAAAACCTAAAGCACAATGAGTCAGTGTGATTTTATTTGCACAATTCCACAGCTGTGCTTATTCAGCACTCACTAACATGATGTTATTTGTGAGAAACCAGCAACATGATGTTATTCATTTGTGAGAAACCAGACAGTTAAAGCAGAGGAGTGTTGAATCCAGGTTTTAAACAGATGTTTCCACTGAGTGAGGGGCAGAATGCATAGATGGATACTATAGTTGCCTAATCAATGAACAGTGAAACTGGAAGTGAGTTCATTGGATCTGCTAAAGAGCGAAGTATCATTTCCTCTAGTCCCTAAGTCACTTTCCCCTAAATCAAACAAATACTTGGAAATCGTGTGCGCTCATCCAAGAAGAATTTTTTTTTTAATACTTAGATTTTGAATTGTTATTTCTTTACTTGTTATTCTTTATCTTCAGTCTTTTGTAGTGGACATCAAGTCTTATTTGATCACAGAATTATATTTTGTCTCATTTTTATGTGGATTTATGGCAAAGTTAAATTTTTAGTTTATTTCACGTGAATTACAACAGATCAATGAAACATATTGGAATACTGAAAACTGGTTAGGTCATGTCACCAGTGGCACTTCCATGATCATAGCTGGTATGACAGAGTGCTGAGTGAAGCATTTTCCTCAAACTGTTGAAGGGGGACAGACATTAGAGCTGGAAGGTGAAAGTTCAGGCCAGGGTTTGAGGAACTTGAAAGGGGCAGAATAACAACACCCAAAGTCCATTATGGAAGCTAAGGCTTTGAAGTTGTGGGATTTGGTTTCTTAGTTGCCATACAGGACACCAGCCAATGAAGGGAATCGTCTTTCCATGACAGCACTGTTTGAGAGAGTTCTCACCTCCCAGAGGACGTTCTTTCAGAGATATCAAGATCGTTACTTTGATGGGCTGCCTAATCTTGAAGAATCTGCCTCGATTCATAGCTACAACCAGAAACCTGTAAATTCAGATCTGAGGTTATCCACATACACAATGTTTTCATGCCTAATGCTATCTTCGTAGTTGAGGACATCCCTCTGGTTTGTGTGCTCTGACCTTTACGTTTCTCTGAAACTTGGATGCATCTTTTCTGTTTGACATAATTAGAGGACCAGCTGTCTTGGTAGTTGTGGGCAGATTTTTTCCTGTTTTCATGTTTCATGGTGAAAAACCATTTTCACCATTTCTGAATAATTTGAACTCACTTGATAAAGACAGGAGAGATACAGTTAAATGTACTTTTAGAACAGTAATTAAATAAATCAACAGGGGGAAGAAGAAATCTATTCATTCTGCTCAACTGATTTCTCCTGACAGTATATAGGACTCGTATAGATTGCATAAATGATGTTTTAAGTAGTGGTCTCACACAATTACGTCCTCCACAGAGCACAAAAATACATTGCTAGATATCATTTAGAGTATGTGAAACTCGTACAACTACCGCCTGCATGGCAGCGACAGTGACCACATTCCAGACTAGGAATGCCTTTTTTCAACTCTATAAATGTGTGTTGTAGTGGCGGCACTCCGTCTCTATTTCACTCTTCTGTTCCACCTTTAGGAGTCAGTCCGGCAACATGCATTTGAAACGCGAGCTAGTCCAGGTACTTTTCTTGCAAAAAATATGTTTATTGAAACTTTTAATTTACATGGCAAGACTCGTTCAAAAACTGTGTTGCCTCCAGCTTATCCGACTCCCCAACTACGTAATTACAGTGTGCCGGAAGCCCAAAATACTAAAAAGCGCATTAGAATGTTGCACTTCTATATTCTATACATTTAACAAACAGTATTTTAAAATCAACTAGAATTATATTCTTAACATCAAACATGTATATTTCTCCTCTAATCATTTTACCAGTACCAATAAAATTAACCTTTAATTGGCTCTTACATGTGTTGTTTCTAGAATAGTGCTGTGTTTTCCCCTAAGCTGCCATGGTTGTGTGGAGATCTCATATTTCTACAGGCTTGAAAGGTTACCGCTTCATCTCAATGATTTCTAGAAAAACCTGTTTCTGTCTTCAATGCAAAGCCACACTTTTTTCATTCTTTGATTAATGATTGCCTTAGAGTAAAGGGTTCCACCAAAAAACAAAAACAAAATAATCAACATGCAGACAACTGTATTCCAGATAAACTGTTTATTTCTCAGTCATAACTTTCAAACTTTGCACTTTAACAGTATTTGCAAAATTAACAATGCAGCTTATGTAGACAGGATACGAAAAGGGTGCAAAATATTGATTTCACATATACAAAGAGGGATTTCTTGTCTAATGTAATAAATGCACTGAGCATTAAGTCGAGTAAATAACAACAAAAAAAGTCACACGTGAATAAGCAGTAATGGTTGGTTATGAATAACAAGGGAGAGTCTCATCACTCTCCTGGGGGCCAAAGGAGCTATCTTTGGGTGACAAACTAATCCTACTATCTGAGCATGTCTCCATGACTGGAGGAAGAGACATGGATGTCTGCTCGTTCCAGAGAGACGTGGATGTCTCTCTGGAAGGAGGTACTGCCAGCACCTCAAACTCTACCTCAAAGTTGGCCATGGCCTCACCAGACTCGCGGATGATCAGGATCTCATACTCTCCGAACCGGATCAGAGCTTTGTCTGGCAGATCCATTCTCTCCAGGTATCCCAGCGCTGAGGTGTTCACAGACAGTTTCCCCCTCTGGCTCAGATTCTGGATGATAAACAGCATCTCTGAGCTCTGGGGAATGTGGTAGGCGTAGAGCGCCAGCTGCTTACGGGACACCCGGGGATCAAGCAGGATGTAGGCACAGGCCTGGTCGTCACGGCCCAGCCTGAGAGGGTCATCGGCAGCATGTCTTCTTCTGGTCCCCAGAGGAAGCCGATCATAAAAGTCGTTACAGCTCTGCTGAGGATGGTAAAGCTTGATTTGGAGGCAAGTCAGGAGGTCCTCCTCCGTCTCCATCGTCATAGACACATTCATTGTGAAACAATAACTCCAGATGAAAAAAGAAGACAGCTGATAGTTAAAGAAAGGACAAAAAATAAAAACCAAACAACAAAATTAGTCATACAGTGAAAATAGACCATCTTATCTGTAAAGCAGGGTTAAATCGTATTGCATATAATCAACAAACATTGTTTTTTTAGATGCCTTACCTGAATGTGAAACTTTCTTAATTAAAGAACGAGGTTTTTATTCCATTCACGGGACAGAAAGAAACTGAGTTAGAAGACTCTAACGGTGCTGCTACTGCTGCGAAAACAGGAAGACTGATTGCTGCGCTTTGCAAGCTGTTGCCTTTTATTCAGCCAGTTTTCCTGTTGGTCCAACAGTGTTGCTTTCAAGTGCAAATCCGGAAATTTTACTCTCAGGTTGAATTAAATTTTGTGAATGCAACATAAAAGAAAGAAAAATACAAATTTTCATTCAAAAGCTGAAAAACATAGCATCCAAGAATTAGACACTACAATACACAGTACAGTTATTAAAGTAAAAGTATGTCCACTGTTAAATCAGGAGACTGGACAGTAATGGCGTTACGCAGATCTGAAATATTTATGTATGTTTGATTGCGAAGTCAATGCAAACAGTTTGCCACGTGAAATTAAAGAAAATGAAACAAAATGCTAATAAGAAAAATACTAATTCAACATAATTCACCGAAGTCTTTGTTACAATTTACATTCTTTTCCGCTGGTTTGCTGTACTGTGCGATTTTTAACGCGAGCACCTGAATGTAGCATTACAACACTGAAAATTCCATGATGACGCAACCCGGAGTAGACAGAAACGCTTTTAAAACTTCATTTGGAGCCGTGTATTATGATATCGCCTCTGTCAGTGCGCCCCAGGGTGGCTGTGGCTACAATGTAGCTTGCCATCACCAGTGTGTGAATGTGTGCGTGAATGGGTGGATGACTGGATATGTAAAGCGCTTTGGGGTCCTTAGGGACTAGTAAAGCGCTATATAAATACAGGCCATTTACCATTTACCATTTATTTACAATACTTTTTATGTAAACAAAGCAGAGAAATAAAATACAGACATGCAAACATACAGAAGAAACAATTAGATGTGAAACAGAGGACATTAATGATGTTTTGTAAAAAAAATAAAAAATAAAAAAAGTAAATGAACCAAAAAAACAACAACATTTTTTTACAAGAGGATTGATCAACTAGTGATAATTTTTATGTTTTGCATATCTCGGCAGTCTTAACAAATTACTTATAGGGTTTTTTCAGAAGCAACAATGTTTTAAAATACAAAATGAGATGTGTTTCTTTAAACGCAGTATAACAGGGTAATCTGTTAAGGAATGTAATTTTATGTATGTCAAAATTTAGCTACTTATTTCAGAATGAAAAGTCGCTCTTCATTACTGGGGTGGCTGGGGTTAGTGAAAAATAATAATAATGTCATCAGAAGTGTCACAACCAGTTACTGTAAACAGACTCAACTAAAGACACTGCTTCCCACCCTGCGGTATTTACAACTATAACGGGAAGAAGCAACCTCGTAAAATAGACCGTTACACATTAACCAAGTACGTTTAAAACGTACTTAACTCTCTTTTCTTCACCATATAAATGTAGTTCTGAAATGTTACTGGTTAATAAATACGAAACGGGGTGACTTACAAAACATGGACAAAAGTGTACCGTAAGATAATGTAGGGTATTTATAACAAAGCACAGTGCTATAGCTAGTTTTTTTTATATTGTTATTATTTTTATTAGACATGCAAAGTAGAAAAATAGATATATTGTAGACTACTGGGTGTATAATATGTAACATTTAATGCGGATAAAAGTTGTAAAGTTGTAAAATTGTTGTTTTACCCGAAGACTTTAGATTACTGCGCACGCCCGGCGGAGGGGGCGGTGCAGCTGGCTTTTTGTATGCCACAGGCAAGACACAACCGGAAGTTAGCAAAAGGAAACCTCTCGAAGGGGACTTCAATTCCTTTTTGTGAGCGCCGACTAAAAGGTAATGAAAATAGAAAATTTACGTCTTTATATAAATGCACTTGTGTGGCGCATAGGTATGTGTGGAGTACCCTGTTAACCTCGGTTCCTTTGTTCGCCCGCTAGCCTCGTTGCACGAGAATATCGACTGCGCTGCTTTGTCTGTTAGCGTGGCTAACCGGGGCTAACAGGCTACACGAGCGGCGTTTAAACTCTGCTCATTTGTTCTTTTTGTAGACATATACAGATATGAAAGAAACGATTTATTGATAATAATGATTTAAAGTTGTTAAATTGTTGGTACTTGTGCCGCCGTGAACGACTCTAGGTTTTTACTATGCGCGGGCCTGTTAACAACGCTGCTGTTTTTATAGACTCAGAAAGGGTCAAACGTACTCTTCAATAGTATGTACTAAAAAAATTGTAACTATATGTTTTTCTCTCTCTTAACACTCTGCATTATCTCGAAACAGATTTGTAATCATGGTGAAGATTTTCGTGGGAAATCTGCCCAGAGCGACAAACGAGGATGAGATCAAGGCACTCTTTACCGAGTATGGCACTGTGACAGAATGTGCCATCATCAAAAACTTTGCCTTCGTCCACATGGACGACCGCAAGGCTGCCACCAAAGCCATCAAGAATCTGCACCTCTACAAGCTGCATGGCACGCCAATCAACGTGGAGGCCAGTCACGGAAAGAACCAGGGCTCAGTCAAACTGCATGTAGCAAATGTAGAGAAAGGATCTGATGATGAGCTGCGTGCTTTGTTCGAGGAGTACGGCACGGTCACAGAGTGTGCTGTTGTTAAGAATTTTGCTTTTGTACACATGTCCAACTCTGACGAGGCCATGGATGCCATCAAGGGACTGGACAACACAGAATTTCAAGGTAAGAGAGATTACCAACATTTATAAGGAGGTCAAGAAGAAACCTTAAAGTGTTGCCTTATTATAAACCAGCCCACATAACCTGTGTTTTTACTTTTTATTTTTTAATGTAGGCAAACGCATCCATGTCCAGATTTCCAAGAGTCGTCCCAGACATGAAGAACGGGATGATTACCCCCCTCCTCCCCCAGACAGGGGTGGCTATTGGCCCCCACGCTATCCAGGAGAGTGGCCCGAGCCTCCTCCACCTGGCTACATGAGGGGTCGTCTTAGCCACATACCCCCAGGTTACCCTGCCCCTCCTCTGCCTCCCCCTCCCCCTAGACGAGCAGTTTATCCAGATCGCCCTTACGATGCTGAGAGGGACAGATATGGCGTGGTAGATTACTATGAGAAGTATCGAGCCCGTCCGTATGGCATGGCCACCTACGACGACCAGCGTCCCGGCGTGCCTCCTCCTCCCCCTCCCCCGTCAGCCGTCGTCCGAGACCGTCTTCCGAACTCGTCGCTCGACCCATATGAGCGTCGGCCCCTTCCTCCACCTCCTCCGTCCTCATACTACGCCCGAGATCGAAGTCCGCTTAGGAGACCGCCTACCACACCAGTGCCCCCTGCCAGTAACGGCTACTCCTATGATCGCTCTGCATACGGAGTTCCACGTGCAAGGGACCCCTACGCAGATCGGCTGCCTCCGCCACCGCCTGCACGCTACGCTTATTAAGCAAGGGCGGCGCATTTTGAAGGTGAGGATAGGTCTGAGGTAGACTGGTGTTGCTCTTTCCTAAAACAGCGTTCCTGTAACGGCAGAGGCAGCCGGGGATTTGAAAAGCATGCGTACAAGGTGCTGTTCCACAAGTAAATTCGTTGGTAATGCACGTCGATCCATTTAACATGGCTTTTCAGATAACAAAATAGTACTAAGTGTGTTATAATACGACAAAGATGCACTGTTGAGGATGGAATCTCTGAATTTCGGGAAAAACAAGTCGAATTAGAAATTAACCTGGAACAACGTCCTGTATTCAAGAGTTGCAGATCGTTCATTTCTGTCATTTGCTCTTTTTTTCAGGATTGTCGTCCGACTGCGTCGCCGCTCGGCGCCTCCTGATGCACGTGACTCTATCCTCTCCCTGTCAGTGGCTGAGCGCGTAACGTTCCCCTGCGATGCTGACAGGAGGAACCGAATAGCCGACGTCCACGTCTCTTTCTGTTTTTATTACTTTGAGGCAATTTTTACACTCGTATTTTTCCTCCTGGTTGTTTTAATATGTAATTGTGCTGTAGTACTTTTACTGCTTGCCGTCTGGAGTAGGTGTTTATTTTTTATTTTATTTTTTTTGTACTTTTTCGTTTGAGTAATACTGATGTTGTTTGTGACCTTAGAGAAGCTGAATGAGTTCAGCAACAGTTTCTAGGCGATACTTGTGACTGTAGATTTAACTGAACTTAACTTTGTTTGGTATAAAATCTAATCTGCACGTTGACTCCATCATGTAAAACTTTTACACCGCACAACAAACCGCTGTGAAAAACTTAAACTGCTCAAATGTAGGAGTTCGATGCATGCAGGAAGTAACTGTTAACTTACAGAAAATAAATGTCAATCGGAAGCCTCCTCAGAGCGTTTATATGTGCATTGTCAAACACTTCTAATTAACCTGATTCAAATATTGTTGTAGGGTCACCGGAAATATCATTATTTTAAAAGTTATCCGTTTGTTAGCGATGAAATACCGTGAGACAAGCTTGTTAAAATCGTCACGCTGATTAAAAAAAACACGCCCAAACTTTCCTCACTGGTCTTGTCTGAAATGCTGCAGCTTTTATTCCTCAGCAGGGCGTCTGACGTCTTTCCTCAGTGCCAAAGTTGAAGGCAAGTAAAGAAAAGCTAGCGAGCTAGCGCTCTCTAAACCTACTGAACCCACACTGGTTTTGATAGGTGAGACTGGTTTACCTTGAGTCATATTGGGGAGGGGGAGGGGGGTATTACCTCAACAACTTCTGGACACCTTCGCAGTGAAAAGGTAAGTGACAGGTTACTGGATTGGAAAGAATGCTGATGTAGTGCTGAAACACATTCCACATTTGTATGATTCTTTTAGGTGAATTATTACTTTCATTCAATAGTTTTTTG
Organism: Aulonocara stuartgranti; assembly: GCF_965226115.1. Classification (NCBI taxonomy): domain Eukaryota; kingdom Metazoa; phylum Chordata; class Actinopteri; order Cichliformes; family Cichlidae; genus Aulonocara; species Aulonocara stuartgranti. The sequence goes on from NC_138941.1 coordinate 27,099,707, forward strand.
TAGTAGCCAGAAAAAAGTTGGGGATTTCTTTAGGCTCTTTATGCCAAAAAAGTCCTGAAAGTACCAAAGGTAGATACAGGGAACATGAATAAGAGAAAACCATCAGGTGTGGTCAGTTATTTAGTGATGGAATGATCGACTCTTACGCATCTTTTGGGGAAAAACATCATCATGCTGGAAAATCTTACACAAATGTCTTAAGCTAGATTGAACAGGTGAAGGAAAGTTGAGAACAAACGTTAACTCAGTTTGGTTTTGTGGAGTCTGTTAAGGCCCTTGTGCTTCTCTGAAGGTTAAATGAACTTCCACTGTCATCTGTGGTTTCTATAGCTATCCGGTGTGTGTAATAGTTTCACCACTTTGTGAAAACCTGGCATGTGAGTGTAATTGTTGGTTAGTACGCCTGCTTCGGTGTAGACCACAGGCGTTGAACTCCAGGCCTTGAGGGCGGCAGATTTAAATGGCTAAATTACCTCTTCAAAATGTCAGGTATGTTGACCCAAGATGTTATCTAAAATCTGCAGGACACTGGCCCTCGAGGCCTGGAGTTCGACACCCATGGTGTAGACCGTTTAGGGCAGGGGTCTCAAACTCCAGACCTCGAGGGCCAGTATCCTGCTTGTTTGTGAGATATCCCTGCACTACCTGCTGTTGATTACCTGGATCAGGTGTGCTTTGCCAATAAGAAGCTACAAGGGCTGGTTAGTTTGAAAAGAAGCAGGATCGTGGCCCTCGAGGTCTGGAGTTCGACACCTGTGGTTTAGGGATTCGTAACCCACTTCCACTTAGGTAGTATGGATCAGCACTCAGTATATCTCACCCTCCACTCCAATGAGTAAACAGTGCTAGTGTGGATTTGGGCCATGGGCCGGCAGTTGAAAGAACGGGTCATTTTTAAGTAATCAGACATCTGTCACATTCTCTAATGTTGAATCACAGCATGGAGAAGAACTCGACTGTCGTCTGCCTGTCTGCACTTTGCTAATGATGATAGGGACAAGTGAGAGGGCAGCTGGGGCAGGGGGTAGTGGGGTTAAATAAGAACAGTGGTGCTTTGGTTTGTGTCATTCCATCGCTCATAGATGGCTAATACTGGATCACTTATTTATTTGGGTTCTCTCTTATCTATTTTAGGGAAATCTGAGGTTCAGAGGTGTTAGCTAGTCTGCAAAACTGTCCGGCTGTTCTTTATGTACACTGTACAGACTGTGAGCGGTACGCTTTGCTGCTGACAGATTGGATGCCAGCTGTAGGGTTTCAAATGCATCTGAATTTTAAAAAAATGATGGCAGCTTTTAGGGAAAGTCGAGGTCTTTTTAAAATTGGAAATTTGAATAATTTATTTTTACAGTTTTTTCTTTTTGATTGAATGAATGTGAAGGATTTACCACAGAACACTACATTTGGACTTGAAGATGTGATATTTCTATATATGATAAATATAGATTTTAAACCCTTGTAAACATGAAGTTGGTTAAGTGTGTGGGAATTTCACAGTAATAATTTCTTTAATGTATTGTTAGTTTTTGGATTTTTGCAAATATCAATAAAATATTTAAAAACAACAACATGGACTCTGTTAACTTACATGCTGTGTGTCTAGTTACTTGGCTGGTTGCCATTTGAGTCACTGTTTTCACTGCATTGTTTTAGTTCTGTTTGCTACTGCACATTGGCCCTGTCCAAATTTATTTGTCTTCAAACACGTGCACAAGAAGCAATTTCTTAACATCCTGGTTTTTAACTGGACAGTAGCAGAGCTATGATACCTCATGGGAAGAGCTCTTTGCTCAATTTTATATGGGAAAGTAAATCTAACATAGATTTTATACTACAAAACTAAATGGGGAAACACTTTTTTTCTGTCCCATAACCAAAATCAGTTAAAAATAAGGATTTCAATTTTGCTATAAAAAATTACACTTTAGGACAGTTTGTGTACATTAATTCCTACTTTTGATATAAATAAGTGCACAACTAACTTCATGTGGCAGGATTGGGTGTAAATTGATCCGTTTAAAAAGTTGTTTCACTATGCCAGCAAACCTTAGTGGGTGATGTTTGCTGTCAGGACAAGGCTTTAGGTTACCATTAACCCTTTCAGCAACAATATTAATATTTTAGTGAGCATTTCTGGCAAAGTTCCTGAAGGCAAACTTATGTTGTGTGATGTTATGTATAGTAAGTGTTCAGAGCAGTAACAGCGTCCTGATACTTCCCCATCTTGACTAATAAATTCCAAACAGCGGTAAAACAATATCTGCAGAAAGTTGCAATGAGACAATAAATACTCTTCTATCACCAGAGTGTGGAAGCTGCATTCAATAGTCACTGAGTAACCAGAAACTTCAAACTCATCAGAGGATGTTTCCCTGTTGTAAACCTGACACAAGTGACGCAGTGATGGGGAGAAAGAGCCCTCCAACTTGGTCTTAATCATATTGTGTATTTAGGTTTGATTCTTATTAATTTAACTCCTCATCTTAATGAAGTTAAGGTATTTTTAAAAACATATAATGCTGTATAGAGCAGCATAGTACATATATATCTTAAAAAGTGACTTTAACTTTTAGTTTCTATATATGTATATAGTGTGTGTGTGTGTGTGTGTAACACTGATTTTCCCAGTAGAACACAAAGGAGAATCATAGTAAAACTGAAAGTAAAATATCAAGTTTAGCCAAAGAATGAGAAACATAATTTTATCTGCTTTTTCTGGGAAATGTCATTTAGTCATAGGCGTGCTGGAGCATCTCCACCTCATCTCATGTAGCACGAGATAAGATAACAATCTGATACAGCTTCAGCAGAGTTCCCCCTTTGTAAATTCAGTAATGTAGGAACATGAACCTTTAGGTTGGACTTTGCTCTACGACAATGAGAACTAGTTTTTGGACCTGACCCAGAGGTAACAGATGACCCATGTGTCTCTATGGCTGGCTTACCTAATTCAAATTATATTTTCTCACTATGGCAACAAAAATGTTGTTTTTGTCTGAACCTGCCATACTGGCTAGTAATGATGCAACAACAGTAGCCTACATTCCCCAAAGTATTTTTTCTGTTTTGACCTTCCTTGATATGTTTCACCAAACACCAAGCATACCGGCACACACACACTGAAACTGGAAACTAGCCAGCTGACACACAAAGTTGATGCTGAAGGCAGACGGTCTAAAGAGAGCATTTTGGCCAAGCTGAAGCTGAAACAGGCTTTGTGAAGCTTACAGAAATATGTGCAAGAGCAAAATGAAAGGTGAAGTGAACTGTTCTGCAGTAACATTAGGATGCATTTTGCTTCATTTCAAGCCATATACTGTGGGTATTTTTCCTATTTACACTTGTGTAACCGGTGTTTGTCAGACTGAAACTAGAATGCAGTATGCTGCTTCACCAAACAATCTGATGGCTAAACAACTTCTTGTTGACACTTTGAGGAGTTTATGTGGACTTATCTGAGACTTTTGCAGTACCTGCAGCTACGGATGTCATTTTTATTTCCTTGCATGGCCCTGAGCTGGAAAACCATGTTGTAACTGTTACACTGAAGACACACAAAGGAAATTAGAATTATAAATTATATTTAATTATATTCATCTGACAAAATGTCAGAACGCTGTGTCTGAAACTATTCGGGTTTGCACTTTGTCGTGTATGTAGATCACTTTATAACTGTAGCTGTTTTATCTGATCTCTTGATAAACCTGTCTCAATAAGCCAAATTGGTTTGTGTTCAAGGTAAAGGCCTCTATAAACCATTTCCATAAACTCAAAGTGTGTATAATTGGCAGTCACATCAAACATTATCTAAAACCATGTGCAGAAAAAGTTTAATTTCTTACACTGAAAATATAGAAACAAGTTGCTTTAAGGTTCTAAAACATTTGCATTTAAAACGCTTTAAATGTAGCTGTAATCATATTATGATAAGAGTTTTTTAATATCTACAGGGTACAAAGAGGGCAGATTTGTCTCAGCCAGCTTGAACTCTAATGTAACAACACCACAGCAATTTGCCTGTAAGTTCGCTAAGTCATTAACATAAACAATATACATGTCAGTAAGGATAGTGCATCTCATCACTCTCCAGAGGGTTGCGTACACTGAGCTCAGCTGAGAAGTTGTTCATCATACTCATGGGTGTCTCTCTGGAAGGAGGTGCTGCCAGCACCTCAAACTCTACCTCAAAGTTGGCCTTGGTTTCACCAGACTCGCGGATGATCAGGATCTCATACTCTCCGAACCGGATCAGAGCTTTGTATGGCAGATCCATCCTCTCCAGGTATCCCAGTGCTGAGGTGTTCACTGACAGTTTCCCCCTCTGGCTCAGATTCTGGATGGTAAACAGCATCTCTGAGCTCTGGGGAATGTGGTAGGCGTAGAGCGCCAGCTGCTTACGGGACACCCGGGGATCAAGCAGGACGTAGGCACAGGTTTCGGTGTCACGGCCCAGCCTGAGAGGGTCGTCGGCAGTGTGTCTTCTTCTGGCTCCCAGAGGAAGACGACCATAAAAGCCCTTACAGCTCTGCTGCGGATGGTAAAGCTTGATTTGGAGGCAAGGCAAAAACATAATCTTAGGTAAGAATGTGACTTAGTTTTCAAATTGTAGAAGATTGCTGCTTTTAACCGGTAAAATGGAAAACAAGAAATGCAAAGTATCTCAGTAAGAAGATTCAACTAACTGTGCTGTCGCCGCCAGAGAAAAATATGAATGAGTCTTTATGACTATACTGCTCTTTACAAGCGGCTGTCTTTGTTTCAAGGAAGTTTCCTCATTGGCTCTGCAGTAACCCTGCTGGTTTCAAGTGCAAATCTGCAAATACCACAAAGACTGTTCTGGATGAAGTAAAGTTCACGTTATTGGAAAAGAAAAAAAAAGTTTATTTGATTTGATTTTGTTAACAGTGTAGAATTTAGGGTAGGTGTCTGTAAGACAAGTCAGGAAAATAGAATTTCCCTGAAAAAACGTGTTTAGTGAAGAAATACTTAAGAGAGGACTCTGTGACTGCATGGCTACTATTGACACAGTATATTCTCATAGCTTGGTGAGTAGTCTAACACACACTCTGTGGATGAGCGTATGAATGTCACACTACACTGGTGAAATCTCCACCTGGAGTCCATGGATGAACCTTAAAGTTGACATTAAGGCACAGCATCTGTTTCACAGTATCTAAAACTAGAGCGGGAAGAAGGAACTCTGCAATATTCAACTGTTACACATTAACTAATCCTCTGCCACGATATGAGTCAAGCAGAGAAAAGCTAATGTTAATAAATGTCGGAGAGGTGGATATGACCAAACATGTACAAACCATTTCATACCACAGCTTATGAAGTCACTTACTTAAGGGCCACGGTATGATACAGGAAGTTTGTTTAAGGCTGTTCAGACAGAAAATAGTGCAGTATTATAATTTTTAACTGTACTGGGCATATTGAATAGAAAGTAGATTATATGTACCATAGAGTTATTAGTTATCATTGGCTTGAAAGGTCTAAAGTACTGGTTTACTTTTCTTTAAATTAACCAGTCCTTCAGTAGATCAATGCGCCCTCCTATACACAGGGTGGCGCTGTGTTTGTCATAGAATCTAGCTTGTATCGTGGCAGGCAGGCAAAAAAGCACCGGAAGTCGGTAAAAGGAAACGTCTCCACGGGTTTTAAATCGCTGTGGCGGCTAAAAGTAGCAGGGCATGTATATCGTCTTGTCACGATATTTACAATTGGTCGCATTTTAAAAGCTGGATAGTTCCTAACCTCAGTGTTTTTCCGCCGCTTTTCACCTCTGCAGCGCTGTTGAGTGTTAGCTTAGCTTTGCTTGCTAGCGGACTGTTTTAAGACGCTTGTACGCTTTTAAAGTCTATTTACCACGCTGTAGATTTGGGTTCACAGCTATAACTAGTCACCCATCAAAGCCAGAGCTGTCCAAAAATGCTGCTCTCCCCTCTGTTTCACAAGCTCCATCTTTGTCATCTGATCACAACTACCTCCCCAGAAAAGCTTTCAGATGCAGTACCTGCTTGTGGCCACAAGAGTGCAGTAATTTACAAGACAAATACAAAAAAGTAATATGCGATCCTGCTGCTGTTCTAAGACATCAGGACGACTGTTGCTTTCATTTATTATTTTAGTTTTTTATTCAGATATTTAACAATGGTGAAGATATTTTTGTGGGAAATGTGCCCCAAAAGGCAGATGAGGAAGAATTCAGGACACTCTTTAGCGAGTATGGCACAATCACAGAATGCACCATCATCCAAAACTTTGCCCTCTGTAAGTCAAAGGTAAAAACCGAGGCTTAGTGAAACTGAGTGTCACGAATGCAGACAAGGGATCCGGTGACGAGCTGTTTGATGACAAGTAAAACACAGTAGGGTCAGGGCAGTGGTTCATTTACTTTCTGGCGAAAAAAGACATTTGCAATTGTTCGGTCACTCGTCTGATTGACCTGATCTGTTTGAAGGATGAAGATTTTCACCAGGAGATCCACGATCATCACTACAAGAACAGCAGTCAAAGCAGTTATTAAACATGCCAGCTCAGTTATTAAACTAGAACATTGCTCTGCTCGATCAATAAAGTGGACAAAACTTAAGAAAGCTCTTAAGAAAGGAGATGTTGGCGCTCATGTCAAATTTTCCGTTTTGAAATCCACGACAGAATGCTGCATCACCACTAGACCAGTGCATAGAGGTGGTGCTCTGATCTTGTTTCTGTTAACATCTATTCTGGACCACAATGTGTAAGGTATAACTCTGGAGATGTTGGAGCACCTCAGGGTGACCTCTTAATCAGGCTGGACCTCCCAGTCTGAGACTCAGAGGTCAAAACAGTCCGAAACAAACAGTTTAATTACTATTTTTATTATTTTAGCTGGGAAAAAGAGCAGTTATCATTCCGTAAATAACCCAACAGTTGCACTACAGTAATTCAGTTTGCCTGGGACTATCTTTGAGATCCTGTACATGTTAATTTGTTTACTCAAACTGGACACTTCAGTTCAGTCTTAACCAGTGAATTAACAAGCTTTACCTACCCTGGTGTTCTAGGTGGACATAGACCGTGGTCACCACAGTGCAATGATTAAGTCAACTGATAACACTGGTTTAAAAAAGAATGCAAAAAGGTAACAGTGTTTAATTGTAATGCAACTTGATTTCTGAATGTATTTTATAGGGTAAGGCCTATTTTCCTATATGGAGACAATATCTTGCAGCCATTTGCTGAAATTTGAAATAAATTGAGTCACACACACTTTGTGAGTGTTATTTAATTCTGTAAAGGCTTCAAACAACAGTACAGATAACATGACTGCAGTCTGCATGCTTTGTGACAAAGAGGGGTTGTAAGTTTAGAATATCTGTAGAGACAAGTTATCTGCCATGGGCACCAAACAGTCAGAAAGATGACTGTGACTTTAGAACCTTTTCTTTTTGTGTACTGTTGGTTATATTGGAGTAAAATCCATTCAGTAAACAATATTAAAAACCTGCAGGACGTGAAAGTGTTGCATGTCTGATCTTTAACACATTCTCCAGAACTAATGGACCACCATGCTTGAGAAAACAGCATGAGCACAGTCAGTTATTACTTTATCTACTGTCCTTTGTGGCTAAATTGTGAAAGATGCAGGAAATGCTAGCATGCTGGTGAACGCTCTTCTTCCTGTTGTTTAGAATACAGCATAGACCAAACCACACACTGTGGGTAAACTACTGCAAATTGTGTATGTGTGCCTGAATATTTGGCTCTCAGTAATCTGTGCAGTTTAAAAAGGGTTTCCGTTACAGAATTGTAGTAAATATCACCTGCACCAGTTTGGCAGTGGGGCGGTGATGATTTGGGGAGACACATCCATGAAGGGACATACAGACCCCGACCTGCTACCCACTGGTACCCTGACTGGGTGGTACTGAGTGGTTCCTCAGGCCGTAGAGCTTTTTTCAGACCTCATTTGGGGCAGCTGACTCTGAATTCCTTTTGACCGAGGACAGTGCCTGGTCATATGTGACCAGCTGGGTGGGCAGTGCAGAGACATTAACTGGGTCTTAATTTCTTTAGACCTAAAATTGAAAGAATCTGGGATGTTACATATCACATATCCAATGCTGCCAATACACACACTGTTCAGGAGATCACTCATCACCTCTATCTGAATCTGGGAGGAGATCTCCTGTGACATCGTGTGTTATCTTATCAGGAGAATACCCAGGCCTTGTCTCATGCTAACGGCAGTGAAGAACAGTGGCAAAAAGTAATCAATCAGGTTTACGGGACTATATGAAACAAAGACATGTTCTGCCAGTGAGATGCCATTACTAGAATTATAAAGAAAAAACATGCAATTAAAATAATAGCACATAGTAAGAAATTAAAAAACAATTTTTCTTTTTGTTCATTTTTGTCCAACTTTTATTCATAATTTCTTTTTTTTTTCCAGCTATGGAAATCCACCAAACAAACATCAGAAAATCAATAATAAAACCTCAGTTCCACACAGTTCCAGATGTTTTCTGATTCTATCTAGTGGAGGAATAAATAACATCTGAGTCCACTTCTCTGACTGATGCCAGCCTGTGGTGACTTTCTGTTTTTGGATGAAATGTCACAGCAGCATAATCCGGGTCTGAGCTCTGGCTCTGTGAATGAAAGGACTGTCAGTCTCATAACTAAGCGGGTAAAGAAAAAGAAACATCGTAATCTAGGAAGGACACAAAATGAAACGCATCACCTCTTCCTGTAGATTCTGTTCTCCAGTGTGAGGTACTGCAAAGCACAGAAATAAATTGTATAGTCATTTTAGTTGCAATGTTTCTAACTAATGCTATTGAAGGATTTTTTTTAAACAAGAAGAAAAATGTTTCTCTTATATAGCAACAGTATATGTGAAAGTCTGTGGAAACAAAAATACCTTTCTGGAGATGTTTGATTTTAGCAGCCAGATAGATGACGGCCACAATGAGAAAAACTGTCAGAGCACCCAGGACCACACTCATCATCTTTGGTAATCCATCAAACACATCTATGAGAAACATAAGTGAATTAAATAACAGTGACACAGTGTGCTACAGTTATAAAATAAATGCTAAGTTTAGTGTTGTTAAGTTTTAATGCTAGGAAGATTTTCCAACTTCAACATTCCGAATCTAAAACTTAGATCCATGTTTTCATGCATTCATCAAAATGAAATCAATATAAAATTCCTACCTTGGACCTCTACATTTGTTGCATGAACAATAACTGCATAATTGCTTAAGTATGTTCCACAGAAATACAGCCCCGAGTCCAATAAATCCACTTGTTTGATTTTAAGAAACACCGTGGATATGTTGGTGCTCATTTCAAATTTTCCACTTTGAATTCCTGTGCAGAATGAAGCAGGTTCATGAGGCTGGGACATAGAGCAGATACAGTGGAGTTCAGATCTCTTGGTCACTCTGAACCAGAATATCTCTGTGGGAGAACTGGAATAGTTGGAGCACAGCAGCGTGACTTCTTCTCCAGACTGAACCTCAAAAGTCTGAGAATCAGAAACAGAGACGGAGATCCAACCTGAAAATAAGAACAAAACAAAACAGAAATTTAAAAAAACCTCCAAAAAACTGGACATGCAAGATAAAGTTTTGGCAAATGAATTAACGGAATCGTATAGAAAATGCAATCAATTCTGTGTAAATGAATTCCACTCACTGAGGCTGAGGAGAAACAAAACTGTGAGAGAGGGACAGCTCCACATTGTGCATACGATGCCCCTGAAATGGAGCTCTACACAAAGGTCTGAAAAGGTGTGGTTTCTACTATAAGCACACACATATGAACACGCCTACACACAGTTTAACACTGATGATTTGCTAATTAGTCTCCAGTGCTGCTTTCTTCAAATTGTTTGTATAAATGTTACCGTTTGCTTTGAGAAAATTAAATGTAAGAGACAAATTACATGATTGTCCACATATAAACAAATTAACCAAATTAAAAATAAATCTTCAACCTTGAAAGTATGTTGTACACACCATGTTTAATAATTCATCAAGCTTTCCATTAAAAGCAAAAAACAGTTAATTGCACTTAATTTTGACTTAAATTGTGAGTGCCAACTGAATCGGTTTGGGCCATAGACAGTATAAAATATGGATGTCAGCTTCTGGGTTGGGGAAGGGAAGGCAATGTGTAAGTCCATTGCCTGTATTCTCTCAGAAAGCCACCAGATGGCAATAGATGCTGTTGCAAAGAAAGACTTTGGTCCTGTAGAAGTCTAGGGCGACCGTGGCTCAGGGGGTTAGGGAATCGCATCTGTAACCGGAAGGTCGCCGGTTCGATCCCTGGGCTCTCTGTCCTGTTTGTTGTGTCCCTGGGCAAGACACTTTACCCTACTTGCCTACTGGTGTTGGCCAGAGGGGCCGATGGCGCGATATGGCAGCCTCGCTTCTGTCAGTCTGCCCCAGGGCAGCTGTGGCTACAACTGTAGCTGCCTACACCAGTGTATGAATGTGAGAGTGAATGAATAGTGGTATTGTAAAGCGCTTTGGGTGCCTTGAAAAGCGCTATATAAATCCAATCCATTATTATTATTACAGGAAAACAGCTTAATGACTTTTGAATGAGCTTATGGCAGGGGTCGGCAACTACATTTGTCCAAGGGCCTGAATTTTTCTTGGCAGACATTGAGGGGCAGATGCTGTTGTACAATAAAATAATACAGTATCATTGGTAATATGTGATTATTTCATTATATTTTTCCTCCCAAGTTGATGTTATTTCTTCACCTGGTCAGTGTTGATGGACTCATTATTGGTACTGCAACAAGCCACAAGAGGGCGACTGTGATATGTTAAGCTTCATACTTGTGAGGCCCTCATGTTGTCCATCACTGTCACATGCAATGTCATGGTTTGCAAAGAAAACCTAACCTTAACCTTTACCTCAACAACACAACCTCAAGCGGAAAGTTGATGCAGAAAACCGCTGCTATAATGAAGACTGAACCGATATGTATTCATAGGGCAACCTTTAGAAACGCTGTACCTGTAAACCTCATTTGCAGTGAAACTGTCGCTGTTGCTGAAGAATATAAATTGAGCTACCACAACACCACAAAGTATTTAAACCTCAAAGCGTCATATCCTGAACAGTCAGAGACCCATCAGAGAAAAAAAAATGATGCTTTGAAACTTAACTGAACTTTAACTGAACAAGAGAGGGAAAATAACCACGTCTCAGCAGGCTGCCTGGGTTTTCTCCAAGCACAACAAGCCATATACTGGCCTTGACGAGGCAGCTGTTTGAAGTGAACTGATTGACATCCAGGCCACTAGTGACATGAAGGCTGCTCTCCAGAGATGTTCTGGTTCAGAATGACCAAGAGACCTGGACTCCACTATCGGCTATCGGAAAGCTTGAGCACCGTTGGGTGGCTTGTCCCCAAGAGTATGATACACGTTGGCCATGTATGTGCTCACCATGTTTGGCTCAACATACACCTGTGAAGCTGCGTTCTCAAAAATTAACTTTATAAAATGCATTACAGGAATAGACTGTCAAGCCAGTCTTTGTCTATCTGTCACTCTCCTTTGGAGATGCCTTTGTGCAACCCGCCTCATCGCTCAGCCTCCATCTTCATCTCTACCACCACCAGCGTCTAGACTCTGAGAGGTCCGACTCTAATACTTATCACCGCTGGGGTTCTGTTGTGCTGAGACGGGCTGTTGGACTCTAACCGCCAAAATTTAAAATTCTGGACATCAGTAAAGCATGTTGCTTTCATTCTAATGATCTGTTCTTATTGAACTGCTTTCAGGGCTACAGTCAAACAAAGCCTGATCCACCGCTGCTTCCTTATTAAGCTGCCCAAATGAAATCATCAGAGCAAGTGTGTTATTGCCACCAGGTGTGCGAGCCTGAAGGCGGGAAACTCCTCTGGTCCTGACAAATTGGCTGATAGTGATCACCTGCTGAGGCCATGTGTCCTGAGGTGACCTATCAGCTGTTAATGGACCTATTAAAAGGGAGCTGGCTGAGTACTAATGCCAGTGTGAAAAAGAGGGACCTCCTTCCTGATTGTGAAGTGTGGCGACTCATTTGGAGACTGACCAGTCAGTGTAACGTGGCAACCCAGTCCTGACAGTAGGAGACAATGCGTGTGATTGACAGCACGGCAGAAGTACATCTGTGAGTAGTGTCTCCACTGTTGTTCACCAGGTGCAGCTGTGCTGGGAGAGGGTCGCCACAGCTATTAGCCATGCCAGCTTCCGGGATGATGCTTCTGGCCAATATTTGTTTACTTGCAGGGCGATGCCACGAGGGGAGCCGCAGTGGCATAGAGCGACAGACTCCAGTGCAGAGTGTGAGCTGGGCTGGGATGTGACGAGCCCAGTGGAGGGACGATTCGATTCAGTTTTATTTATAGAGCCAAATCACAACAATGTAGAAAAGCATTTGATCAGTGTAGTGAGGAAAAAATCACTAAACAAATACGTGAGGTGAAAGATCAAGTCCATTATTATTCACCTTAATTGGAAAATCTTAATTTAAGGGTAAGTTAGGCTTGGTTAGAGAGACAGATAAACATAATTTAAGCGGCAAACTTCCTTGTAGACTTTCAGCAAATGATGAATTGCTTGTTATGGGATCTCTGTTTGTCTGAAGAATGGGTCCCAACCTGCAGAACTTGAAACACTTTTCAGAAACGCAACAATGTGCTGTGTATTAAGAGTTGTAGCTCATTGATTTCTGTCATTTGGTCTTTTTTTTTTTTTTTTTTTTTTCCCCTCCCCAAGTCTTGTTGTCCAACTGATCCTGGTGGATGCAACACCTTCCTGTCCATCACTGAGTACTTAATGTTCCTCTGCAATGCTCACAGGATGGACCGTTCCTCCCTGTCAATGAAGTGCACAACCTGATCACTGAAAGAGTGGCTAGTCCTCTGTTGGTGTAAATAGACTGCAGAGTCCCGGCCTGAGGAGGCAGCTCTTATTTGTCGTGTCATCTGCTTAGCCAGGGGTTGTTTGGTTTCCCCAATCTACACGTTTATGGCAATGGTCCTTGCACCTTGTGTACTGTACTACTGTTTGTGCTGGGGAACCTGGTCCTTGGAAGGCAATATGTCTGTGAAGGTTCTGCACTCTCCACCAATTGCTCTTAGAACTGAAAAGAAGTTTCTCAGATGAGAGGTGACATCTTCAAGAAACCTAAAGATGTCCAGACACTTTTCTTTCCAAGTTCCTTAGACTGGTCTTTGGAGTGGACCAAGTTTTGGAGTAGTGTGTTTTATGGTTTGAAAGCCGCAGAAACAGTGTTTCAAGAAAACACATCTCAGATACTCCTACTGAACACAAGATCCTCAAAAAATGCAAGGGTTCTGCTCTTGGTGAATGTGTTGTTGTTCATGAACTACGTAACATCATGTGGAGACAAACGTAGGATCAGTGCAGCGATTCGTTTACTACCTACCGATGGTGATCACTAGAAATACAGCAGCCAAAGTAGCCATCATCAAACATGCCAGCTTAGTTATTAAACTGGAACACTGCTCTGCATGATCAATAAAGGAGACAAAACTTTCTGAATTTAAAATGTTTACATTTTACACAAATTCTCCTCAAGGCAAACACATTTAAGAGCCCTTAAATATCAGTGGCATGACAAGGCTCCACAGTCTCAGACTCAGAGGTCGAAACAGAAATCCAGTCTAAAAGAAACTGTTCAGATTTGATTTATTTTTAGCTGAGAAGGGGACAGCTAATATTAAACAATTCCTAATTCAGTACTTACTCTGGCTGCAGGGAAATAAAGCTGGTATCCAGATGAAGCTCCTCATTGTGTGCGTTGCCTCACTGCTATGACACTTTATCTCTGAGATCTTTTGCTTTAAAGAGGTGGAGTACTGTACATGTTTATTTCTTCATTCAAACCGGGTACATCAATGTTTGAGCAGAAGCGTCTTGATGCATTCTCAATCATCCAGGAAAGTAAATCTCCAAAAGTTGATTCTGTTCATCTGGACGTAGCGTTTTGTGGGAGAAACGTTTCGTCACTCATGGTCATGAGAATTTGCATAATTAAGATTAAAGGTGAAAGTTAATTTTCCTACATAGATAATTTAGCATTACCTCCACAAAATGTCACCAAAGCGCTGTGATGAAACATATTTTATCACATATTTTTGTTAATTTGGGTCTCATTTAGTTAGAAATGTTTATTTATCAGATGGACATAAATGATTATTGTGAGCTTTTCTTGACCCTACGTTTTGACTAGATGGCCTCAACAGGAAAGAGGTTCTCTTATGCAGCCAGGTTAAAGGAAACCTACAGATTAAGGTGTAAACTAGAGGGGCAAAGATGTTGACTTTAGCATGAAATGACATTAAACATTTTCTTTTCGTGCACTGTTGGATAGGTTAACAGATGCATGCCTTACTCATCCTCAAGTCTGTACACATTCTGCACGACAAACAGACGACTATGACTGAGAAAGCAACACATGTACAGCTGGTTACGGCTTTATCTGATGATGTAGCCACTGCAGAGTAAATTGTGAAAGTTAGACACAGGAAATGTGGCTGAATACTCTTTCCTGTTTAGAATACAGCATACATCATACTGTGAGTAAGCTGAATATCTTCTGTATGCCATTAGTAACCTGCTCAGCTTACAAACGAAAGCCAATATTTGGTATGATTACTTCTATTCTTCAACACAGCCTGCAATCTGTTGGGCAGCTTTCTTGTAGTCATGAGGAATAATTTTCCAGCCTTTCTGAATGATATTCAGAACTCTTCTTTGGATGTTTACCATCTTTTGTACCCACACTTCTTCAACAATGTTAAACTTGGGGAGGCCAAATGATGATGTTGCAGTTTGTGTTTGTTTGTTTTTTAAATCCAGACATGCTTTTACTGCATCAGCAGTGTGTTTGGGACCATTATCATATGTTTGGCAACTGCTTTATTTTTGAGGATAAATAAATGTGCCAGTCAAACACTTTTCAGATTGTATCACGTGGCAGATCACTTTGTGAACTGGTGCCAGCAGAGCTACCTCCAGATCAACACTAGAAAAACCAAGGAGCTGGTGGTAGACTTCCGCAGGCACAAACATCCTCCATTGCAACCACTAAACATCCAAGGCATGGACATTGAGAGTGTGGATAGCTGCAGGTGGTTCAGGTCTTTTGGAGTGAAAGGCCCACACCTGAAGACCTTCTATGACTCCGTGGTGGCCTCAGCCATATTTCATGGTGTGGTCTGCTGGGCAGCAGCATCTTTGCTGGGGACAGGAAGAGACTGAACAAGCTGATCCGGAGGGCCAACTCTAAGAGCCCCCTGGAGCCAGTATAGGTTGTGAGTGACAGGATGATGGTGGCTAAGCTGTCATCCCCATTGGACAATATCTCCCACCCCATGCAGGAGACTCTGACAGCACTGAGCAGCTCTTTCAGTGGCTGCGGCACCCACGATGTGAGACGGAGTGATTCCACAAGTCTTTCCTTCCAACTGCTGTCAGACTCTACAACACCTTGCAGACGACTACACATGTGCAGACACACACAGACATCAATACACCAGGGTCACCCTGACAGCACTGGACAGCTCCTTCGGTAACACATTGCTGCACCCACAGTATGCGAGGGAGAGAGTTCGGAAGTCTTTCCTTACAGCTTCTCTAAAATGTACAACAGCAGTGAATGCACACATGTCAAAACACACATGTGCAGACACTAAGGTCCGTACATATTTTTGCAATATTCAATTTTAGACTTGGCATGTTTTCTTTTGTCCTTCACTTGTCCAGTTTCCTCAAATTTTTAAGGAGACACTGCACATCATACTGTGTTATACTAGTTTTTTTTTTGCTCAACCTCTTCGGGAATCACCTTGTTGGTGCAAAAATACAATTGTGTGTTATCTTAGGCATTTTTCACAGTTTCAAATAAAGTATCACAAGATAAATTGTAAAATTGGTTCTTGAAACGCTGTAGGTTAGAGTGGCCATAAAAAAATCTGCACAGTCTTATTTGAAATGTATCTGCCACCCAACAGTAGTGGTTAAGATAATCACAACATGAATATCTGACAGCTAGATGCAAATGTCCACGTTTGGGCAGTTCATTTCATCTTTCACATCTTTCATCTGTCACAAGTAATTAGATGCTACGGTTAATACTACATAAATTAGAATGAATCAATAGTGCTTGGCCAGTTTGGGTCATAATAACTGGGCCATACAAGCAAACATAGATACATGGAAAAGTAAACTAAACAGGATTACCCCCATAAAATGGTCTGGAGATGCTGTAGCAACACCTATACTGCTACCAGTAAAGAAAGGACACTAGCAAAAAGCAAAACTAGACAAAAATTAGTCCAGAGGGACAAGGAGAAGGGGACAGCCTGCAGCCACTACCTGCAAATCCATTCCCTTTTTACTGGTTGTGTTGTCTTATCCATTTACATCAAAAGAGATCAAATTGATTCACAATTATTTATGCTTCCCATATCGACAGAATGATATCCCTGAGGTTTAAAAGTACATGTTGAATCACTGCACAAAAGCTTACAATTTGTTAAAATGATACATATTGCAAGCCTTGCAAATCTAAAGAAAAAAAAAAAACGAAACTTTGCTATACATTTGAACTCTTACTGTTAATGGGAACCATCGTAACGCTAATGTACCTGATCTGTTCAGTCTGTATCAAGTAGTGAATACTTCCTGTCAGCCTGTGCAGAGTGTTTTCACAAGTTCTAAAGGCGCTCGTATTTGTCATGACTATGTATAGACGTCAAGCAACCACTGACTCTGTTGTGGTTAACGGTCAGCAGTTGCACAGCTTTGAGAAGATGGGCATGAAAAACAAGTTGTGAACTTGTCATTATCAAATTATTACTCTTTTAGAATTTAGCGGAGGCCTTTTCTAGGCATGTCAAATATATTTCTATGCAGTATCGATATGATTTCATTAATTTTTTTATTTATTCTCACAACCCCCTATTATTTATTAGGAAACAGGTACATGAGTTCCTCTGCCTTTACCAACATAGTAAGATGCAGTGAAGCTATATGAAACACGAGAAGATTTAAGATGAAAGGCCTTTATATTTGTACTGATATTTAAGATTGATTACAGATAAAAGAATTCTGAGAATAAGACCAAAATAACTGTACAAATGCTCACTGTATCATAACACTGTCCCATCTTTCTGTGCCATGATATTCATCTAGAATTATTAATACCGAAGGAGGAGGAAGAAACCTATAAAGAAGAACAGCCACCAGCCAGAAAGCTCAGTTACTTTCTGAGTCTATCGAGCAGAGGAATAACATTTGTGTCCACTGATGCAGGGCTGTGGTGACTTTCTGTGTCTGGCCAAAATGTCACAGCTCCATTGTGCCGGAGTCCTGAGCTCTGCCTCTGTCGATACAAGAACTGTCAGTCTCACAGCTGAGTAGAAAAGTAAACAACCATTAACTGATAAATAGTGAAAGACACAAAACTAAAAACTTCACCTGTTGTTTCAGATTGTCTTCTCCAGTGTGAGCTACGGCAAAAAATATAATTCAAAAATAAATTTTCTAATGTTAAAAATATTTGCATTATAGGATTAAAAAACAACAACAAAAACCTGGTAATAACTGGTAACAAAGAGGCCTTACAGTCTTCCCACTGTAAGGCCTCTTTGCTCACCTGTTTGAATGGGAGATTAGGGTAATGCTTTAACAGATGCTGTAGATTTTATATCGCACCTTCTCTGAGGCCTAAGGCAAACTGATCACACATGTGCAGGTCAGCACACCAAGGGTCTTGTGGCTCCGTTATCTGCAGGCGGTGACTTCTCTGGAACGTAAAGTAAACTTTCTAATAGGCTCTTCTGGCCTTTGTCTGCAATTGTAAAACATGGCATGCAAGGTACCCACAGCCGTTTTATCCCCATACGGTTTTGCACTCAGCAGAAAATCACACTGCTGTACTACAGACCACTTTTGAGACCATGTTAACAGTTTTGGATAATTCATCTGCCATATTGATCACTTTAAGGCAGGTGGTTTCATATACTGGCCACAATCCTGTTGACAATGCTAAAGGGGCCACAAAAATGGCATCATCACAGGAAATGAATACGTTCTAAATAGTGAACTGTGGAAAACCACCACATTCAAAGTGAAACTAGGGCATACAAGATTTTCCTCTGAAGCAGACTAGTGGCTGCAGACACAGATCTGGCCTGCAATCCAAGGTCCAAAGCCACCATGGTCAAAATTGTTAGCCTGGTTAAAAACAGGAAAAGGTGGTCACTGAGAAAACACAGCCAAGCACATGTCAATATTGCTCTTCCTCACCAAGTCTTGAACAGTTTCCTCTCATCGGTTACCTCTAATTTCGGAGTAGGCTTTTCCTCTGTGAACTCCCAGAATATGCAGGTCCAGCACACCAACAGTCTCCAATCCAGTCTTTTTTTTATCACAACAAATCCATATAAATAATAATTGAAACAAATCCTCCACCCACTGTCATTTGATCACTTTAACGCAAAACCCTGCAGGCCTGGAGGGTTTTGCTCTAAAATGCTCACCTCTCTGTGACAAAGTGGTTAGGCATGAACTCATTTACCACTTATCCCTTAACCATATTGATAATTTCTTTCCTTGTTATTTTACAGTCAGCCATAATGCTTTAATTTAGACATTGCTGCTGTAACTTTGCTTAACACACACTATCCCGGGTTTTGTTTGTGGTAGCAGTAGTTACATCCATTACATCCATGCATGTGTTTTTTTAACCATGTTTGTCCATGTTGTTTATTCAGGTCCTATATTTAAGACAGGTACAGTGGGGCAAAAAAGTATTTAGTCAGCCACCGATTGTGCAAGTTCCCCCACCTAAAATGATGACAGAGGTCAGTAATTTGCACCAGAGGTACACTTCAACTGTGAGAGACAGAATGTGAAAAAAAAAATCCATGAATCCACATGGTAGGATTTGTAAAGAATTTATTCGTAAATTAGAGTGGAAAATAAGTATTTGGTCAATAACAAAAATACAACTCAATACTTTGTAACATAACCTTTGTTGGCAATAACAGAGGTCAAACGTTTACTATAGGTCTTTACCAGGTTTGCACACACAGTAGCTGGTATTTTGGCCCATTCCTCCATGCAGATCTTCTCGAGAGCAGTGATGTTTTGGGGCTGTCGCCGAGCAACACGGACTTTCAACTCCCGCCACAGATTTTCTATGGGGTTGAGGTCTGGAGACTGGCTAGGCCACTCCAGGACTACCTGTATGAATGGCACCTGTTTGAACTCATCATCTGTATAAAAGACACCTGTCCACAGCCTCAAACAGTCAGACTCCAAACTCCGCCATGGCCAAGACCAAAGAGCTTTCGAAGGACACCAGGAAAAGTATTGTAGACCTGCACCAGACTGGGAAGAGTGAATCTACAATAGGCAAGCAGCTTGGTGTGAAAAAATCAACTGTGGGAGCAATCATCAGAAAATGGAAGACATACAAGACCACTGATAATCTCCCTCGATCTGGGGCTCCACGCAAGATCTCATCCCGTGGGGTCAAAACGATCATGAGAACGGTGAGCAAAGATCCCAGAACCACACGGGGGGACCTGGTGAATGACCTGCAGAGAGCTGGGACCAAAGTAACAAAGGTCACCATCAGTAACACACTACAACGGCAGGGAATCAAATCCCGCAGTGCCAGACGTGTTCCGCTGCTGAAGCCAGTGCATGTCCAGGCCCGTCTGAAGTTTGCCAGAGAGCACATGGATGATACAGCAGAGGATTGGGAGAATGTCATGTGGTCAGATGAAACCAAAGTAGAACTTTTTGGTATAAACTCAACTCGTCGTGTTTGGAGGAAGAAGAATACTGAGTTGCATCCCAAGAACACCATACCTACTGTGAAGCATGGGGGTGGAAACATCATGCTATGGGGCTGTTTTTCTGCCAAGGGGACAGGACGACTGATCCGTGTTAAGGACAGAATGAATGGGGCCATGTATCGTGAGATTTTGAACCAAAACCTCCTTCCATCAGTGAGAACTTTGAAGATGAAACGAGGCTGGGTCTTCCAACATGACAATGATCCAAAACACACCGCCCGGGCAACAAAGAAGTGGCTCCGTAAAAAGCATTTGAAAGTCCTGGAGTGGCCTAGCCAGTCTCCAGACCTCAACCCCATAGAAAATCTGTGGCGGGAGTTGAAAGTCCGTGTTGCTCGGCGACAGCCCCAAAACATCACTGCTCTCGAGAAGATCTGCATGGAGGAATGGGCCAAAATACCAGCTACTGTGTGTGCAAACCTGGTAAAGACCTATAGTAAACGTTTGACCTCTGTTATTGCCAACAAAGGTTATGTTACAAAGTATTGAGTTGTATTTTTGTTATTGACCAAATACTTATTTTCCACCCTGATTTACGAATAAATTCTTTACAAATCCTACCATGTGGATTCATGGATTTTTTTTTCACATTCTGTCTCTCACAGTTGAAGTGTACCTCTGGTGCAAATTACTGACCTCTGTCATCATTTTAGGTGGGGGAACTTGCACAATCGGTGGCTGACTAAATACTTTTTTGCCCCACTGTATATGGGAAGAGCCGCCCCAGTACTTCGTGTTTATATAGGGTCATGAGGGCAACTTCATGCATGATCTTATTCCTGTTCTTTGTTTAGAATTGTATTGTTTGGTCTGACCTATTTGTTTCAATGGTAGAGACTAACGAGGTCAGGTGTATAAAGCAAGTGGGATTTTTGCATACCAGGTTAATTGTTTTATGGTAGAATGGAGATGCCAGAAATAAAGGATACTTAAAAGAACTTAAATGGTCTGCTGATGCTATTTACTTATCACCTTCCTTGCTGTTTAAGTTATGCTACCTCACACGCTCTCACTGGAGTCAAAAATTTCAACCATCTTCCCCACTATAACTGTGTCCTACAGAAAAATCCCCTTCCTTCCTGTTTTCTCTCCCCTTTATAGAGAAGGATTCAAATCATTACCAGTCAGCTACTCCCTGTACTCAACTCCAAATAGGTGGCAGTTGGACGAGAGTGGAATCTCCACTCCCCACAAAACACTAAAACACCAAAGCATGCAATAACTAAAATGGAAAATCACTGAATCACTGCACAAAAGCTTACAATTTGTTAAAATGATACATATTGCAACCCTTGCAAATCTAAAGAAATAAAAAGTTATACATTTGAACTTTTACTGTTAATGGGAACCACCAGTGCATAACGCTAATGTCCCTGATCTGTTTAGTCTGTGAAAACACTCTGCACAGTCTGACAGGAAGTATTCACTACTTGATACAGAGTCAGCTCTGTTGTGGTTAACGGTCAGCAGTTGCACGGCTTTGACAAGATGAGAATGAAGAACAGCTGTTAACCTGTCATTATCAACTTATTATTCTTTTGGCATTTAGCAGATGACTTAATTATTTATTTTTATCTTTTATGCTCTGCCTTTACTAACATTGTAAGATGTTGTGAAGCTATATGAGACATGAGAAGATTTAAGATGATGAAAGGCCTTTGTATTTGTACTGATATTTAAGATTGATTACAGATAAAAGAATTCTGAGAATAAGACCAAAATAACTGTACAAATGCTCACTGTATCATAACACTGTCCCATTTTTCTGTGCCATGATATCGATATAGAATTGTTAATACCGAATTAAAGCCAAATGGCAACATCCAGGACTAAAATAAAACTTTGCCTGCTTAGAAGTGCAGTACCTCCAATGGCCACCTGAGGCTGGCACCAAAAATAAAAAACACAAACACTGTAGCGGCAACCTTCGGTCCTTCTTTGCCGCTTCTGCAGGACTTAAGTTTCTGACTCGTGCTCTTGTTGAATCGCTTGTATGCCTTTCGGTAGCAAAAACAAGGCACTTGTAAAAAAGGAAAAAACATTTATTCTCCATACAAACTGAAAAATACAAACAAAGGCCTCTGGTGGGAGCTCCGTTTACATTCCTTTTATGTTACAACGAAAGCACAATAAACGGTGCCGGTTAGAAAACTGTTGCTCCGGGTCCTGCTTACTTGACTAACCTTTCATCCCCCCTCGTGCTTAACACACCCCCTTTACGACACCTACCAACACTTTACAACAACACAAAAGACTAACAAAGCAGGATCAATTTATGAAGCACGGTATATTACACTATAACATAAAATAATGAAAATTATAATTAGAAACTCAAATTAAAGATCACAGCAAAATGTTGGCTGAACTGTCTAAGCTCCAACAAACACTAAAAACCATACTTACAAAAAACATATGGCTCGACAAAATACCTTCATAACCTCTTGATATTATATTGCATAATATGAAGCAGACAGAAATACATTCATTCCTGTTACCTTTGTTCAAATTATTTCCTCTTGCACTGATAATTCTGAGTGATTGATACGTTTTTGATTAGTGGCTGACACTAATATCAATTCAATTCATACAGCCGCACATCTCAACAGCAGTTGCCTCGAGGTGCTTTCTGCTGTAAGGTAAAGACCCTATAATAATACAGAGAAAACCCCAACAATTACATGATCCCAAGTACTCGGCAACAGTGGGAAGGAAAAACTCCCTTTTAGCAAGAAGAAACCTCCAAAGAGGAAAAGGCATCTGCCACAACCAGTTGAGGTGAGGGGAGGAAGATAGGACAAAAAACACAATAAAGATTGTGGAGGCTAAAATGTTTTGACATATGACATATAGACCACTTATAACAGTAACACAGGACACCAATAGGATTCATGTACATTTTCACTTGTGATTTCACAGCATGACAATATCCACCAAACAAACATCAGCAGATCAATAATGACGCCTCGGTTCCATGAAGTGCTCGGTCACTTTCTGAGTCTATCGAGTAGATGAATAAATAACATCTGGGTCCACTTCTGTGGCTGATGCAGGCCTGTGAGGACTTTCTGTTTTTGGATGAAATGTCACAGCTGCATAGTGCAGGTGCTCTGAGCTCTGCCTCTGTGAATAAGAGAACTGTCAGTCTCACGGCTGAGTAAAAAACTAGCAACATTAACTGATAAAGAGTGTGAAGGACACAAAATGAAACACTTCACCTCTTCTTGTTGTAGATTCTTTCCTTCAGTGTGAACTACGGCAAAAAGTACAAACAATTTATGAGGTTGGTTGAATTATAATGTTAAAAATATTCCTGTTGGGGGATTTTTAAAATAGAAAATAGCTGTTGTTCCTTTTTAAGTGTAATCATAAAAGACATGTAAAAATCTGTTACAATAAAAATACCTTTCTGAAGCTTTTTGATTTTAACAGCCAGACAAATGATGACTGTGATGAGGAAAACAGTCAGAACACCGAGGATCACACTCATCATATTTGGTAATCTGATAAAAGTGTCTGTGACAAAGACAGATTATAATAAATGAAATGACAGCAGCTGCAGTTTATTAAATGTGTGGTTCAGAATCTAACATCTTAAACTTTGACTCTTATTTTCATGAAATTCAATAAAACCAAATGAAGAGGTCATTCTTACCTTGGACCACTAAATCTGTTGCTTCAACAATAACTGGATTGCTGTGTATTTTAAATCCACAGAAATAAAGCCCAGAGTCCAATAAATCCACTTGTTTAATTTTGAGAAACACAGTGGATAAATTAGTGCTCATTTCAAATTTTCCATTTTGAAATCCAGTGCAGAATGAAGCAGGTTCATGAGGTTCGAACATGGAGGCGATACAGGTGAGTTTGGCTCTCTTGGTCACTCTGAACCAGAGTATCTGTGTGGGAGAACTGGAAAAGTTGGAGCACAGCAGCGTGACTTCTTTTCCAGACTGAATCTCCAAAGGTTGTGATACAGGGATCCAACCTGAAAAACAAAAGAAAATAAATAAACACAAACATTAAAGCAACAGAATCTTAATCAACAGAATCAGCTGGTTCTGTGGAGTAAATGAGTTGCTGTACTTACTGAGGCTGCAGACAAGTAAAACTGTTAGAGAGTCAAAGTTCCTCATTGTGCACACGATGTCCCTGAAATGGTGCTCTACAAGTTCATATAGGGTGGTCTGAAGAGGTGTGGTTTTTAGTATCTGTATGTGCTATACAATACATCTGTGAAAGAATAATCACGCCCCCCAGAAAGTTTAACCCTAACAGTGAACCAAGAGACAAAGATTGTGATTGTTCGCATGTAGACTCTCAAACCACTGTTGAAATATTTTATCACATCTGCTCATTAAAAACAAACCTCTCAGAGAGTCCCAGTACAACTTCACATTAACGCTCTTGGAACTGGGGTTACAGATGACCTTGAAGGATACAGCAACCAAAGCGATCCTGACAGGCTTGAGGTTTTGTCTGTCTCCCTCTGAAAGCCATCTCTCTAAGGCCTGATTTACATATTTCTGGAGGATCTTTGTGGCTGACCTTATTTTGTGATTGTTTCCTGGCATTTTATACCAGTCAATAGAAAAAAATAAAATGCTGCCACTTTTCCCCTCCTGGCTCCCAACTTTCAGTTTATTTTAGGGGTGTTACTCTGTCACTGCTATATTCAAAAACTGCAGTGAAGAAGTAGCCAAAAATGTCAAGATGAAGGACTATGCCTGCTTTAACTGTGAGTTGTATTGATATGTGAGCTGTTGCCTGTAACTACAGACCTCACCAAATGCACTAACGCAGAGGTGTTTATTTAGAGCAGGGGTGTCAAACTCAAATACACAGTGGGCCAAAATTCAAAACTGGAACAAAGTCGCGGGCTAACGTTAATATTTATTGAAAGAAAAATCTTCCTCCAGATTTAAGAATGAATCTCTTCTTATGGACTCAAACAAGTTTTGCTGAAAAACTGAATATGGAACAAGCAAAGCTTAATACTAAACGATATATATATTAGCTGTATAATACCAGTAGGCCAGCTCTAATAGTAATTTGGTATGGCTTCGCGGGCCAAATGTAATTAGGCTGCGGGCCAAATCTGGTTTTTAGTTATTCAAATGTTCATAATCCTGATTTTTTTTTTCTATTTTGCATCATGGCATCAACCTGCTATTGAAGCTTATTTCTCTTACTGCAATAAAGAAGTCACATATTTGGAGTTATGGATAGCAATGTTTCGTTTTTGGTAGCAGAAACAGACTAATCGTATGTACTTCTTCATTAGGAAGATTTCTAAAGACCTTCATATGAGTTCAGCTTTAACATTAGCTTCCAGTTCAAGGTATACTGTTGTAAACAGTGTTTGTGTGTCTTTGGCCCCCTTCCTGAGTTTTAATTTTTTTGTAGAATCAGTTTAATTCAACTACCCTGGAGAGATTTCAATGATTAGATTTGATTGGTGGCTGTGGTGGTGTGTGGTGACTTTTACAATAAGACAAGCAGAAACTATTCCAGTGACAGTGGCCAACTGGGGCCACAAGATGTCAGTGATGTAAAGGATGGATGCAAACAGGTATGAGAGAAGCTTTACAAATAGAATGCTGTTTAAAACAAAGGACATCTTTAATTTGGTGTTTATTTATGATTTTTTTTTTACACTGCTCAAAAAACATAAATGAACACAATAACCTCTACCTCAAAGTTAAAACCCAGAGGACAAGTTTTGAAACGATGATCGAAGCTGCTCACCTTCACAAAATTTACTAATGCTGACAGTTCAGGAATTGTCTACTGTTGAGCCAGGGTTAAGGTTAGCAATTCAGTCTTTAAATGTTATCCATATTACTCGTATAAGTCTTACGAATACATAGGAATTTTTTTATTACAAGTGGATTTCCATTTAATGTTCATATTCAATATCAGCTTAATTTTATAACCACTTATGTACTTAGGGCCATAGTGTATGGATGGCTAGGAGTGACAAAATGAATGAATTAAATATCCCATTAATAATTACTTAAATGCCCTTCCATTTCATTTAAGCATTTAATAAATTATTAATTAATTTATTTCTATTATTAATGACACATTTATTTTATTTTTTATATATTTAATTTATTCATTATCGACACATTTAATTAATTATTTAGTTATTTTAAATTTTAATTAATTATTGAAGCATTAAATTAATTATTTAATGCTGTATTTATTTCATTCATTTTGGCACTCCTGGCCCTGCAGCTGTCATCATGAATTAATTTTATCTGTCAGTCTCACTGATCAAAGTCGGGGGGCGGGGTTAACACTGCCACTGTGGCATGTCTAAAATCTGATTGGTTAAACTGCACAACAAGTCCACACAGGTCCATGCCAGATAATAGATTGATGTACACCCAGTGAATTACACTCTGCTCCTTTAGGAGGCGATATTCATCGTTAACTTTGTTTGAATAGTTAAATGCTGAAATACTGAATGCTTGAAAAATCAAGAGGATAACTTGATAATAGTTGTGTGCGTCACTATTACCATTCGCGCATGTGTGGTACCGCATGCGCGAATCTTACATCACTTCCTCCCTTTGCCAACATTGCGACAGTTAATATATTTAAATGACACGTTTAGCACCCAGTCAGCTCCTAGCGTTTCTCGACAGCTCTGCCTCCTTTTCAACTGTCCGAGACATTTAAACAATGGATACCGCCGTATACAAACAAATTCATGCTTTTCTTCTCAACGGAGAGCTTCCTCCGACTGAACAACAAGCCGAAAAATAAGAAGAATCTTGTCAGAGGTACCAGAAACAGGGTTGTTGCTGGCTATTACTAGCCAACATTGAACCAGGACATCGGTGAATGGACATGGTCTTATTTGAGTTAACAAGAGAAATCAGAACCTCTTCCTAATTTTTTCTAAAACATTTGTTAACTATATAATTCTGTATGAATGTTTACTTGCACACTTACATTTCAACATTAGTTTCTGTCTTTTTATTTTATTGTTATCAATTTACATCAACTGTTTTTTCAGTATCCTAGAAATATTGTTTGGAGTACATTTTTCAGGTCAGATGTCATCATCGCTGCCAGATGAAGGACCAAATCAAAACCGTGGCACCAGGATTACATCCCATCAAGGTACATCTTAAAGCCTGTTCACCCTTTTAATTTACATGTTAAAAAGCTTGTGTGCTCCAGGGTAGCTTTAAATTTTAATTTGAAAAGTTCTGTGACCTGCAGGTAAAAGAACTTTTTCGAAGTGCTGGGCATGGATTTAATTGGACCACTCCCGGAAACATGTCTAGGGAACCGATATGTGCTAACCATGACCGATCTGTATACTAATTGGCAATGCTGATTGCAGAACTTCTTAAGTCCAAGACTGCAGCTGAGGTCTCTGCAATCATGATCTCTTAAGTTATACACATTTGGCATGGTCAGGAAAATCATGACTGACCAAGGAAAGGAGTTTGTGAACCAGGTAAAACTTGTGAAAGTGTTATTCGTACCTTTACCTATGATATGATGTATTTAGGCCAAGTCTGCTCATGTAACTGCAGCTCAACAACAGCATTTTCAGCAAGCTCAATATTAAACATGCTGTGTCCAGTGCATACCACCCCCAGACCAACGGGCAGGTTAGCATTTGGATGTCTAACCTTCAGTAACTCAAGTGAAATCAGTCATGCTTATTTATCTATTCTACAATACAACTCAATGGATGAGAGGACCAACCAGAACATTAAGCGTGCTCTCAGAAAGTGCATCAACCAGAACCACGATGACTACTCGTGATGCTTTACAGTGTATCATCGTCTTAAGAATGTATTTTTAAACTTATTTAAAGTTTAAAAGTTATTGACAAGTGCAAGAGATAATGAATTAATGAAGAGATTTTATGTGATCAGCACTACACCAACCACAGTCCCTATTTCCTGCTCTTCCACCGACATCCACGTCTTCCTGCTGTGACAAACGCCTGTCCCATGGATGATGACCTTGCAGTTGCCAACCCAGAAGAGGACATAAAGACACAAGACTTGAGGAGATGACGATTCTGAATGAAATGGTCTGTACATTTAAGAAGGGCTGACTGACAGGGAAAGGAGATTTGTTTAGTGGAAGACCTTTGGAACACGGAAAAGGAAGCAGGTACAACATTGTGTTGTTCAAGCAGGCGATGATGTTCTTTTGTCAGGAGATCCAAAAAGGAGACGCACAAGAGATGCATTATTCATTATTTGCATATTATCAGATCCACCAACTGAGAGGAAGTTTCTCCTGGACCACTCATATGGGACTCCTGAATGGCAAATTGATCATCGGTATGCCAGTCCAGGAGCAAAGTGTCAGAAAGACTTGGACCCTATTTATTCCAGTCTGGTGAGGCGCATTTTTATGCATTCACGTTGAACCTTGATGGTTTTAGAATTGCTGAAGCATGAGAAATAATGCCAGCCTTATTTTGTAGTTGTCTTTTTAATCTGTTTCTTTATTATTTTATATATTATATTGAAGTAAAATCACATGAAATGCTTTTTTCACTTAGGTGGAATACAGTGGCTTGCAAAAGTATTCGGCCCCCTTGAACTTTTCCACATTTTGTCACATTACAGCCACAAACATGAATCAATTTTACTGGAATTCCACGTGAAAGACCAATACAAAGTGGTGCACATGTGAGAAGTGGAATGAAAATCATACATGCTTCCAAACATTTTTTACAAATAAATAACTGCAAAGTGGGGTGTGTGTAATTATTCAGCCCCCTTTGGTCTGAGTGCACCCGTAACTATTGACTATGTGCACGTTAGCATATGCTACTTCCGGTGCGGAAACTCCTGTGGGGAGCTTTGTTTCCGGTGTCCTATTCGCACCTTGTTTACGGTCCAAAACAAGTTAAGCAAATGAATGAATCAAGCGGCGATTTACATTTCTCTAGATGTCTTGGGCATTTATCCAATATATCTGTAAATGATGTTTATCGACTTGTCGATTTTTTTCCCCTGCGCCTCAGAGCAAAAGAGAAAAGGGATTCAAATTTTATATTTCTCAGCTGTCCCTCGTTTATTGCGGGTGTTATGTTCTAAAAATAACCAGCGATGGGTGAAATCAAGTAGCCAATTTTATTTTTTGATGGTGCAAAACGTTTCATGGACATTGTGGACATCCAGTACTGCACATCAGTGTCACACTGCTAACGATCGATGCAGTGATTCTGGACTGTACAGGAGAGACGTCACGGAGGAGATCGTCTGCAGCGATCAGGACGCAGGACACAATGTGACGTAAGAAAAAAAAAAAAAAAAGCATGCAAACTTGCACTAAAAAAAAAAATCTGTGAAACAGCGAGGTGAAAGGTGAACCGCGTTATAGCGAAGGACCGCTGTAATTTTGAAAGTAAGTCACAACATACCTGCATTAGTATTTATACAGAGTAAATACTAATGCATAGAAACCGTTACCAGCAATCATTCATTTTTTGTGTGGCTTTTTTCACGGTTTGTTAACATGCTGTGTAGGTGTGTACTTGACTAGCTGATATCAACATAACAGGGAAACATCTGGTTTGACTATTCTTCACCTGTAGTTTGAATGCTGAACATTTGCCTGTTTAAATCATAAGACCAGTCATTATACAGAGATGTGCTTCTGAATGTGGACGATGTGTCTTCTGCTGCAGTAATGCAGTTCTGCTTGTGTTGAGTGATGTAAACAACTGATCGATCTAAACGCTTTAAACGTCAAAATTGATCATTAGATTTTTTATGACACAATGGTGGCGAGTGTTCCCACCTTCTCCTCTTTGTAACTTAACGCGATCTTTCTGTTTTCGGGTTTTGGACATGATTTTGGAGTATATCTTCGCAGTAGCGATTGACCGCAAAGTAAAGCTACTGGAAATGTACAACCCCACATCCGGTCTCAAACCAGGAAGTTAGCATTTTCTCGTGCACAGGGTCCATTGTAAAATGCTCAGAGTAGAAGTAGATGCTTTTTGCACATACGTGATATGGATCGGGTTTCCGGTACGGCTCGAGTAACAACAAATACATCGCACGATGTGCACAAAAAATGTCAAAAACCTGTCAGACGCTGTTAGCAAGAAACTGTATGCAGCCATCCATCCATCCATCCATCCATCCATTCGCTTCCGCTTATCCTTTTCAGGGTCGCGGGGGGCGCTGGAGCCTATCCCAGCGGAGGAAGCCGGAGTACCCGGAGGGAACCCATGCAAACAGGGGGAGAACATGCAAACTCCACACAGAAAGACCTGATGGTGGAATTGAACTCAGGACCTTCTTGCTGTGCGGCAACAGTGCTAACCACCGTGCCACCGTGCTGCCTTGTGTATGCAGCCATCTCCAATTTATTTCAGTGACTGCTGGGAGATCCCAATTTTCTTGCTGGTCAAGTGTCAAAACGATTGTTGTAGTTGTTGAACTAAATACACATTTTCCATTTCATATTGTAACGTTGGACCCGTTAAGCATAGACAGGACACGGACGTAATGACAGCACTACTTTATTTTCGAATGTGATCACACTGTGGTTTTTGTTTTCACAGGGACACAGACACTCCCGTTCTGCTGTCACGTCCGCTCTCTCCCACTCCGACTGTCACTGTGAACATATAAAGAGACATAATCACACTCACATCCCAGCACACCTGTTCACCCCGCCTCTGCGCTGCCCCGGGAGCTCACTGCATCACCCCTCCTCTGCAGCCGACCAGAGACCACACCCACGCCACACATATTAATAGTCATTTGCTTCTTGTTGCAGAAATATACATCCACAGTCTGCAATTTTTTTAAAATAAGTATATACTGGTGTATTCTATATATACTACCCAGTGTCACATCTTCTTATAAATGTATTTTTTTCTTATCTTGTAAATTAATGGACCTTCTTTTATTTTTTTTAAATATTATTTTAAACTTTGTGTGATTGTACAGCATACAGCCCACACAAAGCTTTAACGACTGGCTTTCACATGTAAACAGCGCTCCACGTAGCACTTAGCTAGATGGCAGCGTCCAGTGTTTCTGTTTCAGTCATTTAAACATACTGATATCCAGATAAGTGATATACCTTCCACAGAATAGCAGCCCATGACTACATGGTTTCCCTAATGGGAAGATACAGGAAGAGCCGACTGTCTCCAGTACTCTCTTAGCATTACCCATACTAAGTCTTTAGCTTGATCGACGCTCTGGCTCACCTCTACAGCTGCCTTGCCATCCTTAAGTTGCCTTGTTTGTTGAGCAGTACATGTAGGCCAGATATTGTCCCGTTTCTTTTTCCAAGAATGGCAGAAATCCTGTTTACTCCGCAGGTAAATCAGTTCTTTCTCATCATTTATCCTGTTAGCAGTCGGACGTACCGCCCACGGTACATTGGATGGTTTAGGGGACTAATTGGTTACGTACAAAAACTTATCAAAAAAGAAGCTAAACATGTTATATATATTTGGAAAGCTGAGATTCTCGTGATTCGAACGATGTAAAGCATTTCAAGATAGAATCAACATAGCAGGTACAATTAGTGTTTATGTCAGGCTGCCAACATCGAAAAAAAACAATAACAATAAGGTCTGTACTCACATATAAAGCACCTGTTAGTCCACTGGTTCATAATATTCCAACAAAAACGGTGTAGTTAGACTGCCAAGAGTCCAGGCAATCCAAATCAGTCCAATATTTAGTCTCTGAGACATTTATATGTTGATAAACATCCACTGAATGTAATAGTATTGTTTCAAAGTAGCCGGCGAATAATCCTATTTTCGGTGCTTCCTGAAGCATTAGCAGCTCTTGACATGTAAATATTCCGGGTATTTTGATCTCAAAATGGCCGCTGACCTCTGCACTTTCGATTGACACCTCATTTGAACCAATGGGTGCTTCACACAGGTGTGAACAAGCAGCGATAGCCAAACACAGCTGGTGGTCAGCGGTCTGGCCAGCCCCCCTTTGATGGGCAGTAACTTCTTCCAATTGTGGCAGAGTGTCAAAATGATTGGCGTATCAGATAGCCAATGATCTTTAAAGAAGATTGATATGCAGCTTAAGGGGGAGGACACTTGTTTTTCCCCTTTTATTTGCATGCGCAAAAGGTTTTTGTCACTCGTGCGCTTTTGCGTAAACTTTCATAGCGACGACAGCGTCTGTGTTCATACAGCATTTTGAGAGAACTTGCGACCAAAGGAGCTTTGTAAGTACAAAATGGCAAAGAGGAAAACTTACTTCTCACTGGAAGAAGTCCTCGAACAATACACTCGGCGTGACAGTGATCAGTCGGAGGAAGATATTTCCGAAGAAGACAGTGATGTTTCCTTTGTTGACTCGGTAGCAGAGGATATTTTTTTGGATGGAGGAGACGCTACTCTCGACATGTAAGTGTTTATTATATCATACAATGATATTACTGTTTGTATGTGTGCCTTTGTGTGTGTGTGCGCCTTTGTGTGTGTGCGCGCCTGCTCCTCTGTGTGTTTGATGCGTTTTTACTAACTCCTGCTGTGTTTATATTGTTTGTTTGTGTGTGTGTAACCTTATTTATAAATATGTGTGTAGAACTTACCATGCAATATTTATATACTGAACTTGTTATTTTCCTATTAACAAAAATGGTAACCTACATATTCTTTTCACAGGGTTGAAGTTGTCCTCTTTCATGTTCTATCAGATGGTATTAGACAAAATTACACGGCCAGTTGAGGATACTGATGAAGATGAAGAATTTGATGTTGAGTCCAGAATTGCTGCATCACTGGTTTTCTATGGATGTTCATTGAAACAGGTATAGGCAACTTTTTTTTTTTTTAAACAAAGCTATTGCTCATATTGCAAATGCTTGTTAATAAAACACTTAAAGTTATAGAATGCATGAAAATTATAGTTTAACGGTGTAGTTCCTTTGAAGTATTATGAACAATGAACTAAATGCTTCTTCCTGAACTGAACGTGGAGATCTCTGGGGGGACCTTTCCTACAGCCTCCACGTGCTTTAAAACTCTGAAGCTGCCAGCTCATTTCCAAATGTACAAAGATTTTGAGGACGCAATTATTTCTATTTTTATTTTTTATTTTTTTACACATTTACAAACAGCAGATTCACATTTTTATTCAAAATGTATCTTTCGTTTAGAGAAAGTTATCAGTTTTGCATCTCCAGCCATCATGTTTATTTTCTGTTAAAGGTAGTTTCATTTACAACAAACCGAAGATTATAATGTAATATTAAAAAAAAAGCTTAACTATGTGACAAACGTGATGACGGGCTTTAAGAAATGGGCTTTAAAATTATTTTTAATTCATCTCCTCTGTCTTTGCCTGCCTGGGCAGGGCTCATTTTGGGCTCTCGCCTCTGGCCCACACACCTGCCCTGGTTGCCAAACCTGCTGCTGATCTACCTGATTGCTATTTAAGATGGCTGTTCTGTGCTTCTAGTTGCTGGATCGTTGAATAACCTGTGTTAGTTAGTCCAGCAACCAATAGCTGAACCTGTGTGTTTTCTCTAGCCTGGTTCTGATTAATCATTTCTTGTAAATAGATTATTAGGTGTTCCCATGCAGAAAGAGTGGAGAGTTTTCTGGAGAGCTTCATATGTGTGGACCTTTCCCCATATCCCTCTCATGGACCCTCCTTGCGCATTGCATATATTGCACTAGGTAAACATTATAAATAAATCACAGTCTCTTTGCAAAAGGATTCCTGGTCTGCGCGTGAGTCCTTCTGAAACCTGTGACAGTGCATCTCTGTTTGTTTTAACATGCTAAATAAAAAGCCTGGTCAGTCTCCTGTGATTCTTGACAGGACTTGGACTGTCTCCAGGTATGATCCATTTGCATCTGTTAAAGAAACTCCTGGAACTGGCAAAGCAGCGAGCTCTTTATCTGATAGCTCACAGGTCAGCTGAATCTCAGGTACTGATATTTTAAAGTTTTAAATAATATGGCGTCCAGTTATTTAAATGAACTCCTCAACATGTATGACCCCAAAAGAGCACTGAGATAGTCTTGATTGAAGTATAGAATAGAAGAGATCATGTCTTCGCTGTAGCAGCATCCAGACTCTGGAATAATCTGCTAGAGGAGATTCGTACTTCAGAGTCTATTCAGTCTTTTAAATCGCTTTTTTATTTTGACTTTTAATTAGAGTTCAGTATGAGTACCATCAGGCCCGTTTTGTTTGTTATGTTTATTGTTAATACAGTGCCTTCTCATTTATCTGTATTTGTTTCCAATTTATCTATATTTGTTTCTCTATTGTTTTCTCTTGTTTTTAACCAATTGTGAAGCACTTTGCTCAACTCTTTTAATACTATATGTTCCCAAATACATATTGTAAAACAGTACAATTCTGCTACATGTACATGCACCACAGGAAACCTTCACAGCTCAGAAAATCTTGGAGAGCTTAGGTTTGGATCTAAACTAAGATCAATATGTAGCTATTTTTTTTGCCTATGAGTAGACAATTTTAATAATTTTGTTAAAAAGCTGTTCTTTAATCATACACTCAGTAACCCAAGAGTTATTAAGAAAGATTAGGGTAGTCAAACACTGATAGAATCATATATCATATCAAACTGACTGACTGACAAGGTTAGTGGTGTTGCCACAACACCTCATTTTCTTGCCACATGTATTGCAAACTGCGTCTTGGCTGTTTGTGGAGGTACAATACGTCCACACATGACTCCGTTTACGCTCAGCCATTGTTGTGAATGCGCGCACGCCAAAAGGGCTGCGACACATTTATACAGCCATATTTCGCACATGACTGTGAAACGCGGAAGAGGAAGTAGTTCCTTCCAAGTTAGACAATCCGAATGAGTTTCTTTCCACTGATCCCGTTAATGATAAACTAGAAATTTACCCCAAATTACTAAAATATTGGTATTTTAATAACTGGTATCGGAGGAATCAATATCAATCCGCACACCACTAATCCTGGAACAGCGGCACACTCACAGACCAGGGCGCCCACCTTTTGACATACCGAGTGCCGTTCTATAACATCATGTTCTCTGTAGATTAACGGTGAGAGAAATAGTGGCGAGGTTCAGTGTCTGAAAGGACAATCAGGAGGCGTATGGAACAAAGCAGCTTAAGGTATTTACAGCTTAAGTCATGACTTTTATCCAGTGTGTTACTAAAGCTCTTCAGATCAGATCTTCATTTCACTGGTAGATCAGGGAACACCTCAGCCAGACAATGAAATCCATCTTTATGCCTTGCACCTAGTCTTCCTTTCAGAGATGCATGGAACAGTCATCAATCACCACAGCAACTCTGGGTAAGATACAGAGACCCATGGAGGATCCTTCAGAGGTTATTTCCCTTAAAAGATCCTGGGGACATTTTCTGCCATTTGCTTTTTTAATGTTAAACCATTTTCACTGTGTTTGTGTTGAGTGGAATATAGACAAATTTGCTAAAGGATATATATCTATCCTATCTATCTATCTCTCATATATATATATATAGAGAGATAGATAGAGAGATAGATAGAGAGATAGAGAGAGAGAGATAGATAGATATATTTTTTTAATTTTAGAATTGTGGCCTCGGTCCATTAAATTAGCCTAAAATGGCTAAGCTACACAAAAACTTAAACTATTGATCCTAGGGACAAAAACTGCCCCACTGAGAACCATTAAAAACACAATTTTCCATTCCACATTTATTATAACATCAACTAATCCACTCCTTTATGTTAGGATTTCATTTTGGACTACTGGCCTTAAATTTCTGCAATGGTTTATGTGTCACTATCAATACTGGATAACGGCATGTGTGTTTAATAAAAAAAAAAAAGAAAAAAAAAAAGGGTCTTTTTGCCCCCCCCCCCAAAAAAGTATGTCTGTATCTAACTTCAAAGAGAAAAGACTTTTGGATTTAGACACTCTTTTTTCTATTGTCCACACTGCAATACAAACAAATTAAATATAAAAGCAAGAACCAAAACCAAATTAGATTTTATTTTGTCTTGAAGCTCTGCTCAGGTGCACTGCAGCCGAGGTTATAAGAATGAGTCATAGCGCAGGAGTAGTCATTTCCACGATGGCAAAATACTACAGCACAGAGGAAGTTGTTGACATGCTCATGCACTGTGAGAGCAAGGATGGCTCCTCGTCACCCGCCAAGGACACGGAGGAAGCATACACACAGAGCTGCTGGAGTCCACGTCCAAATCATCTGATTTCTCTTCTGAAAATGAGAGCAAAGGGGAGATGAATGAAGAAGCAGCAGGATGGACCTCAAAAAACTGGAGAATAGTTTGGTCTCCCACAAATACGAAGACGCTCCACTATGTCCTAGCAGCCACAGGGTTTATCCCGGGACCTACTCACTATGCCGCCGCCCGAATAACTGACACAATCTCCAGCTTCGTGTTGTTCCTGACCGATGAAATCGTGCAGCATATTGTTGCCATGACCAATCTGATGGGAGACGCACAATCCAAGCCTGGCGAGATTTGGAAATGTGGACCCTCAGCCTCTGGTATGAAAAATCAGGACGGAGCATTTTCCGGGCTACGATGTCCCACAAGAGATTTAATCACATCACCAGGGCGCTGCCTTTTGATGACAAGCTCTCCTGACCCCGACACTGGGAAGACAAGTTGGCTGTCTTCCGCCAGGTATGGGATATGTGGACGTACCGCCTGGTGATGCTGTTATCCCAGAAAAAGACCTCTGTGTAAATGAGCAGCTCGTCCCATTCAGAGGCAGGTGCAGCTTCAGAGAGTACATGCTGAAAAAGCAGACAAATATGGCATAAAGATTTGGGCAGTCTGTGATTTGAAAACATCCTATGTCTGGAGGCTGCAGGTGTACACGGGCAAAGCAGCTGGCGATCGCTCTGAAGTTAACCAGGGGATGAGGGTGGTCCTGGAAATGACAGAGGGCTCCATGGACATGTCATCACCTGCAATAATTTTTTCACCTCGTTTGCACTGGCAGATGAGCTGCGCAAGAGAAACTGGCTCTAGTTGGCATAATTTGACAAAACAAAACCCGAACTTCCACCTCTTTTGCTCCCAAGCAAAAGGGAGAGCGGTCTTCTCCTCCACCTTTGCATTTACAATGACGCACGCACTCATGTCCTACATCCCCTGGGCAAGAATGTGGTCCTACTAAACACCAAACACTGCAGTCAGGACGTCAGCGATGAAGGGAAAAGAAAGCCCATCATAATACAGGACTACAACCGATGCAAAGGAGGTGTCGACAACCTTGATAAGGTAGGTGTCATTATGCATTAATTACGCACCCGTTTATTCATTCTTGCTCATATATTCTTGTGTAAAATATACATTGGTTTGATGTTTTCGGGGTTTTTTTTTTGTTAGATTGTTGGCACCTACTCATGCAGGAGGCGAACAAATTGGTGGCCACTGGCACAGTAGGAACTGTACATCAAAGAGGTGGGAGAAATGATAGTCAACCAGCACATAATGAAGAGAGGGCGCTTTCCCCGCTCAGCCGTTTCAGGCATCGCTACAACTGTGCAGGGTGCTGCTGCAGGCCCCTCTCGATTCATAAAATCCAAGGGCAGGAAGCAGTGCGAGTTTTGCACTGACAAAAGAAGACGAATTGGGAACACCTGCTGCAAATGTGGGAGGTTTACCTGCAGAGACCACAGCCAGTTCATTTGAAGCGTCTGCTCCACCTGTTCTTGTTTATCTTTCAAAAATAAATGTTCTTCTGGTTCAAACTGATCTTGTATTTTTATTTTTAGAACGCAACAAGGTAATAAACATTTAGTGGGGAAAAGTGAAAAACATATACCATTTAGGCTACAATTATTAAATTTACTGTGCCCCTGCAAAAAATTAATAATAATGATGTATCAAAATCAGTGTTGGTGCCAATCTTTCACCCACCTAAAGGCCTAATTATAATAACAATCAAATATTTATTGAAATGCATTTTATGGAAAATATTTAAACCTTTTGTTTTTTCTGTTAAAAAAAACTGTCATGAATGTGTGAAGGCAGGCAGGAAAGGTGGACCCGAGAGCAGAACTCACGGAGGCACAGGTGAATTACAGACTGAACAAAGAACTAACTAAACTGGAAAGCAAATAAACTCGCAGGCAGGCAAACAGAACACACAGGGTGGTATGAGGGTAAACAGACGTTCACAACGCGACAGAACAAAGGAAACACAAGGCTTATATACACAGGGAGTAATCAGGGAATGGGAAACAGGAGGGAGACACAGCTGGGAGAAATTAGGGCTAACGAGACAGGAGGCAAGTGAACCTGAACACACTGACATCAGACATGAATGTTAAATTAATATTAAAATATTAACATATAACATTTTTGCAGCACTTTTTGGGAAGTGGCTGTTTTTTTGGCCTTAAGTTATTTTTAAGGATCTTTTAATTACAGAGTACTCTTAACATACTGCTCAATTGTTGTGTTTGACAGACAGTTCAGAACTTGTCAGGTCAGCAAGACGCCTGCTAAATTTACTCACTTCTACATCTACCACTGTTCAGCCCAGTGTTCAAACTCCCCAAGAGCCTCCCAGGTTTTGTGAAACTAGACGCAAGCAACATATGCACAGATTAACAAAAAACCTTTGAATCATTTGACATGTGTGTTACTTTTGTACTATATAAATTAATTAGCATAAAACAATGAGATGCTTCTTCTGAATATTGTGTCATTCTAGCAGAATATTGTGTCAGGAGAGATGGTACACATGTTTAAAATATGCTCTAAATTGCTAGGAATAAAAATAGCTACTTAACCTGACTAACTATTTGTGTTAAAAGAAATGGTTGCAGGCTTGGAGCAACGGTCATTGAGAGTGACCAGACTGCGAAGGCTCCCAAATATTCCTTGCTGGATCTTGATCAAGGAAACTTCCAGTAGGCCTTGCTTACATGCAGTGGGGTCCTTGTCTGTGTGTACACACAAACACACATTTTGGAAATTACTTGACTGATCTTATTTATCTCTTCTCTCACAGTAGTACTGGTGAAATTTCTGCTGCCTCAAAGATTGGTGTTACCAGTACTTGTGCAATGGAGAGCTTTTGATTGAAAGCATTATGAGAGGAGGATGTCTGTGATGTTCATTATACTTCTATTATCTCTCAGGTATTAAGTTTTATAGGTTTCACTGCTCTAAAATGTTTGGAATTACATGTTTGTGGCACAGATTGTACCATCTCTTGTGTGTGTTTCTGTCCTTTAAGATTGAGTCAGCCGCAGAAGATAAAAAGACAGAACTCACTGTTAATATTTAAAAGAAAGAAGAAATTGTTTGGTAAAATTGTTTTACTCTGTTTTTCCACAAAAACTTTTTTTTCTTTTTAATTTAACAGTATGCAATTTTTTTTCTTTCTGCATTTCAATGCTGTTGTTCTTCATGCCATCCTTCAGTTGGTGCCTCTTCCCACCCAGCTACGTGATGGTCTAAAACTTCATGGTCGTAC
This sequence comes from Aulonocara stuartgranti, assembly GCF_965226115.1. Lineage (NCBI taxonomy): Eukaryota > Metazoa > Chordata > Actinopteri > Cichliformes > Cichlidae > Aulonocara > Aulonocara stuartgranti. Next base: position 27,139,065 of record NC_138941.1, read on the forward strand.
TGATCTACTGAGCCAGTACCCAAACATCTGCCAATCACTGTTTTTGTCCCTGGGGTGGAAGTTAAGGTGAGTAAATGTTGACTTTAGAAGGGAAACCACTTGTAATTGTGAATAGTGGTTCCAAGTACTCTTACCTTTACTTTTTATAGACTGTAAGTCCCATAGTAGAGTACGCAATTAATGGTGGGACTGGAAAAAGAATATTCAAAATTGTCTTAAGTTGCATAGATAACATACATCTAATCTAATTTGTCATGTTAAGAAACCCACATTACTCCACTGCTCACAATCAAACTATTTAAGCAAATAAAGAAAAATATTTAAACAAGGTATGATAATAACTTATCAAAATTGTTTGGTCTCAATTGAGAGGGTCAGAATAATAGTGATGGGATTTCCGGCTCTTTTTAGAGATCCGGCTCTTTCGGTTCGGCTCACTAAAAAGACCCGGCTCTTTCGGCTCCGAACCGGCTCTTCGGGTTGTTTTGTTGCTTTAATTAATTTATTATTAACAATAATATGAAATTATGCACAAAAGGAATTACTAACGTAAAAAAAAAAAAGTGGTTTTAGTTATATATGTTTATATATAAATATATGCGGTGGCCCCTAGAGACAAAACACGTACAAACTTCAAAACACAATTCTAGCATGAACTGAACTTCCAAAGCAGAGCTACTAGATCACTTAAATTACACAATTGAAAGCATGTGTGTATTGTTTCTGTATTTATACACAGGCACTCATATATATTCAAATAATTTTAAAAAAAAGTTCATTTACCTGTTATTACCACACACCAAATCCGGTCGTTGGTACTTGCTGGTTTGTGTAGCCACAAGATAACAAAAGCTCAACACTGCGCCCAGCATCCTGGAGCACTTCTGTTGTCTTTTACGTGTTTTGGAGTTTTTACGTGTTTTGGAGTTTGTACGTGTTTTTATGTGTTTTGGAGTTTGTACGTGCTTCAGAGTTCGTACGTGATTTGAAGTTTGTATGTGCTTTGTCTCTAGGGGCCACCTTAAATATACTTTTATTTATTCACTCCACATAAAATGTAACAAATAAATCATATAATACAAAAATCAACTATTCACATTTCAACTTTTAACTATTTAAATTTTCAGCTTTTTCCTTTTACAAATTTAAAGTGAAACAACACAAAACACTGCAAACCACAACACAAATATAAATTAAAATATGAAAACAAAAAGAAGATGCATATTCTCTGTCATATGGGCCTGCATGAATAAACCTTCTGAATCCTTTATCATCTGCAACCGAAAATAGTTGTGGATGATTACTATACCTTTCTAATGTGACGTTGTTGTCCCTGGCTCTCTTTCTCTCTCTCTTCCTCTGGGTCTGTTGCTGGGCTACTGAGTGTATTTACCGCCCCTCCCCCCTCTGCCCAGCATAAAGCACAAGGCTCGCGTGCGGAGTGAAGCGGGAAAAAAAGTGCGAGAGAGAGGCTGAGAGAAAGAAAAAAAAAAAACCCATGTGACGGCTCGCGATAAGGAGCCGGCTCGTGTCGTTCACGTCAATGAGCCGGCTCTAAGAGCCATTTCGTTCGAGAACGACCCATCACTACAGAATAACATACAACCATCAATAGTGAGCTACAAAGAACGTGACAGATGTAGAATTTTACAAAAACAAAAGACTGCCCACAAAAACATTGTTGCACATAAAGTAGTATAATATAACTCAAAATGACAAATAAACATTGTCTCAGCTCACAACTGAGTTCAAAATGACAGGCTGCCTGTCATTAAACACATCAAGTGGATCCGCTCTCCACCAACCTCATCCATTGATCATGTTCTGAAAACAACAAACACAAAACAACATGCAGGTACTATCATTAAATTGCACATGGTTGACATGCATTTATTTTATTTTATTTGTGGATAACACTTAATTAATTAAACACGGAAATGGATAAACTGCGACCTAATGGCGGAATACTGTCACTGCACTGGTAACACAATCGACATATTGACATATAGACATATTATAAGACACATTAACCACTCGTCTTGAGTTTGACATGTGCTGTAGATGCTTTCTTTTTGTAACATTACGGTTAGTTTTAATATTACTTTTTCCGGGTCACAAAATAAACTCTTACGATATTTCCAGACAAGAATTAATCTATTGTTTCCCCCGTGCACCACCCAGTACCCGTGTCCTCTAAATCTGAGAGTGATGACTTTCTAAACTTCTTTGTGGATAGGTTGTGTATGCAGCTGCACTAAAGCCGCGGTTATAAGAATTAGCGTGGGAGTAGTCATTTTCACGATGGCAAGGTACTATAGCACTGAGGAAGTTTTGGAAATGGTCCTGGACCCTGATTGCGAGGATGGCTCCGCGTCATTCTCCGAGGACTCTGGGGATGACAGCAGAGTGGACGTCTAAGAACGGAAGAATAGTGTGGTCTCCTACAAATGCCAAGACGCTCCGCTATGTGCCTGCAGCCACAGGACTTATCCTGGGACCCACACATTATGCCACCGCCTGAATTAGCGACCCACAGTCCAGCTTTGCACTATTTCTCAAAGATGAAATCGTGCTGCATATTGCATCAATGACAAATCTGCAAGGGAGACGCACAATCGCAGACTGGAGAGATGTGGACACCGATGAACTAAGGGCCTATGTGGGACAGCTGATCTTGGCCAGTGTGTACCGTTCAAAAAATGAATCAACGGCCAACCTTTGGAGTGAGAAATCCGGATGGCGGATTTTTTGGGCAACCGTGTTGGAAAAATGATTCCGTTACATCACCAGGGCGCTGCGCTTTGATGATGAACTTTCCTGACCCCGAGGTGACAAACTGGCTCCAATCCGCAAAGTCTGGGATATGTGGACGCACCGCCTCCAGATGCTGTTCTGCCCAGACAGAGACGTTTGTGTGGACAAACAACTCGTACCATTCAAAGGCAGATGCAGCTTCAGGCAGTACATGCCAAAAAAGCCTGCCAAGTATGGCCTGAAGATTTGGGCACTATGTGATGTCAAGACGTCCTACGCCTGCAGACTACAGGTCTAGACAGGCAAAGCAGCTGGCAAACGCCTGGAGGTCAACCAGGGGATGAGGGTGGTCCTGGACATGACAGATCACATTATAACATGTGACAATTTTTTTCACCTCCTTCCCTCTGTCAGAAGAGCTACTGAGGAGGAAACTGGCCCTGGTTGGCACAATTCGGAAAAATAAGCCCGAACTTCCACCACGTTTGCTGGAGACAAGCGGGAGAGAGGTGTTCTCCTTCATCTTCGTCTTCACGAAGACGCACACGCTCGTGTCTTATGCACCCAGATGCGGCACGAATGTCCTCCTGCTGAACACAAAGGACCGGACTCCATGCGTAAGCGATGATGCTGAGAGAAAGCCAGCAATAATAAAAGATTACAACAAATGTAAAGGAGGTGTCATTACGCAGTTACGCACACATTTATTCATTCTTGCTCATATATTGTAGGTTTAATGTTTTCGGGGTTTTTTTGTTTGTTTTTTGTTAGGGTTAGGTTGTTGGCACCTACTCGTGCAGGAGGCGAACGAATCGGTGGCCATTGGCCCTATTCCACCATCTCCTTGACGTCTCGCTCTACAATGGCTACGTCTTGTGGACCGCAATTGACCCTTTATGGCAGCAGGCCAAACCACACAGAAGGAGGCTGTATATTGAGGAGGTGGGAGAAATGCTAGTCAATCCACAGATAGCGAAGAGAGGCTACCTTCCCCGCTCATCACTCGCAGCAGACTTTGTCAAAAGTGCGCAAGGTGCTGCTGCAGGCCCCTCTCCAGCCAGGAAGGTCAGGAGGCAGTGCCAGTTTTGCGCAGAAAGCAGAAGAAGAATTGTCACCACCTGCTGCAAATGTGGAAAGTTCGCATGCGGAGACCACACTCTGTCCATCTGCTCCACCTGAGCAGGACTGTCACACTGATCAGAAAACTTAATCACTACCTGTAATCAATCCAAAAATAACTGAGAGCAAAGTGAAGCTATCTATAAATGTAGTTTTATGCACGTTCTCCTCCCAGTGATCACTTTACTTTGTGTTGTTCATGCAATGTTCTCTGAATCTGGTGAAGAAATTACCAAAGTTTGAATTTGCCCACACGTACATGTTTCTGTGGCGCTCATCATTATTAGCCTCTGAAGTGCTGGGTTAAGTGTCAGTATTGTGTGGTTTTAACCTTCTCCCTCCCTCCACAGAAGCTACTGTATAAGTAGCCTGCAAATATGATCCCCAAAACACCACCAGGCACTGTTTTTGCTCGTCCACCCACCAGGTCCACTCCAAGGTAAGTTTGCTGTACTGCTTTTTTGCACTGTCCTGCAGGTTTCTCGCAGTGTTGACATGTGCTCTTACACTGTGTTTTATCCCTGTAGAAAACAACCGTGTCAATCCCATCAGTATGACGGCCGTCCTTATATTAAGAAGCCACCAAATGCCTTCATGGTCTATCTGGAAGAGCAGAGGCCGAAGGTGGAGGCTGAACTGAACGTCAGTGGGAGTGCAGCTGTGAATGCAGTTGTGGGAGCGAGAGTAAGTGTGTAACTAACTCTACATACATTTATGGATCTGTTCATGTTTTGTGCTGGTGTCTTTGCATGTGTACCAGCTGTCCTGTAGTAATGTGTAGTAACAGTGTAGCTGTGCATTTATATATGCTGAAAGTGTGTTCCTGTGGTCTTCTGTCCACAGTGGAAGTTGCTCTCAAAAAATGAGCAGGCGAAATATTTTGATCGGGCGGAGACAGAAAGATGGCGTCACACAAAAGAGCATCCACAGTGGTCCACTAAAGACAACTATGTATGTCCAAAGTGCCAATATTCATACATGTGCCTGTGACTGCACTGAATGATGAAACATTCACATCAGAGAGTTTGTATCAGCCCGTGAAAATTCTAATGTGTTTGTTTTTAGGGCAAAAAGAGGAAGAGAATCAGAAATCGCAGCTGTACCACCGGTGAAAGACTATTTCTGGGAATCACGGCGTTTCCTTCATGTGAAAGACAAACATTTGTTTAAAAAAAGAAGACTCATTGTGTTTTGTTTGTGTTGCAGTGTCTGCATCTGACCAGGAAGATCAACAGGTCAAGAAGCCTTACATCACACCAGCTCAGCAGCCACAGCCAGGTGTTACTAGCCTGCCTCACCAGCAGGCAGTGTGTCTGCAGCTGCCAAATCAGGTCCTCTCCTCCTCACATGTGGATGTTCCTACAGACCTCTGTGCTGGTCCTAAACTAAGTAACACCAGCCCTGCTTTTCCTGCGGATTCCACTCCATCCACATCATTTGCCTCCCAAGCAAGACAACCCCGAACAGAGCCCATCCTTTTCACTGACACTGAGAAGTGATCAGTGCTTGACCACCTTCCCATCACAGCACAGGGTGATCTGATCTCACCTCAATCAGTTAGACGCCTCCACTGGTCCTCAGCTAAACCAGAAAAGCGCTGCACCCACTCAGACAACAACTGGACGTCAGCCAGATTGACAGTTAAAAACTTTAATTGAGCTTTTTAAATAAAGCACATTGCTCAAAACTAACATCAAACTAAAACTGAGCAAAACTACACTAAAACATAGAAACACTGAAAATGAAATCCAAACTTGAAACCTGAACATGGAAACACGGAAAGCCTGAAACACAAGGGTAATTAGGGAAAGTATAGTAACATGAAACCACAGCTGAAACAAACAGACATAACGAGGCGGGGAGAGAAAATTCAATACACGACGAGAAACTGTAAAAATAAAACAGGAAGCACACTGAGATGCAGACTAAGACACATAGCTTGACACTAGGCATGGGGTCACCTAACCTCATTTGTCACGTTGCTCCATCACCCCTTCAAGCAGCTCTGTATATTATGGATGCAGATCTTCACCACAAAGCTTCATTGTTGTTGCCAGACGTCAAAACAGCACCATTTGCTACTTCACCTACCTGTCCTTCCCATCAGTCACCACTCAAGGAACTGACCTCGTCATCCATCTCCCTCACAGGCCTTTATGCGTAACTGATTCCTCAAGATCAAAACAATAAAACAACAAGATTCATAAGGATTATTTGTCAAGTTACTTGAAAATAGTAATTAGAGCTTGGTCACTCTGGCACAGCTGGCTGCCGGTGGAGCTCACGGGCATGTCACTGCAACCACCGGTTCAGCAAATGAAAATAAAATAAACAATAAAAGCAAAGGTGAATCAAATAGACCAATACGGCAAGGCTGGGATGGTCCATCTGGTAAAGTAAATCCGTTGGGCATCTTTCTTTGCCTTTAGACAACAATTCTGGTGGCAAAAGAACCAAACGGGACAGACAAAAAAGAAAAAAGTAATTAGTTACTAATTACTTCTTCAAGAAAGTAACCCTGTCACTTTACTGATTACTTATTTTTAAAAGTAACTGGTTACTTTATTACTTAGTTACTTTTTAAAAAACATTCTACACAACCTCAATATGTTATAAAGCAATAGACCTTTCAGCCCAATTCTATTTTTTCTGCATAATACACAATGAAAAAGTCTCTTTTTAAAACTGGTTTCATTAATCTTTTAACTTTATGCACATTGCATCAAGCAAAAATTAAACTCCATGCAACATTCTCTGATTGGAAGATTTTTGTTTTACATTTAAGCCCATTTTCTGCATATTCCAGCATATAAAATAAACTGTTTTGCGTTTCACACTTTCAAATAAATGCAAGTAAAACACAGCAAAAAATAGATAAAATCAAAGATTCAGTGGCACCAAGGCTACGTCCACATGTACCCGGGTATTTTTGAAAACGCAGATTTTTCTATGCGTTTGCACCTTTCGTCCACACGTAAACGGTGTTTTCGGTCACTGAAAACTGAGATTTCTAAAAACGCCTGCCAGGGTGGATATTTTCGAAAACTCAGTTTTTGCATTTACGTGTGGACGAGAAAAACGGAGAAAACGCAGGAAACGCAGCGTCAAAGGTGTGCGCCTTTTTTGACGTCACACTGTGCGCCACGTTATTGTTTCGGTGAAATGAATTTCTACAATACTGTTAATGGTACTCTCTGCAGTGTTTAAATGCTTACATATTCACACACAGCTACTGTCCCTCCACACATACGACTCGGTTCTGCTTCTATGCCCCAGCTTTGTTTACTATTTCCCACCGAGGCTTCTAGACTTCTGATTGGCCAACATTTCTACACGGTTAGGAATATATCGCCACCTGTTGCTTTGGCATGTTCCTAGCAGCGTTTTCCTTCATTTCTGCGTTTACGTGTGGATGGGATTATTTTTTAAAACGAAAACGGAAAATCTCCGTTTTCAAAAATGTCCTGACTGAGGGATTTTGGAAACAAATTCAAACGTACAGCTCTGCTATGAAATGAAGACAGAAAACTAAACAGCAGTGACGTTTGCAGGGTTACTGAAGTTTGGCTAGCTGATATATAATGATGTGCTATGTGACAGCTAGCAACACAGCTATGTCAGCATAATATAAACACGCTATAACTTTTTTCCACTCGATAAAAGTTTACGTGAGGATTCTTGGTGGTTAGGACCAAATGTAATCGCATGGCAGGATGCTGTAAACGGACCAAACTTCAGCCAGGAGAACATCTGAGATAATCCATCCACAATACGAGGTTAGTCATTCATATACTGCTGCATGGGCTGGGCTGTAATTACATCGTAAGTTTTTAAAAACTGAGCTTAAATAAATGATTAGCGGTAATAAAAGTCGAGGGAGGTTAACAGTGATCACTGACTGTTTTAGGAGCTTTTTGAGATTAAATAGAAGAAAATACAAAACATTAAACATGTTAACAACACAAAAGCCATATTAAACGCAGACTACTTTAGGCCCGGAAGCAAGATTCATCACGTCATCACTTACGGTGTGTTCACACCGAACACGATAGAGGCAGGCAGAGCGTCAGGCTTACATGTAAAGTCAATGGAAAAGCGCGATGACCCGCGATTGCGGCTCCCGTGAAAATTCGGAAGCAGATTTGCGTCGCGAAAACGCCAAAACGCCTGAAACGCGCGTGAGTGTAGCGCGTTTCAGGCGTTTGACTCGCGAAAAAAAACCACGCGCGTGAGTTTATGTGTTGCATTTTGTACATACACGCGTTTCGCGTCCCCCGCTCGAGTTGGAAAAATCTGAACTCCAGCGTCAAATCGCGCCGCGACAACCAATCAGGAGCCCGGTGACGTGGCTGTTATCTAGTTCAAAGGGGCAGATCCAGAGGAGGACAGCTCGAAGGCGGGCGAGGGAAGGGTCCCAGGACGGTCCATCGGCGGTGGAGCTGGCTATCTTGGAGTGCCTAAAGAGGCCACGCCCGTCTGCAACAGAATATTTTCTCCTCAGCCTTGTTCCTGCTCTGGAGAGCATGCCGCCTTAGACACGAGAATTCGTGAAATTCCAAATTTCTAAATCAGTTTTTGAAAAAACAACAGAAACAATGTTCTTATGTTTCTCCTCCTTCTCCCTGAGGCTCTTCCACTCCAAGCTGGGTCCTTTTTATTCCTGTCTGTCTGTAAATAGTTAGATTTCATATATTTATGTTATTTATGTCCTTTTGTTACTGAATTTATATATTTTATCAAATAAACATTTATAATGACAAATGTCTTTGTTCTACTACACAGCAAATATTGGCACCCGACTTGACAAAAGTAGAATTTATTTCATATTACACTAATAACAAAACATACTAATACAGTGGGATGCATAAGTTTGGGCAACATTGTGAAAAGTAATTATTTTCCTGTACAAATTGTTGGTTGTCTCAATAAAAATTGTCAGTTAAATACATCATATAGGAGACACATAGTGATATTTGAGAAGTGAAATGCAGTTCACTGGATTTACAGAAAGTGTGCAATAACTGTTTAAACTAAAGCAAGCAGGTGCATAAATTGGCAACACTAAAAAGAGAAATAACATAAATATGTAGTGTATATCAATGTGTGTGTCTCCTATATGATATATGTAAGTGACATTTTTTACTGTAACAGCGATTCATACAGGAAAATAATGACTATTAATAAGGTTGCCCAAACTTTTGCACCACACTGTATATAGGAACATAGTGAAGACAAGTTGCAGAGTAAAAAGAGGTTAGTTTATTTTGGAATAGAGCTCCATTTATTAAGAAAATGTTAAAAACACAGGAACACTCTCTAGAGGTTTGTGGGTGGCTCTTAAAAGAGCCGTTGTGGGGAAGTCGTTCAGACTTCAAACAGGCTACTCCTTTGGTTGCCAAGACACGGCTCCCTCTGCCGAGAAGTGAGCCATGAACTTCTCCCTCACCAGGACAGCCTCTCTGGAGGAGTTGTTTGCTGCCATACGACCCAGGTCTTGCAACGGCTCCACCACAGCAGGCGCCACACCTCTCACAGCAGGTGCCCCTCTCTCGTCCACACAGCGCAGAAAGTTGTGGAGAACACACGTTGCCTTCACACACTTCTCCGCAATTTCAGGACGGAGTTCTATGGCGCGCCGATACAACCTCCACTGTGAGGAGAGGATACCGAAGGCACCCTCCACTATCATCCTGGCCCTGGAAAGGCGCGATAGTTAAAGACCCTCTTCTCTAAAGGGAGGAGGCGTCCAGGGAAAGGTCTCATGAGCTCACGCCGCAGCGGGAACGCTTCATCAGCCACAAAGACATGGGGCTGGGCTCCACGGTGTTCTCCACCAGGTAGAGGCTGGTCAGGAGGCAGATGGAGAGTCCCAGCCCGAAGAGCCTGACCAAAGGTGGAGTTGGCCAGAATACCACCGTCGCTGGTCCTCCCGTACCCCCCAACATCAATGACGCGGAAGCGATGCTCTGCATCCACAACCGCAAGGAGAACAATGGAAAAAGTTCCCTTGTAGTTGTGGAACATGGATCCTGAGTTGGGGGGTGCCTTCGTCTGGACGTGCTTCCCATCCAGAGCTCCACAGCAGAGAGGGAAGTTCCAGCGCTCCTGGAATCCCTCTGCGATGGACCGCCAGTCTTCAGTTGAAGGCACAGCCATGAAATCGTCCACTAGACAGTCCCAGATGGCCGTCGCTACCTGGGGGATGATCTGGCTCACCGTGGACACACCGACTCGAAAACTGAACGCGATGGTCCTGAAGGAGTCCCCGGTGGCAAGGAACCTGGACAACAGTGTTTAAAATGAGTATTATGTGTACTGCAGTTACAAAATACATTATAGAAATTACAAAATTACAAAACATAAATCTTACATAAAACATTTTGTAATTATAAGGATAATTACATGATATATATTTGATATAATCTAGAACAATCTGCCGTGATCATAAACAAATATTCAACTATCCCAGAATTAAACCAGGTCTAAATGAAAAAAGGAGTGAGTATCACTACAAAGATTAACCCACATTGGTCCTAGTACAAGTTTGATATCAGCAAACACCGAGAGCATACCTATGACACCACAGCCATGCTATCATTCAAACACTGATAACAGCATAAATCGAATTAAATCGGGACTTGATGAGACCGTCTGAGTATCACTACAAATATTATGAAGTCGTCTCGTACCAGTTTGCTATCGGTAAACACCGAGAGCATTCACTGTTAGCATAGCACATCCATGTTAGTATACACTGCTAACATGGATGTGCTATGCTATCAGTAAACGCCGACAGCATTCACTATTAGCATAGCACATCCATGTTAGCAGTGTATAAATGGATGGTTTAGCATATATTAGCGCAGGTATCAATAACGGACTACCGTATTAAACACTTTTACTAACCTCAGGCAGATGGACAGGCGGTCTGCTGGTGGGATTGAGTGCCTGTAATTGGTGTCTAGGCGGGCAATTCTGGGACCGACGCGGGAAAGCAGGTCCTCAAACTGGCCGAGTGACAGACGATGATATCGCTGGAATCTGCCGTCATCCAGGCGCAGCTCCTGTAGCAAATGGTGAAACTCACCAAACTGCTCACGCGTCTCGAGGACCTGATGGACCCAGGTACGGCGAGGACGTCTTTTACGCCGCTGCTCTGCTCTCCACAGTAAATAGAGAAGGGAGACTCTCTCCTCAAGCGCTAGCTCGACACCTGCCATCTTGCAAAGATACCGGTCTTGCAAAACTTCCTCCCACATCCCTCCCACATTTCCGGTTCACGCGCGTTAAAATATGATATTTTGGGGCGCGATGGATTTTTCTTGGACACGCGTAGAGGTGCGAATGTCAAGTTAGGGGCGTTTGGGGCTTTTTTTCACGCGCCCATCGCGTTCGGTGTGAACACACCGTTACAGACTTGATTATCCACTGTTGAGATTGCCTTCTTGCCAAGAGTCTCTCCTTGCGTTGTTATTAACTCCTGTGCTTAATGTTAAGGTTTCAACTAGTTCACTTTCCTTCCATGCTTGAATCTGCTTTTGGATCCTGGTTCATGCACTAGCCTCCAGGCTCCAGTGGCAGGTGCAGAAACAGACATGAGAACAAGACTGAAATATGTCTTAAGACTTTATATCTTGTTCTGTTTAATCTGAACAAGCCCATAAAATCAGTCAATGATCACTAATGGCCTCTCATAGTTTTTATTATCACTATTTATTGGTAGCATGTTTTAGGCTACGTCCACATGTACATGGGCATTTTTAAAAAAAACAAAACAAAAAAACCCATCTTGTCCACATGTGCAGTTTTGAAAAAAATATCTCCGTCCACATGTAAACGTTATAAATGAAATTTTGGGCAATCATAAGTCTAGAAGCCTGGGAGTTTTTATATTTTTGGAAAAGACAGCTATTCTTGGTGTTACAGTCAACTGTCTGGGTGTTTGTTTCAGGCAGAACACTGAAGGTTGCAACGCTGCTATTCCTGCAATGAAATAACACCACCACATGTTGTAACAGGAAGAGCCCCCATTTGAGGCAGGCCACAAAATTTAGAAAAACAAAAAATTTACATTATTGGGCAACAGGCAAAGATGTTATACATTTAGACTAGACTAAAAGATCCACGGAAACAAAGACTGAATAACTTCACCACAAGTTGAGCCCTCACTGTCTTCTGTAATTTACAGCAGAAACTAGTGATGTGTTGGTCGCAAACGAAACGACTCTCTCGCACTTTTTTCCCCGCGTCACTCCGCATGCGAGCCTTGTGCTTTGCGCTGGGAAGAGGGGGGAGGGGCGGTAGTTACACTCGCAGTAGCACAGGAACAGAGCGGGAGGGAGAGAGAGAGAAAGAGCCAGGGACAACAACGTCACATTAGAAAGGTATAGTAATCATCCACAACTATTTTCAGTTGCGGATGATAAAGGATTCAGAAAGTTTATTCATGTAGGCCCATGACTGAGAATGTGCATCTTCTTTTTGTTTTCATATTTTAATTTATATTTAATTGTGTTGTGCAGTGTTTTGTGTTGTTTCACTTTAAATTTGTTTAAAAGGGAAAAGCTGAAAATTTAAATAGAAAAAGTTGAAATGTTTTTTGTATTATATTTTGTATAATTTGTATTATATGGTTTATTTATTGCATTTTATGTGGAGTGAATAAATAAAAGTATATTTACGGTGGCCTCTAGAGACAAGGCACGTACAAACTCCGAAGCACGTACAAAAGACAACAGTGCTCCAGGTTGTTTGAGGCAGTGTTGAGCTTTTGTTACCTACCTACACAAGCCAGGAAGTACCAACGACCGGATTTGGTGTGTAATAGTAACAGGTAAATGAACATTTTTTTTTTTTACATTATTTAAATATATATGAGTGCTTGTGTATAAATACAGAAACAATACACCTATGCTTTCAATTGTGTAATTTAAGTGATCTAGGTAGCTCTGTTTTGGCAGTTCAGTTAATGCTAGAAATGTGTTTTGGAGTTTGCTTTTCTCTAGGGGCCACCGTATATATTTATATATAAACATATATAAATAAAACCATGTATTTTTTTACATTAGTAATTTTTTTTTAGCATGATTTCATACTGTTGTTAATAATAAATTAAAGCAACAAAACAACCTGAAGAGCCAGTTGGGGGCCGAAAGAGCTGGGGTTTTTTAGTGAGTCGAGCCGAAAGAGCCGGATCTCTAAAAAGAGCCGGAAATCCCGTCACTAGTTTCAAATATACTGAGGGCTAATCAAGGGGATGAGACACAGCTAGGGAAAAAGAAGGTACAGGTGAAAATAATCAATGACAATTATAACTAAAGCTATGGACAGAGTACAACACACAAAGGACACAACAGGAAATAACATAACAGGCAAATATATTATACATTTAGACTAGACTAAAAGATCCAAGGAAACAAAGACTGAATAACTTCACCACAAGTTGAGCCCTGACTGTCTTCTGTAATCTACAGCAGAAACATTTACACCAGTGAATCCCAAAGTGGGGGGTTGAATTAAAAAAGAAAAAAAAATTGAATACTGCAAGCATAAGGTTTTTTTGACAGGGGTCCCACACAAACAGAAAGCAGAGGTTGAAGCAGCGCCAAATATGCTTCCAAACCAACTTCCTTCCAAGCCAAAACTAGAAGATATGCGAAGCATGTCTTGCCTTTGGCTTCACCTGCACAACAGTTGTTGTTCCAAGAATTTGTTTCCCCTGAGTCGGGAGCACACGCTGGGCTCTCCAAATCACGGACAAACAGTATCCCCTATTCTTGATTTTTAGTTCACAAACACTTCTAATAACGACTAACTACTTCTAAAACTTGGGAGGTTGCAACATAACTGTATTTTACAGAGTGCTTTGTTTCATTAATAAACATGAGACTGTTAATGCATTTCCAGCTATTTTTTAGAATTTTTTTTAAATATAAAAACTTGGCATAGGAATACACTTGAAAGTATAAAATGTAAATATAGTTTAAATGAACGAACATAGCATCTAACAAACAATTATAAATATCCACAAAAACAATTTAATTCATCCTTTATAAAATATCATTTTGCATATTTGAACATTATAAACATTTTGAACAAAACAAAGCAACTATATATTAAATACTCTTTTTTTGATGTCGCTAATTTGTTTCCTTTTACATACAGTTCTCCAACAGGATGCAGGTTGTACCGTGTCATCAAAAATCACGAGGACATCACACTTGAAAACGCACAAAACATACAACAGATGATGAGATGCGATGCGATGCAACACTATGATGGGTAGCTGTAGCTCAGGTGGCAGAGCAGGTCAGCCACTAACCAGAAGGTCAGTGGTTCGATCCCAGGCTGCCTCCTGGCTGCATGCCAAATATCCTTGGGCAAGATACTAACCCCGTGTTTGCCTACTGGTGGTGGTCAGAGGGCCCGGTGGCGCCAGTGTCCGGCAGCCTCGCCTCTGTCAGTGCGCCCCAGGGCAGCTGTGGCTACAATGTAGCTTGCCGTCACCAGTGTGTGAATGGTTGAATGACTGAATGTAGTGTAAAGCGCTTTGGGGTTCTTAGGGACTGAGTAAAGCGCTATACAAATGCAGGCCATTTACCATTTCACCACTAGAAGTGAGATCAGTGGGCTGTGCATAAAACTAAATTAATACATAGCTTCACTTTGCGCTGCTGAGTTATTCTTTTTGAATTATGATTCGCTGGCAGTGATTTACTGATTAGCAAAGCTTCAAAGCACAGTTACGCAAAGGTAAAATACAAGGAAGGTGACCGCAGACTGATTTTAGAGTTAGGGTCCAGTGGGGAAAGGAGGAGGACGGGGAGGGCTGGGTGATGGCCCCAGAAAAAGGAGTACCTTCTGACTCCATGTTTACACAATATCGTCTAAATTTTCTCTGTTGTCCATTTTAATGACAGCGGAAAGTTTAAGTGCTGTTCTTGTCAGCACTTAAACCTTGTGCAGCAAACTAAATATGTATACATTTATATTTATAATATAAATTTAAAAGTAAAAGGTTACTCTGCAAATTTGAATTTTAAAGCCTTTCTTGTGATAAACTAATACAATATTAATTTTTGGAGAAAACATCTACAATTTTGATTAATCTCTCCCAACAGTTTACTGTGAAGGAAGTTGATGCTTACAGATATATACAAATGCATTTTAAATACATTTTTCTTTAAATGTTAATGAAATTCTTGTGTTTTCTTATGATGTCAATTAATTTTTCACTGCTCGGTCACACGACATTTCAATAATTCAAACAGAACTTTCTACACTTTTTGTTCAATTTGAAGGACAGTAAAACAACTACAGGATTCAAGAAAATATTTATGTAGAAACAATAATTGTGGGGTTGAAAGAATTAAGTGTATATTTTCAGTGATCCAGGCTGGGTTGGAGGCAGTCAGTGGTGCTCCTTGGCGGGACCAACTGTCATCTGAGGTGTCAGCCCTGGAGGAGGTACCACCAGACCACAACTACTGTTAACAGGCAAGCGCAAATTTGTCTAGGAACCTTTTCTCCGGTGGTATATGGCACTTCATGGCACTCCTGCTTGCATATCTCTGACATCTTAGGCTACGTCCACACGTACACGGGTATTTTTGAAAATGGAGATTTTCCGTTTTCGTTTTAAAAAATAATCCCGTCTCCCACTGTCACGCCTGGTTCACCCACCATTGTTCCGGTCCAAAATCCTTCTACTGGTTCAGAATTTATGCGGCAGGTGGCCCGCAATGAATCCTGGGATATAGTAGGACATGAAGGATACATCGGACCCATCCTTAGAATTCAGGGCAAAGTAGGACGCATTTGTCGCCACATTTTGAGTACTCTTTGAATTCGGACAGCCTTCGTCGTGTCGCCGTGACGTCATTGCCTCCAAGTGTGGCATTGGCGCATCCTTCCCCCGAATTCGGACACGACTAACCCTCAAATTCGCGGAGAGGTAGGATGCATTTGTCGCCACATTTTGAGTGCTCTTTGAATTCGAACAGTTACATATAAATGGGGAAAAAACATGTATAATTAATATGCAAAATATTGTTGGGTTAATGAGCATGCTGACTGCATCAAAACATCTTCTGACTACACACACATTTTTCCTCCCTCACCTGGCGGGAGGAGTTTATGAAGGACACAACAACTCTTCACTAATTTCCCATTTCCACTTTCTTCACAACACCTCAGTCTTTGTAAGGAGGAAGTCTATCAGATCAAATGGTTGTAGATTGTTGTTACTCTGTCCATCTCTTCTTTCTCTTTATATACAGACCGGGAAAATGCAAAGAAGACCTCACCATAAGAAGGGGGAAGATTCAATTGAAGAACAGCTGGATCTGCGCACAAAAGTTCACACCAAACGATACCTCTGTGAGCAGTGTGGGAAAATGTTCAAAACACTATTAAGTTTGTGTTATGTTCCTGGGTCTGTTGACCCAGCGTTTTGAGTTTTAGTTTATTTGGATGATATGTTTGAGTTCTTTAGGGTAGCTAAGTTGTTTATTAGTTTCCCTTTGTGTTTTCTATTTAAGTTTCCCTCTCCCTTTGCCCTTTATGTGTTTCATGCTGTGTGTCTTATGTTGTCAAGTTTATATTGTCTTGTCTGCATCACATGTTTCCTGTTATATTTTGAAGGTCTGTGTCCTATGTCAGTGTAGTCAGCTTTGCTTCCTTTGTCTCGTTATGTCAGACTAGTGTCAGCTGTTTCCCCATGTGTTTCCACTTCCCCTAATCACCCTTGTGTGTATTTAGTCTGTGTGTTTCTGTTCATTTCTTGTCAGGTCGTCTGTTGTCCACGCCATGTGTTCAAGTCTAGGTTTTTCTTGTTGTTTGTTTAGT
The DNA here is from genome assembly GCF_965226115.1 of Aulonocara stuartgranti. Classification (NCBI taxonomy): domain Eukaryota; kingdom Metazoa; phylum Chordata; class Actinopteri; order Cichliformes; family Cichlidae; genus Aulonocara; species Aulonocara stuartgranti. Next base: position 27,155,784 of record NC_138941.1, read on the forward strand.
TCTCCCAGTTTAGGTTAATGTTAGTTTTACTTCAGTTTGCCTTGCACTTTGGTTGTACCTAGTGATGGTGAGATGAAGCCTCATGATGAACTGAAGCTTTCCATCCAATTGGTCGACTCATGGTTCGAAGCATTGTGATGATTCATTTGCTCTACTGCGCCATCAAGTGGACAATTCAAGTGAAGCGGGCTCTTTGATTATAATGATGTGTAAACCTTATGTACATCTGGATAATGACACAAACTAGTGTTTGGTGCTTCACTTTTTAATAAACTAAAAGACAGAAATCAGATTATAGGATGTGTAGTGTTGTTTATTTATATTTTGGTGTTTATCATTTGTGATATTTATTACTGTGTGCATACTTTATTAGGAGAGACAAAATTAAAAAAAAAAATCTCTTCCTTGCTGGTTCCATCGAAGAAGAAATGCACAAGTAACTATGTAGCACGTACGTAATCCAATTCCACAACACGGTGTGATGGGGAATCAGCTGTTTTCCTGCCCATGTTATTTCGAATCTGGCGCGAACCGGTGAACCAGTCCCTGAATCAGTCACGTGGTACGGACTGCCCGCGAGGCCTCGAACGTCACTGCATACGTAATCAAAGCAAGCCTCGATACGCGCTTCAGAAAAACGCCCCCGCGATTACCCGACGCACGATTCGAAGCTTCGACACACAGGACACATCACTAGTTGTACCTTTTGTTACCAGCCATATTAAACGGCTCGCTTTTTGTTAATACTCAAGCTTTGGTCCAAGTTCCTATGTGTCTGCATTTTGGGTCCACTCTTCACAATATATACACATCTGTCTCCGCCCGACTGTGACAGTTTGAAGGTGCATCAGCGTCTGCACACTGGACAAAAACCCTATTCTTGTGATCAGTGTGGCCAGAGCTTTGCCCAGTTAGTTCATCTTCAGGTGCATCATTTTGGGCACAGTGGGGGGAAAAAAAAGGTTAAGATTCTTTTATTTATTGACTCTAATAATAAAAAATGGCCCCAATCGGGTGAGAAAGGAGACATCTCACTGAGATTCTGGCGTTTCGGCCAAAATAAATTTATATTAAAAAAAATCAATTCAGGATTTTAATGAATTGATATCACGTTATCCAAGCTAGAATGGATTTTAATCGATAATCAAAACCCACCCCTAGTTACCACTTGCCTGTTAACCTCAGGCTCCTGGATGTTAAACCCTACTACAGTCAACTGTCTGGGTGTTTGTTTCAGGCAGAACACTGAAGGTTGCAATGCTGCTATTCCTGCAATGGAATAACACCACCACATGTTGTAACAGGAAGAGCCCCCATTTGAGGCAGGCCACAAAATCTGGAAAAACAAAATTTACATCATTGGGCATTATGCGGAGACCCAAAGACAACAGACTCCAGAGGGCTGCAAACACTATGGCAAAAAAAAAAAAAAAAAAAAAAAAGAGATCCCAGAAGAAACACGAACACGTTACAAGAAACCAGCTAACAGCATGGTAGACAGGGTTTCAAATATACTGAGGGCTAATTAAGGGGATGAGACACAGCTGGGGAAAAAAGGTACAGGTGAAAATAATCAATGACAATTATAACTAAAACTATGGCCAGAGTACAACACACAAAGGACACAACAGGAAATAACATAACAGGCAAAGATTGTCACGATCCTGGGTGTTTTGAGTTTAGTTTATTTGGATGTTTACATGATTATGTAAATAACAATAAATGATGATGATGATGATAATAATAATAATAATAATAATAATAATAATAATAATAATAATAATAATAATAATAATAATAATAATAATAATTAACTAATAAAGGCACTACTAAAGGAGTTTACAATTTATTACGTAACAGAGAGAGAGAGCAAACTGCGGTGGCAAGAAGTTTTTCTTCTGTCTATGTGCTCATTATTGGCTGTTTCATATAGATCCAACCTGTACATAATGCAGATTTTTGTCCACATACAAATTCCAGGCTTCCCTCGTTCAGGTATTCATATGCAGCATACTTTTGGGAATTTTAATATGTTGTTTTTACCTTCCCTCTTCTAAATTGGCTGTTTCTCTGATGTACTGTTTGTTTCTATGGTTTATTTACATTTCTTACACAATTAACATGGCTCCCACATACCAGAATTCAAAGCGTAATGTCAAGCCCTATATACTTACATTTATTGTTTATTGATAAGAACATTTCTGTCAGTATCTGGACAGGCGATACATTGTAATTTGGACATCCCAGCTTTCCTTCTGACACTGACATCTGAGAGGGGGTTTGTTCATTGACGTCCTCCATACTGAGCACAGTTGACAGCTCTATCAGAGCATTTATAATAGTTTGAGGGATCTCAACCTGATCGGACAAAGATCTTAAAAGGACCATCTCATGGTCGATAACACACTGCAAATAGTCCACATCGAGGGGTTGTCTGTGCATGACCTGGGAAACTTTATGCAGTAGTCACTGAAGCATCTCTCTTTTTAGCTGCTCCTAAATTAAATACAAAGAATTTGTGCCGAAAAAATTAACCGTAACAATAGCCACTTCTTAAATTCGTAGTATTCACAGACTGCAGTGTAATTGTTCCAAACTTAAACACTCACCTGATTGTTCGTGCCAGCAGTGTTGTTGGAAGACGACGCCATCGTTCACTGAGGGACAAGTTAACAGCAGCCCCCACCCGATACAATGCGCGCTACTTTGAGAGCATGGAAAATGACCACTTCTCACGTAGTGGCTGGGAAAACGTGTCATAATTGATCAGTTACGGCGTAATTTGTACACATTACTGCTTGAAAGAGCTTTAGTAACTGAGTTTTAGCAGTTATGCATGACATGTTTTCTAAACATTATCAAATAATACAGTGCAGGAGGTGTTTGATAAATTATGTTCATTCCCAGGTTTCCTGAAGGCAACATGAAAAATGGACCATCTTGAGCCTGCAGCGGTCTGCTGTCACTCATGACTCCCCGGCCCTCTCGGTGTAGCCACGCCCACCAGGCCAAAACAGGGCCAAAAGTCTGTAACTGAAAAATAGAGATCTTAAAGTGGAAAAAAAAAATTGAAACTGAGAGAAAAATCCGAACCTGAAGAATTTTTTTTTTTGTACATTAATTTAAAAGATCTGAATCTGAAAAAATGTAATCTGAGACTGAATAGATTTTTTAAAAATAATAATAATGAAAAGAAGATTACTGAAAATTTTTAAATAAAGTTTACTCAGAGAAATAATACAAATATTCAAAACGTTAGAGTTGGATTTCAAATAAAATCATTCTTTTTCAAAGTTCACTCTAAAAATGTGACTTTTGCTTTAAGTTTACATATTTTCGATTTCAAATTTTTCTTTTAACTACACAAACATTATGGCCCTGATTTAACTCCATAGGTCCCTAGAGACAAAGCACGTACGAACTCCAAAACACAACAGAAGTGCTCCAGGATGCTAGGCGCAGTGTTGAGCTTTTGCGTTGGGAGCACACGCTGGGCTCTCCAAATCACAGACAAACAGTATCCCACATTCTTGATTTTGAGTTCACAAACACTTCTAATAACGACTAACTACTTCTAAAACTTTGGAGGTTGCAATATAATTGTACGTTAAAGAGTGTTTTATTAACATGCCTTCTGTCTCATTAATAAACATGAGACTGTTTTATGCATTTCCAGCTATTTATTAGATTTTTTCAAAATATAAAAACTTGGCATAGGAATACACTTGAAAGTATAAAATGTAAATATAGTTTAAATGAACGAACATACCATCTAACAAACAATTATAAATACCCACAAAAACAACTTAATTCATCCTTTATAAAATATAATTTTGGATATTTGAACATTATAAACACTTTGAACAAAACAAAGTAACTGTATTTTAAATTCTTTTTGATGTCAGTAATTTGTTTCCCTTTTTGATTTTCACACTGACGATGACAGTTGCCTTCTCTAGGTCTTCATCATAGGGCTTCCACATTTCGCTGTCAATGTACAGGGTTTTGCCAGTTTCTATGAGCACCTCGAGCTGGTTGGACTTCTCTGCAGTGGCCACACCAATTATATGAACCTCTGCTCTGTCCTCTTCCTTTGTCTGTGGATACACAATAAGCAAATATGTAACCTTGCAACTTGACCTGTTTTCATATAAAAACAACAAAAATATGGTAATCACATGTCTCAATGTGTGCTCATCCAGGTACAGTGGGGCAAAAAAGTATTTAGTCAGCCACCGATTGTGCAAGTTCCCCCACTTAAAATGATGACAGAGGTCAGTAATTTGCACCAGAGGTACACTTCAACTGTGAGAGACAGAATGTGGGGAAAAAAAAAAAAAAAAAAAATCCATGAATCCACATGGTAGGATTTGTAAAGAATTTATTCGTAAATCAGGGTGGAAAATAAGTATTTGGTCAATAACAAAAATACAACTCAATACTTTGTAACATAACCTTTGTTGGCAATAACAGAGGTCAAACGTTTACTATAGGTCTTTACCAGGTTTGCACACACAGTAGCTGGTATTTTGGCCCATTCCTCCATGCAGATCTTCTCGAGAGCAGTGATGTTTTGGGGCTGTCGCCGAGCAACACGGACTTTCAACTCCCGCCACAGATTTTCTATGGGGTTGAGGTCTGGAGACTGGCTAGGCCACTCCAGGACTTTCAAATGCTTCTTACGGAGCCACTCCTTTGTTGCCCGGGCAGTGTGTTTTGGATCATTGTCATGTTGGAAGACCCAGCCTCGTTTCATCTTCAAAGTTCTCACTGATGGAAGGAGGTTTTGGCTCAAAATCTCACGATACATGGCCCCATTCATTCTGTCCTTAACACGGATCAGTCGTCCTGTCCCCTTGGCAGAAAAACAGCCCCATAGCATGATGTTTCCACCCCCATGCTTCACAGTAGGTATGGTGTTCTTGGGATGCAACTCAGTATTCTTCTTCCTCCAAACACGACGAGTTGAGTTTATACCAAAAAGTTCTACTTTGGTTTCATCTGACCACATGACATTCTCCCAATCCTCTGCTGTATCATCCATGTGCTCTCTGGCAAACTTCAGACGGGCCTGGACATGCACTGGCTTCAGCAGCGGAACACGTCTGGCACTGCGGGATTTGATTCCCTGCCGTTGTAGTGTGTTACTGATGGTGACCTTTGTTACTTTGGTCCCAGCTCTCTGCAGGTCATTCACCAGGTCCCCCCGTGTGGTTCTGGGATCTTTGCTCACCGTTCTCATGATCATTTTGACCCCACGGGATGAGATCTTGCGTGGAGCCCCAGATCGAGGGAGATTATCAGTGGTCTTGTATGTCTTCCATTTTCTGATGATTGCTCCCACAGTTGATTTTTTCACACCAAGCTGCTTGCCTATTGTAGATTCACTCTTCCCAGTCTGGTGCAGGTCTACAATACTTTTCCTGGTGTCCTTCGAAAGCTCTTTGGTCTTGGCCATGGCGGAGTTTGGAGTCTGACTGTTTGAGGCTGTGGACAGGTGTCTTTTATACAGATGATGAGTTCAAACAGGTGCCATTCATACAGGTAACGAGTGGGGGACAGAAAAGCTTCTTACCGAAGACGTTACAGGTCTGTGAGAGCCAGAGATTTTCCTTGTTTGAGGTGACCAAATACTTATTTTCCACCCTAATTTACGAATAAATTCTTTACAAATCCTACCATGTGGATTCATGGATTTTTTTTTTTCTTCTTCACATTCTGTCTCTCACAGTTGAAGTGTACCTCTGGTGCAAATTACTGACCTCTGTCATCATTTTAAGTGGGGGAACTTGCACAATCGGTGGCTGACTAAATACTTTTTTGCCCCACTGTAAGTAGATACCAAAAGGTTGATTCTGTTCATCTGGATGAAGTGTTTTCAGTGGGAGAAACGTTTCATCACTCATCCCAGCGAGTTCTTCAGTCTCAGCTGACTGCAGGTTCCCCCAATCTTATAAACAGTACATTTGCACAATGACTGAAACTAGCACCACTGAATGAACAATGGGCTGTGAAGTCAGTTCCTTGATCAATATGCAAAATCTCATGACCAATGATCAACAACCACTGATCAGCTGAGACTGAAGAAGTCACTTGGATGAGTGAGGAAATGTTTATCCCACTGAAAATGCTATTTCCAGATAAACAGAATCAACCTTTTGGGTTGGTTACATTTGCATTATCTATCTATCTTCGATAGGGATATATAGAGAGACAATTAGACATATATAGATATACATATATATCATATTTTGACCAACACTGACAGAGGATCTATTTACATTTCAAAACCTATAATTCTAAGCATTTTGTTACATTGCTTTTACATGTTGGTACAAACATATGGCTTCTTCATACCTCAATGTTTGTAAATGAGGTCGTGTGCAGCTGCGGACCATAAGCAGACTGGTTAAGTTTGACATGGGAGACCTTTATGTGATCTCCCACGTGAAAGTGCTGCATTGCTGCCTCTCTCCACAGAGACACTGTCATGGTATAACAATCCTGAAATCACAAACATGACAGAATAAAAGATGTTTTCATTAATTAATACGAAAAGCCACTAACACCAAAACCAAGCCTACAAGCTAATACAATCTGCTCATCTACCACCAATCTCAAATATGCCAAATTACTTTCACCACTTTCAGTTGTTTCCGTGAGACAACCTTCCTCACTGCCACACACTGAAAATTCAATTAAAATACAATGTCAGGAATAGTGATTGTATAGATCTGTGATGGTTGTTTCTTTCTTGACTAATCTCAAACACTTACCTCCACGACCTCTTTGTCCACTGACATAAGCCCCCCCACAGTTTAGCTCGTTCTCAGTGGCATTACAGGGGCAAGGGAATGCAGAAGGTCCTCCGCTTTTGCCATAAGCTCTTCAGGGACTGGAAGGTCAGCTACCCTGAAAAACTGAGTCTTGGCAGTTATATTTATCACGTAAGGGGGATTTGTGCCTCTGAGCTCATGTCCCCCTCCAGGACTTTTGAGGAGAACTCCTCAAACAATGCTATTTTTATGACCATCTCCCCATCGGAGATGGCTGCCACCTTGTTTTTTTTTTTGTTTTTTTTTGTTTTTTGTTTTGTGATGAGTGGTTTAGCCACTCCATCCTGTAGGTCCCAGGTGATGACCCTGACCCTGTCCCGCATTTTTAAATCCCAGATGTGGATGGGTGGGGGCTGGAAGTAGGGTGTCTCCGGGAGGTTGTAAATCAAAGTCAAACAGTGACCACATGTCTTCTTGAACATCAGCAAAACAGATGGGCTCTTTTCTGTGTTCAAAGAATGTAACTGCAGATGAAAATTATGTAGATGAAGTAGAATCAACAGGAGAAGCAGGGCTGGGGCCCGTTCTTCGTACGTCGCTTACTACATCCAAGATCAAATGACAAATCCAAGACCAAATCATCGCGCTAACCGTGAGCTCGCTAATCCGGTTCTCCGAACACACCTGCTGTTGACGATTAGTACAGCTGGATGAAGTAATGTGAGATCACTGGGTGTCGTAAAAGGAGCTACGCATCGATAGCAGAAACATTGATCGGCAACCCTCTGATTGGTCGGTGAAAATGTCGAAGGAGCGCGCCCAGTATTTCTCCGCAGCAGAGCAAGAACTCTTGATTGAGGGATTTCAGGAGTTCCAGAGTGTAATTAAAATGCAAGGGAACACTGCAAAGGCTGCAAAAGCAAGGAGAGAGGGCTGGCAGAAAGTTGCTGACAAATTAAACACGTAAGTAATTCAACATATTACATGACACCATACCATATCATATTATATCATATCAAATCATATCACATGATATCCTCCTACACATTAGAGCCACAAAAGGACCCACCAGAACATGGGAACAAGTAAAAGTGAAATACAAGAACATTCTACAGAATGGTAATATCTATCACTCATATTGCTGTCAGTCTCTTGAAAAGACACCCTGAAACAATCCCTGTGTTTGTGTATAACAGCAACCAAGAAAAGGGCAGAGCAACAAAAGACAGGTGGTGGTCCTGCACCCCCTCGTCACACCCCGGCAGAGGAGCTGGCCCTAAGGTTGAATGCCACCAGACCCATTGTTGAGGGCATCCCTGGGGGCAGCTCTTCCACAGACCAGAAGCCGGGGTGCAGTAGCAGCAGCACCTACATAACTGGTGAATGGGCTCATGATTCCATTTGCACAATGTAAAATATTTGATTGTTGCCTTAATGAAAATGCTATTCGTACTTTGACATTCATTGGCATTGTGGGTTTCCTTTGTGTGTAGTGTTACATGACACTCCATCACTTTTACCTGTTCCCATGGAAGGGGTGACTGGAGCATGCATAGTAAGTTGGGAGATATATATATATATCTGTCCCCACCCAATTGTACAGAACAATAGGCTGTACCACGTCCCTTTGTAACACCATTGTGTTTCCATTGCACAGGACAGTGACGCAACCCTGTCAGATGACTGTGGTTTGGAGGAAGACCCTGTGAGTACATGCATGAATTGGCCTGAATTGCCATCTACTTGTGCACTGCCATGTGTGTCTGACTGCAGTATGATTTGCAGGCCAAGAGGCCGGCAGAGAGGCCTGCTGATACAGAGGTGGGCAGTGTTGTGATTAATTTTACTGCCTATATGACATGTATTTCCCGTTAAATGTTGTCACTACAATTGAAACAGGGTGACATTTGTCTGCTCTACAAGAGAAGTCTCCAGCAAAAAATGGAGTACACTGAGCTGAAGAAACAAAGGCTCCTAGGTGAACTCGAACTTCAAGCTCTAATGAGGCAGAAACTTCAACTGGAAATCAAGTTGCTTCAAAAGGAACTTCAGAGTAAGTAAGAATACACTTTCATACGGAGCACTATTGATGACCTTGCATGACACAGTATATATGATTTGTTTTTCCAGGCAACTGATGACTGGCTTGTGTGTGATGAGACAGACAAAGATGCTCAAATAAACGTCAATAGAAAATATGTTATGTCATGATTTAATTATTCGAAATTGTGTTGCACAATTCTGTCCCGTGCAGCTCTGCCACTAGGTTGGTCCAAGTGCACTGGCTGGAGGTCATCATCAGGCTGCACCTCCACCACGGGAGTCCTCTCTTTTCTGATGGTGGCAATGTTGTGCAGTACGGCACATGCAACAATAATGTCACGTGCAACCCTCAGGCGTTTCAGACACTGAAATCGTTCCTTCATTTGCCCAAAGGTCATTTCAATGCGTGCCCTTGTCCTGGCTAGAGCTGCATTGTAGCGGGTTTGTGGCCCAGGGTTGGGGTCAGGGAACGGTGTCATGAAGTACTGCCTGCATGCATAACCCCTGTCTCCAAGGAGAATCCCATCGTAGGCCCCTGTGTAATGGAGAAATGCTGTTATGTTAGGCCCGAAATGAGTGTGAAATATCAGAATAAGCCTCTTTTTCTTACCACGCTCGAATAATGTGCATAGCCCTGACTCTCTGAAGATCCTTGAGTCATGCACTGATCCGGGCCATTTAGCTTCCACATTTGTGATATGGCACATAGAGTCACACACCATCTGGGAGATTACATTATATGTGAACACACTCCTCCCATTATATATTGCCATCTGGAATGTTAGTATTACTCACCTGCACATTTATACTGTGGACCCCCTTTCGATTGACAAAATCCCCTTTATTGGGGCCTGGGGGGGCCTTGATTGCAATGTGTGTGCAGTCTATGGTACCAATCACATTCGGAAAGCCTGCGGACAATCGAGCTACAGTTACCGACATAGGTCATGATTGCATCACATTCACTATCGAATTTACTGTACCTGCAATGGCAAAAAAGCCCTGTTTGACAACCTGTGGTCTTAAGTGGCTTGGAAAAACCACAAACGCACCCAGGAAATGCTTGAGTGCCAGGTACACTTTGCGAATGGCCCGGCAGACAGCACTCTTACCAACGTTCTCTGCGTCTCCAACAGCGTACAGAAACGTGCCACTCGCAAAGTAACGCAAGGCAATGCACACAGTTTGTGCAGTTGTTAATGCCCGACTACGGTGAGTGGTACTCTTAACATGGGGATCCAGCAAGTTGGTTAGGTAGATGATACCCTCACGGGAAAATCGGTATCTCTCTATGAGCACACTGTCGCGCTGAGCTAAAGGATCCTGTCTATCCCGCAATATACGTTGGATTCTGAAAACTCTCCTTATCACTCTTGCACCTTCCGCAATGGGTGGCTCGTGTACAAACGGACAGGACATGGCTGCGACAGACTTCCCACTTCCACCTTCGCTTTTATAGCCGTGGTCTCCCATCTTGATTACACGACGTAATTTGCTGTTACTACTCTGACATGAGTTGCATCTGGCGTGATCACCTACATGACATAGCGTGATTAATAGTGCATTTCCCTTTTTTAGGAAATGACCTGTATGTATCTGTGTGACATCAATAACAGTATCAAGTGCTGCATTATCTTTAGTTACACTGATGATGTCTATTTCTGGTGAAACAGTGGTGGGATATCGCTGTTGCTTTCGTATACATGAGGCGGACATACCTGAGTGGCCGCGATCTAATCCTGTTTACATAAAGTAAGCCTGCTCCCGAGCAGGTTTACGCTTACGGCTCTGTTGCTATGACAGCAAGTCCCGGATGAGCGTCGGGGAACCGAACGATCCAAGATCACGCGAAATCGTCAACAATCAAATCCAGCTAACTTACTTAGCGACGTACGAAGAACGGGCCCCAGGTCTTTTTAAATAGAAGATCAGTGCCGGGGTCTGCACATAGACAGGAGGGCTGCTGAGATTGTGAGAAGGTGAAAGGATCAAGTTGAATTCAATGATCGTCTCTGTTAAAGGTGACCTCAGTGCGGAGCTGAACGGGTGCAGCAGAGGCAGCCAGTGACAGGAAGTGGGGACCTGATTTCCTTGACACACAGGTGTATTGAGTGATGTCTGTGTGTTTGGATTCTGCGCACACACTGACTGCTGGTGAGGCACTTTGCTAACATCTAGCTGTGGCTGCTGATCTGGGTCCTTCACAACTGAATAAGAGGAAGTGGATGGCTCTCTCAGCTGGCCTCATACAAAGCCTCTTGGTTTGCTGTGCTTCATCCTTGGATTCAACTGCAGATGCTGCAAAACAAACAAAAACACCAAATTATTGTCTTGTTTTTATCACATTTTGCAATAAAAATAACTGAAATGGTTTTTTCACTTGTGCTAGATGTGTGAGATGTCTTTTCCTCTTTTTTCCCTAAATACAAACACATTCGAATTTTAAAAACTGATTCAAACGCTTTGCTGTGAATGTTTCATCATTTAGAGCAGCGATGGGCCCATGTATGAACTGCATATTGGCCCTTTGGACGTATGTAGTTGTCTTTGGTAGACCACGCTGGATTTTCTTTGGCATGACGACATCTTTCTGTTTCCGCCTGATCAGAATATTTCCTATGCTCATCCTTTGAAAGTGACTTCCACTGTGGACAGAAGAACACAAAAAAACACTCAGCACATAGAAATACACAGGTACACTGCTACTTCACATAGCTACAGCATGCATGCACAAACACAGGCATGAAATATTAGGAGATGCATAAATATATGGAGAGTTACAAACTTACTCTCTCTCCCACGACTGCATTTAGAGCTGCTCTCTCAGTGACGTTTAGTTCAGCTTTGACCTTTGGCCTTTGCTCCTTAGGATAAAGCATGAAGACGTTTGGTGGCTTCTTGATGTATGGCCTGTCTTCATCTTGTTGGGACACAGAGTAAGAGCAAGCAGATTCTGCGTGAATCATTGTAGTCAGTTTCCAGAAAAAACAGCAGAGAAACTTACTTTGGAGTGGAGCTGTCGGGTGGAGGAGATACAAAATCACACACCTTCACACCGTGCTTACAGATATACAGAGAGACAGATACACAGCAAATTCAAAAGTGTTAAATGTTTTGGTGTTAGTAGTCTTCTTGCAAACGTAGAGTTAATTTTACTCTAAGCAGAGTCACATTCTTTTAATGTAACTCTGAGGTGTAAAATGATAGTAGTTAAAATCGAGTGTTAAAAATGAGTGTTTCTATGTCAAATCTGGAGGTGTTACAATGGAAACATTAACTCTTGACCTCTTAACTCTGAACTCCTAGAGGGGCTATGACACCAATAGAGTAAATTCACAGACTCCGCCCCCAGCACGGCTCCAATCGAAGCTGAAGTGAAGCCATTTCAGAACATTTTGCTCTACATATTTGAGTTGTTTGCCATGCTTGGTAAGTCATTTTTTCAAAGATTGTTTCAATTGTTATTAGCTTTTACTTCTGTGGCTCTTTGGAGTTGAGACAAAGCTGTGTGAAAGGCATTAGCCATGTTGCTCGCTGATAGCATAATATTCTGTTTTAGCTAGCTGAAAGGTATTGTTTGCAGGCAAATACCACAGCCTTGGAAAAAAAGCTTGCATGTGAATTTTCAGTCAAACCTTTGGTCAAATACACCTAAAACAATGTCTAGAATGTGAAATGTTGGTATAATGGTGCTACTCGAAGCCTGAAAATGATCTCCCATAAAAATTTAAAAAACAACACGAGCAAACAGCAGTAGCAGACGTCCTGACTGGGTTCTACGTTAGCATTTAGATCCCTCCAGAGTTTTGTGCACACGGTTTAGGTAAAAATTAAAAAGGTTGAGGTTTTACATTTAGTTCAGTATAACCTGTTGCCTGTGTCCTTGTCTATTGGGAAAATACTTTACACAAGTAATGGCTCAAAGAGGATTCCTTTTTTTTTTTTTTTTTACTGTGCTGCAATTGATTACTGGATTATTTGTGCCATTAATTAGTGTCAACTAATTTTTATTCAATCTCCGCACAGGATATGCTTGTGAAGATGGAATATGGGGGAGAGCAGAAGTGCGTTGAAGTTCCACAAAGGGATGAATGAAGGACATGCATATTGTATTGAAGAAATAAGTGATGAGAATGCTGTTATTTGCATTTACTATGTCAGACCTTTTGATAAACAAAATTCTAATGAAAGTGAGAACATATATACTGTTACATCTTTCAGAAAATGTTTTGAAATTGTGGTGCACAGTTCAGAATAAATGTTTTTCAAAAACCATTGCGTCTTTTTAGTAAATGTTTATTTCCAAAAGAAATTTCTAGAAGTTCAGAACAGTAAAATTCCCGCTTTTTAGAATGAATTAGAAGATAACTCTTACGTAGTTAAACTAAAATACTCTTTGAGAGTTAATATATAAACTCTTAACACCAAGTGTTAAATTATCAACTCCAGACAGATTTGGTGTTTAACACTAAATCAGAGTTAACGTACCAACTCTCTAAAAAGAGTTAAATTAACACTCTCTGGTGTGGACCCATATAGACACTTTAATAGTGTTGAAATCAAATCCGACAGTGTTAATTTGGACATGCTGGATTTGCTGTGTATGATTATGATTTCTCCACTAAAAGTGAGATCAGTGGGCTGTGCATAAAACTACATTCATACATAACTTCACTTTACGCTGCTGAGTTTTCTTTTGAATTATGATTCGCTGGCAGTGATTTACTGATTAGCAAAGCTTCAAAGCACAGTTACACAAAGGTAAAATACAAGGAAGGTGACCGCAGATTGATTTTAGAGTTAGGGTCCAGTGGGGAAAGGAGGAGGACGGGAAGGGCTGGGTAATGGCCCAAGAAAAAGGAGTACCTTCTGACCCCATGTTTACACAATATCGTCTAAATTTTCTCTGTTGTCCATTTTAATGACAGCGGAAAGTTTAAGTGCTGTTCTTGTCAGCAGTTAAACCTTGTGCAGAGTGGTGGTGATTTAACTGATTAAGCTAAATCGTGCAGCAAAATAAATATGTATACATTTATATTTATAATATACATTTAAAAGCAAAAGGTTACTCTGCAAATTCGAATTTTAAAGCCTTTCTTGTGATAATGGTTGGTTCAGTAAATTTACTGAACCATCACATCATCATCATTCAGCAGAGATGATCATTATGTTTGGATCAGACAGCCTGCAGCGAAGGACTTGGGTGTGTGTCAGATGCCACAGTAACACAAACCATCAGGGGATCTGAACAAAAGCTCTGTGGCTGACAAGTCGTAGCATGAAACCACGAGAGGAAGAACTTGAACACCAGTCATTTTGAAAGATTTTGCATTGTGTGTATGTGTGTCTCTAGGTTCTTGTTTATGTGCAACACCAAGGCTGGAGAGTTTCCCACCCTGAAGTCAGCCACACCTGCCAACAATCATACTCACCTGCTGCTGATGATCCTCGTCATAGGCTCACCCTGAAACAGAGTGGCTGAGGTTTGGGATCACTAAGTGAGTCAGTAAACTCCGGCTCGCTCAGGTGAACCTGTCTTTGTCCTTTGTCGGTGAGAAATGAACTAAATTGTGTCTTGTTTTGCAAACAAACCAGAAGGGAGAGTGTGGGGGGAGCCGAGCACTTTTATAAATATTGCTGAGGGAGTTGTTTCTTGTACCACGGACCAAGAGGAGAATTCACTGTTCGGAAGTTGGGAGATTGTCACGGAGGAAACCATGCTATTCAAACTGTTTTTGCACATCTTTGCTTGTTTGTTCACTATTAAAAAAATAAATTCAAAAATTAACTCTCACCTATCCAGTCCTGTTTCTCCAAAACCTGACAGGCTGAATTTTTAGGTAAAATGTTGCATATGACTTTGTTGTTTGCAAAATTGGGCGTAACTTTCTAAAATTATAAGCATATATAATTACAGAAAATTACACTCCAAGTTGACATTAAGGTTACTCACTGTTGGTTTCACATAGCTGTAGGCTTCAAGCGTGTGTTTTTTTCCAGTCGGTTTTGTATCTTTTGTTTCACTATTTTTCTTTTTTGCATGCAAGTATGGGCAGAAATCTGTGCCATCAGAAACTGAATTTGAATAAGTTAAATTTGAATTTGAATTGCTCAGATTGAATCTGAATTGTAACTTGAATAAATGCTTTTGAAAACTGAATTTGAATTATTCTAATTTGGAATTGAATTTATGGTTTGAAAATGATCATCACTAAATTGAAATAGAATTTTATATTTTGAAAATGAATTGATTTGCTTTGAAACTGCATTTTATCCTTTAAAAATTCAGCTCTCGAATAATTTCAGTTTCACTTCTCACCATTCAGTTTCAGTTATACAATTCAATTTCAGTTCCAAAATTCAGTTTTTTGGAACTTACATCCGGTTCTGGTTCAAGCGCAGATTAATAGAACTACGTTTTACTAGCGGACCGAAAGTGTTACTGACGGGAATCTACAGCGTCTTTAGCTGAATTAAGACTTCAGAAGTCGTCATGTCGAATGAACTCTCAGGTTGGTAATAAATGTACTACATGTATAAGAACAAGCGTCATGTTAACAAATGATAGCCGTACGGTAACTTTTATGCTTATTGTAGCTGCTAGCTAAAAACGCTAATTTAGCGTAGTTTGCCCTGAATTCAGCTTTGACAACAAATATGATCTAGTAGAATTCCAAAGTTGTCATCTTGGACCCTCTCAGAGTACCCCCTCTGTATGCTTGCAGAGACCCCTACAGTAGGGAAACATGCAAAACGGTGTCCAAACCTTTGTATTTTAGCTTTATTTGGTGCATCATATCTTTATTCTCTTCCCCCTCCTGCCCCCCCCCCTCTTTCTTAAATAGATAACTATCATATCTGATATCATATCTCACAGTACAATAATATTGAATGGGTGCATTGTTGTATTTTGTCATGTTTCTCAGGTCTTTGTCTGAATTTCTACGAACATTATTGCTAAGGATTGTCTTATTGCATTGGAGTCACACTGGGTTAAATATGTACACTTGGGTTTTAAGGGGTATTTATTATTTTCTTCTTTTTTTTGGGTTGTATGGAAGCCCCAAACGCAATTTCATTGTTCTTGACAATGACAATAAATAAATAAATACTAAAATACTTTATTTATGTCTTACACAGCATCCCAACTCTTTAGCTAACTTAATAACTTTAGCTAAAGTGAATAGTTAGTCTAATTCATTAGTGCAGCATTACTGGATCACCTCTGTTTGAAGTGATATAATATGATATACAACTATCACTGTGTTTAACTACCATAATAATTCTACTTAATTAGATTTTTTTTTTTTTAAACATACTGCTCCATTAATATGTTTGACAGGCTGAAGTTGTCGGGTCACCTCCTAAATCGACCATCTTTTACAGGTGGTTTGTGCCAGAAATGGAGTGTCGACTGAAGATACTGAATCTCTACGCCTTGCCATCCATCCCTCTTGTGCCTTCATCTAGACAAGAGACAAACGTAACCACTCTCATATGCTCTGTACCTACATCACCTTCCCTGACAGTCGTAGCTTGGCTCATCTGAGGGTGAAATTATAAGAATGTGTTATTTTGCAAAGTGCTCTCTAGGGTTCCTAAATAAAATATGGCATTGAGGTCTTTTGAATTAATCCCTTCTTCTGAAATATAAGAACCTCTCCTGGTTTTAATGGCACTTTGGATTTCCTTACTTTCTGTTCCACTCCCAACCCCAAATAGATGCTGACAAGCTGCCACAGTAACATGGAAGAGGGAAAGAAGTTGGAAAGGACTACTGCAAATAAACCTAATGCCTAACAATGAAAAGTGTAAAATAAGAACAATAATAAAGATAAGATGAAGTAACAAGTTTTTAGTTTTTAGTTTATTCCAAATGATCATCCAGATGTCTGTGACATGTGATGACAAACACCATAATGGAAGGCCTTAGTCATCACATGCTTGAACTCATCATATATTTTTGCATATGCTGAACAGGCAGCCAGACATGCTGTAACTGTGGGGTAGAAAACAGCATAAACACCATACGGCAGGGGTCTCAAACTCCAGTCCTCGAGGGCATGGAAAAGTTGCATGACACTGGCCCTTGAGGACTGGAGTTTGAGACCCCTGTCATATGGAATATGACAGGTGTGGTTGAACTGCATGAAGACTCTGAAGCTTCTCTTCTCTTCTGGCAGGACAAGAATGTGGCCTTGTCCTGTGAGCCACTGTAAGGATGTACTTAGAGTAGAACTGGACTGTCACCGGCCTCAGGCTCTTCACCCTTTTCAAAGACAAAGCAGTCATTTAGATAAAATATTAGATATTGTTTACCTGTAAATGCACAAAGTAAATTTAGAAATGTAATTATTGTCAAGAGTGAACAAGCACTGATAGTGTAATCTACAGCTGTGGCCAAACGTTTAGAGAATGAGAAGTGTTGTTTGCTTATTTACAAAGTTTGCTGTTTCAGTGATAGTTGTATATCACATTATACCACTTCAAACAGAGGTGATCCAGTAATGCTGCACTAATGAATTAGACTAACTATTCACTTTAGCTAAAGTTATTAAGTTAGCTAAAGAGTTGGGATGCTGTGTAAGACATAAATAAAGCTAAAATACAAAGGTTTGGACACCATTTTGCATGTTTCCCTACTGTAGGGGTCTCTGCAAGCATACAGAGGGGGTACTCTGAGAGGGTCCAAGATGACAACTTTGGAATTCTACTAGAAACAGTCGATCATATTTGTTGTCAAAGCTGAATTCAGGGCAAACTACGCTAAATTAGCGTTTTTAGCTAGCAGCTACAATAAGCATAAAAGTTACCGTACGGCTATCATTTGTTAACATGACGCTTGTTCTTATACATGTATTACCAACCTGAGAGTTCATTCGACATGACGAATGACTTCTGAACTCTTAATTCAGCTAAAGACGCTGTAGATTCCCGTCAGTAACACTTTCGGTCCGCTAGTAAAACGTAGCTCTATTAATCTGCGCTTGAACCGGAACCGGATGTAAGTTCCAAAAAACTGAATTTTGGAACTGAAATTGAATTGTAGGACTGAAACTGAATGGTGAGAAGTGAAACTGAAATTATTCGAGAGCTGAATTTTTAAAGGATAAAATGCAGTTTCAAAGCAAATCAATTCATTTTCAAAATATAAAATTCAATTTCAATTTAGTGATGATCATTTTCAAACCATAAATTCAATTTCAAATTAGACTAATTCAAATTCAGTTTTCAAAAGCATTTATTCAAGTTACAATTCAGATTCAATCTGAGCAATTCAAATTCAAATTTAACTTATTCAAATTCAGTTTCTGATGGCACAGATTTCTGCCCATATGCAAGCTCTGTCCTAAGAGGTCTTTCTGGTCCATCATGAGTTTTGGTTTGCCCTCATGGATGAGGTGTTAAGGCAGAGGCCTTCTACCAGGACTCCAGTCCTAATGACCTCCATTAACCTGAGTGTCCCAGTGTGCACAGGCACCTTTAATCAGGCCTGATATTTGCCTGAGTATGAAGTCTCGAGCAGTGCTGCTGAATCTGCTGGACCAGGACCAAAAAGAAGAAGGAGGTGCCACAACTGAGACCCTTGGTTTGTGTTTCCAGCTACTGAGTGGAGCATCATACAGGGTGGTCTCCACAAGGTGTTCAGGGATGCTCTTCTCCATTGTCCTTCTGCATCATGTATCTCTTGGGTTTGCAGGGCTGATGTGACTAATGCCTGCCATGTCACTAAAATGTATTCAGAACGATGCAAGATCAAAGTGGTGCAAACCAGTCTCCCCTTCATCTTGCACATCATCCTTGGGCTCATCCCCCGGGGCCGCAATGTCACCAACACCAAGGCAGATGTTATGCAGAACAGCACATGCTGCTATGACCTGAAACAGATGTTTCGTTCTGTAAATAAAGTGTTTATACATGCACATACACTAAAAACAAAGATGTATTCTAATGACTTATATATGGTACAAAGGTGTGGTGCACCTCCAGCGCTTGGAGGAAGATGGCATGGAACCTTGTCTTCATCATTCCAAAAGCATGCTCTATAATAGACCATGACCTGGATTGATGAGAGTTGAAGCGCTGGGCACCCACACCTTGGACTGGCCTCTTGTAGGGAATGATAAGAGGGAGTGGATGTTGGACAGATGGGTACCCTCCATCTGTGAGGATGAAATGCACTGGAGGAGGGTAAATGGCCTGCCAGTACAGTGGGCTGTTGTGGAGCACCCTGGAGTCATGCACTGACCCCGACCAGCCCACATATGTACAGGGAGTGCAGAATTATTAGGCAAGTTGTATTTTTGAGGAATAATTTTATTATTGAACAACAACCATGTTCTCAATGAACCCAAAAAACTCATTAATATCAAAGCTGAATGTTTTTGGAAGTAGTTTTTAGTTTGTTTTTAGTTTTAGCTATTTTAGGGGGATATCTGTGTGCAGGTAACTATTACTGTGCATAATTATTAGGCAACTTAACAAAAAACAAATATATACCCATTTCAATTATTTATTTTTACCAGTGAAACCAATATAACATCTCCACATTCACAAATATACATTTCTGACATTCAAAAACAAAACAAAAACAAATCAGCGACCAATATAGCCACCTGTCTTTGCAAGGACACTCAAAAGCCTGCCATCCATGGATTCTGTCAGTGTTTTGATCTGTTCACCATCAACATTGCGTGCAGCAGCAACCACAGCCTCCCAGACACTGTTCAGAGAGGTGTACGGTTTTCCCTCCTTGTAAATCTCACATTTGATGATGGACCACAGGTTCTCAATGGGGTTCAGATCAGGTGAACAAGGAGGCCATGTCATTAGTTTTCTTCTTTTATACCCTTTCTTGCCAGCCACGCTGTGGAGTACTTGGACGCGTGTGATGGAGCATTGTCCTGCATGAAAATCATGTTTTTCTTGAAGGATGCAGACTTCTTCCTGTACCACTGCTTGAAGAAGGTGTCTTCCAAATTCAAATTCAAATTCAAATTTTATTTGTCACGTACACAGTCATACACAGTACGATATGTAGTGAAATGCTTGGACAACTGCTCGTGACCTAAAGAAAACAAAAAAGGAAAAGGCTATGAATAAGATAGGAAATAAATATGAAAAATTAAAAAGGGTAAATTTAACTAGGAAGGAATAAAATATAAATTAAGGTTAAAAATGAAATAGCTGTACAACACAAATTAGAATGAAGGGTAAATTTAACTGGGAAGAATAAGATAAAGATAAATATATAAATTAAAGTTGAAAATAAAATAACTGTACAACAAAATACACAATACACAATATAGAACTATATAAGAATGTATGAAGAAATCTAAATATAAATAAATATATACACAATAACAGCAGCTGTACAAGTATTAACTGGAAATGAAGAATATAGTGACCAGTGTTGTGCAAAACCAAAGTCCAGAAAGTCCAGTGTGTGTGTAAGAACCATATGTGTGGGTCAGTACTGTGTGGTGGTGTGATTGAGAGACCGTATCGCCTGCGGGAAGAAGCTCCTCCTCAGTCTCTCTGTGTTGGTCTTCAGGGAGCGGAATCGCTTTCCTGACCTCAGCAGAGAGAACAGTCTGTTGTTGGGATGGCTGAGGTCCTTCACGATCTTCCTGGCCTTGGTCCAGCACCGCCTGCTGTAGATTGAGTGCAGGTCAGGGAGCTCGGAGCGGATGGTGCGCTCAGCTGACCGCACAACCCTCTGTAGAGCTCGTCTGTCCTGCATGGTGCTGTTCCCGAACCAGGTTAAGATGTTTCCCGCCAGGATGCTCTCTATGGTGCACGAGTAAAAGTTCCTGAGCACCTTGGAGGGCAGTTGGAAGTCTCTCAAGCGTCTGAGGTGGTAGAGACGCTGTCGGGCCTTTTTCACCACGGTGTTGATGTGACAGGACCATGACAGGTCCTGCGTGATGTGAACTCCGAGGTATTTGAAGCTGTCCACTCTCTCCACTGGGCACTCGTTGATGACGGGGGTCAGGTAGTTCCTCTCCTGCTTAGTGCTGAAGTCCACTATCAGCTCCTTTGTCTTACTGACGTTTAGAAGGAGGTTGTTCCTCTGGCACCAGTTCTCCAGATTCCTAATCTCCTTCAGGTAGGCCGTCTCGTTGTTATCAGAGATCAGGCCCACCACGACGGTGTCGTCAGCAAACTTGATGATGGTGGTGGAGCTGGTAGTGGCCACACAGTCATATGTGTACAAAGAGTACAGCAGGGGGCTCAGAACACACCCCTGGGGGGTTCCAGTGCTGAGAGTGGTGGAGGCTGGAAACTGGAAGTAGGACTGGGAGTTGAGCTTGACTCCATCCTCAATCCGAAAAGGCCCCACAAGCTCATCTTTGATGATACCAGCCCAAACCAGTACTCCACCTCCACCTTGCTGGCGTCTGAATCGGACTGGAGCTCTCTGCCCTTTACCAATCCAGCCACGGGCCCATCCATCTGGCCCATCAAGACTCACTCTCATTTCATCAGTCCATAAAATCTTAGAAAAACCAGTCTTGAGATATTTCTTGGCCCAGTCTTGACGTTTCAGCTTGTGTGTCTTGTTCAGTGGTGGTCGTCTTTCAGCCTTTCTTACCTTGGCCATGTCTCTGAGTATTGCACACCTTGTGCTTTTGGGCACTCCGGTGATGTTGCAGCTCTGAAATATGGCCAAACTGGTGGCAAGTGGCATCTTGGCAGCTGCATGCTTGACTTTTCTCAGTTCATGGGCAGTTATTTTGCGCCTTGGTTTTTCCACACGCTTCTTGCGACCCTGTTGACTATTTTGAATGAAACGCTTGATTGTTCGATGATCACGCTTCAGAAGCTTTGCAATTTTGAGACTGCTGCATCCCTCTGCAAGATATCTCACTATTTTTGACTTTTCTGAGCCTGTCAAGTCCTTCTTTTGACCCATTTTGCCAAAGGAAAGGACGTTGCCTAATAATTACGCACACCTGATATAGGGTGTTGATGTCATTAGACCACACCCCTTCTCATTACAGAGATGCACATCACCTAATATGCTTAATTGGTAGTAGGCTTTAGAGCCTATACAGCTTGGAGTAAGACAGCATGCATGAAGAGGATGATGTGGACAAAATACTCATTTGCCTAATAATTCTGCACTCCCTGTATGCCACTAACATGTCTGTTACACATTCCTACAAGAATGCTCAAAACCTCTTATCGTTATTTACTGCTTTAATTTTAAATATCTCTTTCAAGACAGAATTGAGGAATGGTTCATTTGAATATTTTTATTCTGAGTTTTAGAGTGAATCTTAGCACAGAAACAGCAGTGAAGGTTACTAATGACCTTGTTATGCTCATCTTTGTGCTTGTCCTGTTGGACATCAGTCCAGTATTCAATACTACTGATCGCAATATCTTATTACAAAGACTAGAACACACTTCATTGGTTTGAATAATTTGAATATGTGATATATTCCAATTTCTGCATGTAAATGGGGAGTCACACAAAAGGTTCATCTTTTTAATGTCTTTAAAACAAAATCAGCACACAGCACGTTTGACATCAGTTTTGTTTGATTTGAAGAAGGTGGGGGCAGGGCACTTCACTCACATCTGTTAGACCTGTTTTATTTGACCCACACAAAATGTGACAAAATTGGAAACATGCCTGGATCAATCCACTTATCAGATACATCGAAAGATTGTGTACCAGTAAAGGTTCCCAAGGTTGTGCAGTCTGAAGCCGCATATAGATAGCTTCTTATTTGAAGCAGCAGCTTATAGGCAGACTGTGTACTTGTGCACCAGCACCTTTGCTGTGGCTATCACCCTGGTACAGACCGGAGAATATAATCTGAGGCTGTGCAACTGCCACGCCACATCTCACACTTACAGACAGGTTAAATAACAACAGGAAGTCCACCAAAAGATACAGCAGCTTGCTGTATGTGGCTGTGACTCAGGCAGCTGAAGACCTGATTCAAGATATAGATAGAAATACCGCACTGGTGTGAATGTTACCACAGAGTAAATGCAATAATGGACAGGTGAGGTCATATGCAAAAAATAGATAATGTCTTACAAAAGCAAAGGTCAATAAATGCTCATTTATACACAGAAATCTCAATAGGAGTTTAATCTGAAAGATTAATGGTTTATCCCTGAGCTGCAGTTACATTTATGGTGGAAAATAAATAATGGATGAAAAATAATGACTGTAGTGAAAAAAAGAAACAATTAACCTATTCTGGTCCCCAAACAGACTTTGTGTATCTTTTACCACTATCTTAGATATGTTTTAATTGCTGTGACCACTAGAGGGCGATATCTGTACAACTAGTAAATATATAAGTTGTAATTAAAGAGCAATTTCTGGGGCTGGAAAATGAAACCAACTAGTAAAGAGCTAAAATCTGCAGTTCTTATGTCCTCTTAAATATGGCTCTAAAAGGAGTAATTTCCCCAAGACTACCTCATCTATTTAGACATTCTTAAGGCTTAAAATGATGGACTTGGTCACTTTGATTGACAGGTATGTCAGTGTAGGCAGCTCTGGCTTCTAGCTGACTGCTAGGCCTCACGTGACAGTACTAAACCCGACTTGTCCATGATGTTCATCTTGTTGGAACATTTTAAATATAATTATCCGATAAATAATATACTATAAAAAAAGTTGCCATCTTAACGCCTGAGCGTTTGCATTCTGTGGGTCACCACGTTGGGGTTTTAGCATCTGAGGTGAGAAAGCACTGTGTGTCATGGATATGCATCCGCAGCTATATTATTTATCGGATAATTATATTGAAAATGTTCCAACAAATGATATGAATCTACAATAAACATTGCATACATCATTTCCTGGATTGTTATACTTTATTATTATTATTATTATTATAAATTTTGTGTTGCAGCATCAGAAAAGTTGTCCAAACTCAAAAAACACTCATTACACCAGCGTTACACCTGCTCTGTCATAGCATACTGAAGACAGGTGGTTCTGCTGAGAAACAATTTTTTTTTTTTATTTAGAAAAAAAAACCCCAAACAAGACAACAACAGACAAACAAGAGACAGATATTTGATGTGACAGACCTCACGATCTCAAAGTCAGCTTTGCTCAGACCACACCGTGTTATTGTTTCCTGTTGCTCATGATGTATATCTCACTCTCTCCTCGACAAACCTCCATCTAACTCTCAGCTTAAGAAACACTTGACAGTCTTTAATGTCCTGACTTATGTCCTTCAACATCAAAATTAATAAAGACAACAATATCCTGTTCATCATATTTATTACAAGCTTAACTTTTAATCACAATACAGAAGCGATCTTATTTTTTTGGGACAGACACAACGTATCAACGCTATCTTAAAAAGTTGGTTGTGTTCAGGCTGTCTGGTTGCAGCATGGATAACACGAGTTTCTTATTTCTCCCCTGTTGCATGCCTCCTGGTTTTAATTGTTCCATGCAGATGAAGTGTTACATCCTGATGATCATCAGAGTCTAGATCAAGAGCTGAGTCATAAGAGTCAAACACGATTTCCCTTTATGAGATGCAACTAAACAACAGAGCTTAATAGCTCTCAGAAGAGGGCATTTAAGCTCATCATCATAAAGTTATTCTTGGCAACTACTGAAGCAGTTTTTCATGATTTCCTTTTAAACTAATCCTCCTGATGCCCTCACTGTCCGTTTACGCTAGCTTTCTGTTGATTGGCTGCCCTTCATAAACTGTAGATTTACCAACCAGACCTGTGTAGGTGAGATTAGTTATATCTGTGACATCAAACTGATGCAAGGGTTTAACGACTAAATTTATCTCTGAACAATCAGCCGTCTGTACTTATGACTCACAGGGGTTATTCGTACGTAAGACGACCTCATTATCTGAAACTTTGGCCATCTTTAATATGAACATACACAAATGTACCAGTATATGTGTGACAGATGGTAAGGAGATTTATGAAAGGTCTTCTTTAAAGATAAGCATTAATTTATTTCAAATGTCTGTGTTTGCTATGCTGTGTCACCTGTTTATTCACATCTCTACATTATTTGTTAAGATTCTTATTTCCACCTAAATGATAAAAATGATGTGCCCAATTTATTACTTACTACAGCCATTATCACATTAATACTTTGAATACTTTGTTGAATGTAGATATAAATGTTGTTAATAAAATCTGAGCACGTAGGTCAGACAAATAGGACTGCTTCTGTTTATGTATCTAAGGCAGAATATCTGAGAAGAAGTTTGCAGTAGAGCAGTTTGAATTCTTCACCAAACTGAACTGCCTGGGCTGAAACAAAAGAGACATAAATTCTTTGATAATAAAGAAAAAAAATTAGCAAAAGAAGAGAAGAATAATGAATAACATCAGTGATTTGTAGGTATTTCAGTTCCAGGACTTACAGAAGCTGCAGAGAAGTAAATCTCTTACATGAAGTTTGAAGATCGCCACAGTGTGTGGAACAGTGGTTGCTTGTTATGCTTGATTTCTCAGAGAAGTCGTGTGTGTGTGTGTGTGTGTGTGTGTGTGTGTGTGTGTGAAATTAGGTTATAACAAATTCAGTTTGCTATTTGCTTAATTAGTAGAAATATCTTTTTAGTTTAAAAAAGAATACATATTTCATTTTACCTTTTACCTTATTACCTTAGAATAATACTTTAGAATAAAAATGTATACAAATTAATATTATTATATATTATTATAATGATTTACATGCAAATAGAAACTGAATTTTCAGATAGTGCTAAAAAAAAGGTATTTTCTCAGTTATAGTTACAACTAGAAAGTTGTGAAAATGGCCCAAAATTGGGTTGCTCTTTCTTTCTTTTTGATAGTTAAAGCTTGAAAAGTGTAAATAATATTATCATTATTGTGTTATACAGTTATAATATAATAAAATATAATATAATCATGTTATATATTATAATCCTTGAGATATTCATGTTCATCCGTTCAGTTCATCAGATTTTAATACTCAAAAAACAGGACTGAATATATGCATGTGTGTATGTGTCAAATCCCTCACGAGAGATCAGTGTGACAGCTTTCACTCTGTGCTGATCTTCCTGTTGTTTTTCAAGTGTTTCGTAGAAGCATACACCACATTTGTGTCCAGCTCACTCTGTGGTACAGGCCTTCTGATTTTAGCTTTGGGATGGAAATTCAGTGCTGCATAGTTCATGTCATCAGAGTCCACATTCTGTAAATAAAAATGTTCAAAGTCACTAATCCTGCACATTACTTGTTAACCTCTTAACATCCAGAAGGTCACAGGGAACCCATCTAGTGTTGGGGTCCAGCTACTCAACTTTCATCATTAAAATGAAAGAGCTTTTGAGAGAAAAACTGCAATGCCAAAATGAATATGTGAGACTTAATTTGGATGTTAGCATCCTGTAATTCCTTAAAATGTGCATTTTCAAGCATGGTATGGTCAGGCTCCAACTGTTACCCTAAATGGGTTCAATATCTTGCTTGGTGAGAATAAATCTTAAATAGATTACCTCACTCTGTTGTGGATTCTGTCCATCATCTTGAGCTAAATGACAGGAACAATCCATCCGTCAGTAATTCGCTTCTGCTTTTGTATTTGTAATTTAAATTAAATGAAATCATATAAATACCTGAGTGAAATTTCCTGATTTGGACAGCCAGACCAATGATGACCAGTAGAAGGAGAACAATTAAACTGCCCAGGATCACAGGCATCACATTTGTTAATCCATCAAACACATCTACAAAATGGAAAATTTAAATAAAACTTTGTGTAATATACTGCCTATGACAGTAAAAAGTCATGCAAAATAACAAGATTTAAATGACAGAAAACATAATTACACTCTTACCTTGCACCTTTAAATATGTTCCACTTGAAATTACCGTCTTTTCATCATTGTACTCTCCACAGAAATACAAGCCAGAGTCAGATGAATCCAGATGTTTGATCTTGAGAAACAGCACAGAGGTGTTGGACGTCATGTTAAATTTGCCAGCTTGAAAACCATCTTGGAGAGAAGCATTTCCTTCAGCACTGACCATAGATGAGATTCTGCTCACGTTGGGTCTGTTGGTCATTTTGAACCAGGTTATGTGACCAGTATGTCTGCTAAAGTTGGAGCACTCCAGTGTGACTTCTTCACCAGCCTGAACCTCCACAGCATAAAACTGTGTGACTATGGAAGAGATCCAACCTGAACCAAACAACAAAATAAACTTCAAACTCCACCAAAACCAAACAATACCTATGAACTACACTGGCCATTCAGTGTCTCAAGATTCAGTTCTCTTGGATTACTCAACAAAATGTAATTCTTGTATGAGGAAAAAAAGTGATAGGTCTACTTACTGAAGGTGTAGAGTAAAACTGCAATCCACTTAAATTTCAGCATTGTGTGTATGACCACTGCAATGTTGCTAACTGAACTGTGCTCCAGTAAAAGTGATCTCTACATAAAGAGGCGGGCTGCTCTTTTATATGTACCGTTCCTCAGCCTGACGGTGCCACCAGATTTAGGAAAATGGTGCAAACCTAAAGCTTTAGGAAGAACAGAACATCAATATTTTATTGTTTGACAGCATTTCAGATAATGCTGGTTAATAGGATATATTTAATAGATGACTTATTTTAAAATACAGTCTTAGTCTTACAGTCTCAAGTTTAAAATACATCTACAAAAGCAGTCAGTCTGTATCATTTTGATATATTAGATATTTGTTGTCTTTACAATTAGATGTTTTAAATAAGACTTTGCGCTAGTGGTTACGCAGCTCTTTGAAAAGGTTTAACTCAGCATCAGACGTGTCAGTAATAATACGTGACAAAAATTCCTGATATCGAGCACTCGCTGAGGTTCTCTGTTGATTCTGTAACTGCTAACATTGCATGAAGCAGACTATTGGCCCCAAACTAAATAAAGTATTAATACTATAATCAAGTATCTTTTTTCATCATGCATGATTATATTATGTTAGCAAGGCTTAGTAGGTTCAAGTGCATCTCAGTGTGGAGCCTTTAGCTAGTGTGGGTTTGAAACGTACAGCCTGTGGAGGAGTAAACCCTTTGATATGAGGCTGTGCAAGTGTCACCTTGCTACAGCAGAGGGTAGTGATGTGAGTTTGTGTGAATAACAACGTGAGATTGATTTACCACGAAGATGTGTCCTGATCTAGATTTGTTTAGCATGCAGCAACACAAATGCTCTTCGAGTGAACCGACTGAATCAGCCCTGAATAAATTAGCAACTTAGTGAAGCTCCTTGTTGAGCACAATTGTCACATCAGCTGGTGCACTCATTGTTTACTTTTTCGAATCAACAGGTCCTTTTTGTCCAGTCTCACAAAATTTGGGCAAAAATGTATTTAATCAGCTTTAACTTGGAATGATTGTTGGTACCACACTCACTCATCTCAAAATTATGAAACTGCTTATCATTGTTAATTTTTGCATAGCGGTGATTAGAGCTCACTCAGAATGATGTGACCAATGTAAAACATTTGGCGTCTGGGTCTGTCTGAGGGATTTATTTCCTCCTCTTGATGCTTTTTTTTTTTTTTTGCTGCTTCTCTTTTAAAGTCCTTTCAGAGACGCAGAGATCCAACCAAGTAGCTCATTTAATGATGGAAGTGATGTTTCAGTCACAACACATGTCGGTTCTTCAGCATTAGTTAATGTTTGTGTTTTGATACATCATAGCAGTTTCTTTAGCACACAGATTACCTGTAAACTATGTTCAGACATTCAGATGATGCATTCAGTCCACTGCATTGTGTTAAATAAATATTTTTATTGGAAATTAAACAAATACACTTCAAACATGCAGTATGAAAAATGTCGCAACATAATAAAATAACATAATATTAACATTTTTGTGCTGACTGTCAAGTCTACTACAGATAACAACAGAAGCTGACCCAGAGTGCTTTAAACACAGATTTGCATCACAGGTCTCCAAACAGGCATTTTCACAATGAAACTGAAAGGCGTGTTTTGTTGTCTTAACTCTGGAAAGTAAAAGTCACAGAGATTCAGTTGTCATTAAAATGTCTTCAGATTTGGCAAACTGATGATCTCATCAGTCATGACAGACCAGCCTCCCCTACATAAGCTGCCTTTATAAGTTGGAAGTATTGGTACCACTATTGTTTCATTAGGAATAAGACACATTGGAATATTCTCATTGTTTAACATAAATGACAGAATGTTACATAAATGTTATATAAATTAGCTTATATACAAAACTGTAACTTTTGTGCACCACTACAACCCTGGTCCATAGCAATGAATCGTTGGCTGCCCTTGGAAGCCATCGCTAGATCCTCTTGTTTCAGGAAAACCAGGGCCACAGGTGTCCTCACGTCAGCGCCTCACGTCAATCAGGTCCCAAACCTTCAGACTCACAAACTGGCCCATGTGTGGATTACCTCTGGCAAAGTAGATCTGGGCCACAAAAGGGCCGTCATTTTTTGCGGTATGTGGGCCATGTGTAAGTTGTGTGCAGCCACGGGCCAGTTGCAGACACACTGCTGGACCTGTGCTGGCCCAGAACAGTTTCAGCTCTGGCCCCAGATGTCAGCCTAATGTGTACCTTAATCAAGCCAACTAATAACAACATGTGCCGGAACATAATAGCGCAAAAGTAGCATGACGAAACTTTATTCAGATAGTGAATGGACTGATGCTTATATAGCGCTTTTCTACTCTCATGGATTACTCATAGTGCTCTATACAACATGCCACATTCACCCAATCACACACTTTCTCTAAACTGAGTGCTTCCTAACTGCATTCACACTCTTGACATGCAGACTGGAGGAGCTAGAGATCGAACCACTAACCTTCCGATTAGTAGGTGACCTCCTCCTGAGCTACAGCCTCCCAGTAGTAAACATGAGTAAACCCTCACAAGGTTTTGGATAAAGTGTACACTCATGCATAAACCCTTGCATTTGAAACGTTGGCTACCATAGCAGTATAGTGTTGCAACATGGCATTTGGGTCTTCTAACTAAAATAGGAAAATAGGAACATAAATAGTGCCATCATTGCCAAACCTGGCCCACATCTTTTTGACAGACACCCTCCATGACACCAGTCAGTCAGAAGTGCCAGCTTGATGCCGGATCTGGGCCAGACCTGTTTTCTATGAGCCTGGGCCACATAAACCACAATCAGGCCAGATGTGGCATGCCATCACATAAACAGTGCCATCATTGCCAGACCTGGCCCATATCTGGATGACATACCATTTACCAAAAATAACTGTACACCATCTGTGAATGTGCTATTGGATTAGTTTATCATTTTGGTACAACGTAAATAGATCTAACCGTAGTCTTCATCAAGTACCTATCTGAAATCTCCAGAGTTTTACAGCCATAGCTGTGATAACGGGGATGAGAACAACAGTCACAACAACCAGTTTCAGTTTCATTTGGCATGCTGGCATGCTGAATTTAGCACATCAGACTTACAATTATCTCCTCCCAGTCTGCCAGTCAGCAAGAGTTTGTGGGTCACATTCATAATGCAACTTTGTCTTCTGATTCTTCCAACACTGAAGACATAGCTCAAACCAAAGTTGTGGTAACATCTGCAAAGTCAGTTCATTTTTATTTTGGAACTATTTTTTTTAACCATGACAAACAAAACATGTCAGCTAACGGCTATTCAGAACTACGTGTCATGGTTCTGGGTCATTTGACCGACCATTTTGAGAGCGCGTTTTTGTGATTTATTTGTGTTGTAATGTAATTTCTGGTTTACGTTCTCTTGTTTGTTGGGTCCATTTTGTGCCTTTGTCTTTGTGTCTCCCTCTCTTGTAGTCTGTGTTTATGTGTCTGTATTGCTCCTCGCACTTCTGTGTCTTGGACAGGTCGTTGCATTTCTTTTCCTTTTTCTGTTCACATTTCCCTCCTTGTGTTTCATTCCATCTTTCCCCTTCCGTCATGTGCATTCATGTCTCCCTCTCCCACAGTGTCTCGTCTCCCTTTTTGTGTCTCCTCCCTTTGTCTCCCCGGTCTGTCTTGTGTCCATGTGCGTTTCTTCCTTCCGGCCCCAGAGTCTGAACCAAAAGTTTGGTGCAGAAACCTGTGGTCGGGGCTGTGCAGAGCTTGCAGCAGGCTCTGGGTGCTGCGGCTGGAGCTCGCGTTGAGGGCTTAGCCATCTATTCCTGGGAACCGGAATGGGTGGAGGAACTGGCCAAACCCCATCCATTACCACCCGAGAAACAGGGATGGATGCAGGGAAAGGTTCAGGTCCTGGCCACTCTCACCCTAGGAGCAGGGGCAGGCGCAGGAGCTAGCTGGACACCAGCCACCCCCACCGAAGGAACAGATACGAGTGCAGGAGTGGACTGAGTGTCAGCTGCCTTTGCCCTGGGAACCGGTGTGGGTACAGGAGCCTGCTGGACACCGGCCACCCTCACGCAAGGATTTGGTACAGGCCCAGAGGTGGACTGGCCTCACCGTAGGAGCAGGCAACAATGGACACCAGCTGCCCCCACCTGAGGAACTGGTATGGATGCGGGGACACACTGGGCCCTAGCTGCTCTAGGAACCAGGACAGGGACCGGCTGGGCCCTGGCCACCATCACCTGAAGAACTGGAATGGGTACAAGGTGGCCCAAGCTGCTCTGCAAGCAGGAATGCAAACAGGAACAGGAGCAGGGACTGGCTGGGCCCTAGCCACACTCACCCAGGTGCACCCACAATGGGTGCAGTGGAAGGCAGGGTCCAAGTCACACGGCCAGCAGGAACAGGCTGAGCGACATGTCTTGATGCATGCTCAGTCATCCAGGTAAGTAAATCCATAAAAGTTGATTCTGTTCATCTGGACATGTTGTTTTCAGTGGGAGAAACGTTTCATCACTGATCCAAGTGACTTCTTCTGTCTGAGCTGACTGCAGGTTTCCCCAGACTTATAAACACAACATTTGCACAATGACTGAAACTAGCACCACTGAATGAACAGTGGGCTGTGAGGTCAGTTCCTTGATCATTAATATGCAAATTGCCATGGCCACTGATCAATGGCCGTGAGCACCATCCACAGAGAGTTGGGAAATGGCTGCATTTTAAGATGGGGAATAATGTACCCTTAGGCCTCCTCCTCGATTCAGAGATAGTTTTTCCCTTTTCATGTAAATGACCTCCTTGACTCCGCGCTCAAACCAGCGTTCCTCCCTGTCCAGGGTGTACACATCCTCACCATTGAAAGAGTGTCCACTGGCCTGTAGGTGTAAATAGACTGGGAGTCCTGGCCTGACGAGTTAGCTCTTCAAACGTGTTTACCATTGAAACCGCTGAGAGGCTGAGAGACAGGTTCTGAAATAACCACAGGAGATCAGAAATGATCAGTTTCAGAAACATAATGATCTGTAATTAGAGTCTCAGAGGGCAGAATAGTGTTTATGGAAGCAGGATGAGTACGACCAGTCTTCTGACAGCCCAGCACGGGCTAGTCATTAACCCTTTTGCAGAGTGAACAGGAGATTTTGACTGATGGTGAGCAGGAGGAAAAAAGTGAGTCTAACTCACCACAGGAAACTGCTCTAAATTGTTCTTCCTGCGCTACTTCTGTCTCATTGGTGTGTATGAATACTGTAAGTGTGGTGCGAGTTAACCTCACCTGCGTGTTAACCTCACCTTTGTGTTTGGGACCTTTCCTGGGTTTCCACCCTCTACATCCACACACTTTGAGGTAACAAGTTTACCTATTAAAAATCTTATTTCCAGCAATAACTTAAGATTAACTAACTGCTTTCGTGAAGCTGGTTCTTGTTGCTTGAATGGTTGCTCAGTATTTGCCCTGTGAATTATTCACCCTTTTTTTCTCTTCTGCACAGAAATCTTAGAGTTTTGTCTGAGACAGAAAGACAGAGATTGATGAAAGAAAGTCTTACAGAGAAAATGATTTGTGGTTTACTGCTGTGCTGTAAATAAACTTTTATTGAGTTGCATCTGCATTCCAGAACTACAGTTATGATTCAGTGTGTTTCTTTCAAGACAGAGACAATTGACATACATGTAGCACTACAATTTTACTTGTAACTTAAATAAGAATATTCTCATAACGTTTGGTCTGCTGTGGTTTGAGGCAAGTAATTATCATCAAAATGAGTAAAATATGAATGTGTATTTTATTGGGATGTCTTAAAAAAAGCTCTACCTTAAACCGTTAAATATGTTGCATTAGTGTTAAATTCACCAAAGAAATACAATAAGTCAAATGAGTCCAGCTGTTTGAGCTTAACAAACAGCACAGTGGACATCATGTTATATTTGCCAATTTGAAAACCAACAAGGAGAGAAGCATTGATATCAGCACTGCATATAAACAAGATGCAGCTCGTGTCAGGTCTGTTGATCATTTTGAACCAGAATATGTGACCAGGAGTTGGAGCAGTGTGACTTCTTCACCAGCCTGAAACTCCACAGCATGAAACTCTGTGACTATGGAAGAGATCCAACCTGAACCAAACAACACGTTTTCATAAACTTCAAATTCCACAGGAACCAAACAATGCCTATGAATTGTTGTCAGTTCTCTTGAAATACTCAACAACAAGTAATTCTTTCATGAGAAAAAAGTGATGGGTCTACTTACTTAAGGTGTAGAGTAAAACTGCAATCCACTTAACTTCCAGCATCGTGTGTATGACCACTGCAATGTTGCTAACTGAACTGCGCTCAAGTAAAAGTGATCTCTTTGTAAA
Source organism: Aulonocara stuartgranti (assembly GCF_965226115.1). Classification (NCBI taxonomy): domain Eukaryota; kingdom Metazoa; phylum Chordata; class Actinopteri; order Cichliformes; family Cichlidae; genus Aulonocara; species Aulonocara stuartgranti. The sequence continues at coordinate 27,189,300 of NC_138941.1, forward strand.
GAGGCGGGCTGCTTTGTTATATGTACAGTTCCTCATACTCACAGTGCCACCAGTTTTAGGAGAATGGTACAAACCTACAGCTTTAGGAACAAAATAATATACTAATGTTTTGACAGCATTTCAGATAATCTAGATAATATCTTTTTTAGAAGTTTACATACATGAAAAAGCTGTCGGTCTGCATAATTTTACCCAGCATTTGTTGTCGTCACCATTAGATGTCAAACATTTTTTAAAATAAAAATATACACTAGTTGTTACACAAGTCTTTGCAGAGGTTCAGCCCTACTTTATGCCAGAAATAATAATCTGATGTGACGCACTCGCTGAAGTTCTCTGTTGATTTTGTAACTGCTAACACTGCATGAAGCTGACTATTGGCCCCACACTAAAAAACAAATTAAACGTATTTTTTCACCATGCTTGATTATATTATGTTAGCAAGGCTTAGTAGGATCAAGTGCATGCTAGTGTGGACCCTTCACCTAGTGTGGCTTTGGTGTGCAGCACGTGGACGAGTAACCACATTGATTCGAGGGTGTGTAGGTGTCACCCTGAGAAGCAGAGGGTAGTGATGTGAGTTTGTATGAATAACAGAGTGAGGTTGACTTACAGTGAAGATGTGTCCTAATTTAGGTTTTGTCAGCAAGCAGAAACACAAACGCTCTTGATTTCTTCCAACTGACTGAATCAGTCCTCACTCTCTGAACAACTTAGCAGCTTTTAACAGTGAAGCTCCTTGTTGACTATAAAGAGCTCCATTGTCACGTCGTCTGGCGCTCAGAGCACACTCACCATGTACGTTTTTTAATCAACTATTCATTTTCTATATATCCATTATCAAGCCAGATTAAGTCAGATTTCTAAGATTAAAGTGGGGCTTATATACATATCATATATACATATATAGTCTCTCTCATAGATTCTGGTATAATGGTGGATGTTAAATATTGGCCACAAAAATCAAATAATTTGTCTACAAGCGACCTTAGAAAAAATGATCTAAAACAGAATCAGGTAGAACACGAATGAAGTACATATATGTTGATAGATGATATATAATTCTATAAATTTACTTTTATTAGCAGTAACATTTACAGATTTTATGATAGCAGTTAAAATATTCGGTTTTGAATGTGCAGTGAATAACATGAATATTCTCAGCTGGTGTTTACTGCTTCCTTTTCAGGTTTGACTTTTGCCCTTACAGTCCTCATTCTCCTCACCTCAGTTGTGTTCGACCACACCATGTTGCCTCTTCCTGTCAAACACTCATTTCAGCCCTACTGCAAACTCCCCTCTAATTCTGACTTCTGACTCACTGCTTACTCATATGATTTGCATGTCCCGCACTGAAACACAAAAGCAGACAAAATTAAATAGAGACAGGTGAGATCAAAAGCTGCTGCTGGTATAAAAATCATCTCTACTTCTCCACCTGCTACAGATCTTCTGCTTCTTATTATGAAATTGGGCATGCTCAGTGCTTTCATGTCATTGGAGTCTAGGTTTTGTAAATAAAGTACATGCACTAAATAACTGAGTTGACGTGATTAAACAAGCCTGAAAGCACTACATTGAAAGAATATTATGTTAAAACATATGCAATAGATTGATCTTTATGATGCATGAAACTGTCAGCGAGTCTTTCCCTTGCGTGGAAGGGAAATTCTGTGGATGGGAAAACCAGCAAAATAACATCACGACTTTTATAAAGATGCAAACTGACACCCGGCAAGTGGATCATGATGTTGTCAGTATTGCCGACTGATACTCATCAATGTACTGTTGATGCTACTGTCCACATATTTATAAAGAAAGACATGAAAAATAGCTCACCAATAATATTTTTCATTTCAACCAAGAAAATGTTTGGTAATGTACGTCTCATTTCAACAGCTGTAGTTAACTGTAGCTGTAGATGAAAATATTAACATCTACAAGCAATTAACTGTAACAAAGTTACTTGTCTCTAGTTTTCAGTGTGTTTTGGAAAGTGTATAAAATACAAAATCTCAGTTCGATAAAAGTTGTGATTCTATATAAAATAAAAAAATAAAACTGCTTACAATGATTTGCAATTTCATAAGCCCATATTTTATTAGCAGCAAAACACAGAAAAAAATCTAAATTTTTAAACTGAGACATTTTATTGTTTCATGAAAACTTTTAGCTCTTTTTAAGTTGATTACAGCAGCATGTGTCAAAAAAGTTGAGAGAAGGTAAAAAAGGTTGGAAAAATAAGTAGCACCAAAATAAACATGGAGAAATATTTCACAGCTAATTATGTTAATTGGCAACAGATCAGTGACATGACTGGATACAAAACGAGCATCTTAGAGAGGCAGAAGATTGACAGAGTCTCACCGGTCACTCTCTACCTACCCCTACAAAACTATAACTGTTTCTATAAATTATTGAATACTTTAAGAATCATTTTTGAGTATCTCATTATCTACAGTACATAATATTAAGGGAATATGGAAAATTCTCTGTGCAGAAGGGATAAGTCCAAAAATCAGTATTGGTTATCCATCATCCTGAGACCCTCGGGGCATGATTCTGTCATGGAAATCACTGTAGTGGCTCAGAAACACTTTCAGAAGTCATTATTTATTTAACCTTTATTTATACAGGTAGTTCAATTGAGACTTTTTGTCTCATTTAGAATAGACCTGTTTCAGACAAACATATTAAAAAACGAAACAATGAAATAGCTAAGATTGTCTAATGTTTACACAGTCATATCATAAACAGGAAGAAGTTCACAGTAATTTTTTCACAAGGTCATTTTTACATCTTTTAAAGTCTGGAAGTGAAAGCAGTTCAGAGAGCTGCAACTTCCGTAATGTATTCTATGAGGACGGAGGTTTGATGGAGCGGTGAATCCAAGGAATTCCAGAGATCGCACACTATAGATGAAATGTTTATGTAACATCTAACATCTGTGAACACAGTTAAAGTTGGGAATTGTGGGGCAAAAAACATCTGGAGTTTCAAAATGGTCTTGATCTTAATCAAACTGAAATGATTGAGTTTCCTCTTCTGTTTTGCTCGATGACAATCAATACTCGGGACTCGATTCGGATTCTGTAAGGAAGAGACAGATTTTTTTTTCACAACAATACCCTAAAACAGTACAATATATCTTCCACTGAATATTACATTCAATATTGAATATTACAAATGGATTATCTGGTTGATCAGTTATTTTTGGCGCAGACAAATTAGTTATTTGTTTTTTTAATTTAACTTATGCTGGCTTTTGATGTGCTGTTGATACAGAAATTTTTAAAGAAGAAAGAAAATGGAATAAATATCAACAAGTCCTCCAGCAGTACCTGTCTGAAGCCTCATTTTGACAACAAGGCAAATGATGACCTTAGTGAGAACGACAGTCACAGCACTCAGGATCAGGGTTGTCAGGTTTGTTGTTTCACCAGCTTCCTCTAGAAGAAACGTGCCTACACTTGATGTCATGAATGATATGTTTTGTTGCAAAGATTGACAAAATTCTTCACATGTGATCCAAACTCTTTACATTACCACATTTCAATCTGACTGTGGTGAAAGCTGCGTATCTCATTCTCTTTGTTATTTCTTATCTCACCATTCTTACCTTGAACCTGCAGATCCATTGAATTAACAATCACTGGGAGTCCGTTTGTGTAATATCCACAAAAATAAAACCCAGCGTCAGACAAATCCACATGTTTGATTTTGAGGAAGATCGTCGAAAAGTTGGATGTCACTTCAAATTTTTCCTGATCAACTCCGTCGCAGAATGATGGTGGCTCAATAGAATTGTAAATGCTAATGCAACAAGGCTGGGTTCTGTTCACTAGTCTGAACCAGACTGTGTGAGTAGGAAAACTTGAAAGTTTGGAGCAAAGCAGTGTGGCATTTTCTCCAGGCTGGACTTCCACAATCGAGGACTCTGAGCGGGAGATCCAGCCTGAAACAAACGGCAAAGAAATATATTTTTGATCCAGTAAAACCAAAACAGAAACTAATACCCTCAAAGGTTTTGGTAGTTTTAAATTCAGGTTAAACACACCTTTATCACGGACATTTTGAGATAAAATGAGGTCTGTTACTTACCGAGGCTGCAGACCAGCAAAGCAGTTCTTATAGTAAAGCTCATCACTGTTGATATGAAATCACAGAGCTTCACTAAGGAAGGTTCAGTATAGAAGAAGGTTCCTATTTTTACCCCGCTGCTCAGACACACAGCAGCTCTAAAATCACTCCCACGTTATGCGCCACAAGTACCAAAATGAGCCAGGGGTCGTGAGGTGCACCTTTCCTGTCTGGTATTATGAGTAACCAGTGTTTTCACCACTTCTCAATTTTCCTTTTTTTGTTGTTGTTTTTTCCCCGAAGCAAAAAACAAAGAAATAAAAAAGATAAAAACTGTACATTAGTTTGGTAAAGGAGGAAATCGTTTGAGATTCAATTCCGTTTTTTCAAGGCCGTTTGATTAGGTATAGCTTGAGTGTATCGAGCTGGACCAGATGCTTTAGTTTAGACACAGCAAGCAGCTGAAAACATTCCTCAGAGACTATCATTTCTGTAGAACTGAAGACAGGACCTTCATTTAGCAAATCTTCAGTTCCATCACATCCCCAAAAGATGTGATAGGTTGAGATATAGTCACCTTACTAACCATTTGACAGCAAAAAGATATGTTGACGAGAGCATTCTGAAATGATATAAGCTTTGTGACACGTTGCATGCTGCAGTGGTTCTCAGACTATGGGGTGGACCCCTCTAATAGGGGCGCAGTGTGAAGGCAAAATAAACAAATGTAACTTTGCTGTTCTCCTGTTCATAAAAATGCATTTTAAACCTTTTTTTAATTGCTAATAATTAGCAAAAGATGTGGGGTCTGCTTCTGAATATAGCTAGAGGTGAAACCTCCTAAAAATGAAGGCCATTGTAGAAGTGCTCAAAACTGCTGTTTTTGAAGCAAATGCTGCACGGAAAGCACTGCAGCATTTGTTGCATGGGGTTTTATTGCAGAGCTAAATGCTTGCCTTTCTGTGGGTTTCAAGTTGGGTGACACACAGTGTTGTCACGGCGATGGAAAATGACAGTAGGAGGGTGCGCAAAAAATGTTGTTTGCCCACAAAGCTGCCCCCATTTTCTTTCGTATATATATTCAATGTTACAGGTTACAATAAAAAAAAAAATGAAAAGGGCAAAAAGGGGCCGTGTATACACCATTCATCCATCCTAAGTAAAATCACCTGTATGTGTATGTCCTAAAACTTTACTTACTTTACTAAAACATCCCTTTTTGGTGTAGATTCCATAATTTAATTTTTTTTTTAAAAGAGACTCTTTGTCATGGTCCTGAGTCTGAGGACTCAGTGTTTTGTGTTTCCTTATGCTTTTGTTCATTCCGAGTGTGTATTCTGTTGTGATTTTGCCATTTGTTAGGTTTCTGTTCTTTGCCTGCCTGCTCCCACTTCTCTGTGTTCCCTCTGTCTGTCCATGGTGTTATTGTGTCTGCTCATGAGTCTGCCTGTCATGTTCAGTGTCCTGTCTGATTCTCTGTGTCTGTTAGTTTCCTGTTTTATTCTGAAAGTTCATGTCTCATGTCAGTGTGTTCAGTTTTACCTCTCCCCTGTCTCGTTAGCCTTATTGCTCCCAGCTGTGTCTCCCTCCTGTGGCCCATTCCCTGATTACTCCCCGTGTATTTAAGCCCTGTGTTTTCCTGTGCTCTCTGTCGTGTCGTCTGTTTAACGCCGTGTCCGTCTGCATCATTCTGTGTAACCTGGTGTTTAGTCTGCGTCTCTCCGCCATCTTTCATTGTGTATTTTGTTCCTCCCCCTGTGCGTGTTTGGTTTTAGTTGAGTTCTTTAGTTTTCCCCAGTTTAGGTTGGTTTACTCCCTGCTCTGCTCCTCCTGTTTTTGTCACTTTATCACCTCTGCAAATAAATATTCACTCGCACCCCAGTCAGTGCCTGCATCTTGGATCCTTCACTCAATTCACCACACGACTGCTGTGCAGCCGTGACAGTACGACGCGACCACAAGATGGATCCAGCGGCCCTGACCGGGGAGAGCGACCTCACACGGGCCCTACGCCTGGTGGACTGGGTAACCCACACCTCCAATGCACGAGCGAAGGTTGTGGGGATAAATGCCGTTGAAGCAATCCTGGCCGGAAATCCCTATCTCCACCAGGTCCGGGGATTTACAGACTTACTCGCTGAGCTGCATAAAGCCCTGGAAGCGGTGCAAGCTCGGGAAGTAGCGGATTGCGCCCAGCAACAATGGACTACGACCGCCACAAAGCATCCGTCTCAGAGTCACCCACCGGAGGTTTCACGGCCCGACCCCCCAGAGGTTTTTCCCTGCCTGTCGGAGCCGTCAACGGTTGGGAGGAAACATTCGCACCACCGGCGCTTCACCCCACAGCCGGATTCAGGGACTCCTGTGCGACCAGCTGTGGTGAGTTTTAAGGACGCTGGTGCTTCTGGGACTGTGTTTTCTGGGGCTGTTCATAGTGAAAGTAGAGACAGTACACGGCGTTTACCTACCTTCGTGGTAACTGACCTCTCACAAGTTGGCATTTTCAAAACATCCATAACAGTAACTGACTGTGTTTCATCCACTCCACCACCAACTCCAGTCTCACTTCAACCAGTACATCAGCCTTTAGCCAGTTCATTAGCCCAGCCTGCATCTATGCCATTAGCCCGATCACCCGTTCCCTCCATACTGGAGGCTGTGTCTGTGCCACCCATTTTGAATCCCGTTCCTAGCACCCATTTTAAGCGGAGAGACAAACCCATTAAAACCACTCTAGTTTCTCAGAAACTGGCAAATTTAGAGACTGTTACTCGCCCCAGGGCCTCCCCAGAGGCTGGGTCTCAGCCCCCAGCAGACTCGGGACCCCTGGCGGTTAAGAAGCCAGCTGGGGACGGCACCCGGCCGTCGCTGCCTGAGCCGACTCAATGCTCTGTGCAGCTGCCGTCTGCCATGTGTTTGCCAGAGGCCCGCGCGCCTGCTGGTTCTGTTGCGTCCCTGCCAGAGGCCCGCGCGCCTGCTGGTTCTGTTGCGTTCCTGCCGGAGGCCCGCGCGCCTGCTGGTTCTGTTGCGTTCCTGCCGGAGGCCCGCGCGCCTGCTGGTTCTGTTGCGTTCCTGCCAGAGGCCCGTGTGCCTGCTGGTTCTGTTCTGTGTGTGCCAGGGGCTCCAGTGCCCACTGGGTCTGAGACTGTTTTTGCTGGGGGACCCGAGGAGCCCGTCCAGCCTTCTGCCTCGTCAGCTGGGGGGCCCGAGGAGCCCGTCCAGCCATCAGCTGCAGTCTCATCACCAGCTGCAGTCTCATCACCCTCGCCTGCTGCTTCCTCAGAGTCTTCGGCCTTGCCTGGTCCGGTTTCAGCATCTGCTTTGGCTTCATCCTCGTCACCTGGTCCAGCGTCTGCTTTGGCTTCATCCGGTCCAGCCTCTGCATCCTCGTCTGGTCCAGCCACTGCTTCATCCTCGTCTGGTCCAGCCACTGCTTCATCCTCGTCTGGTCCAGCCACTGCTTCATCCTCCTCGTCTGGTCCAGCCTCCGCTTCATCCTCCTCGTCTGGTCCAGCCTCCGCTTCATCCTCCTCGTCTGGTCCAGCCTCCGCTTCATCCTCCTCGTCTGGTCCAGCCTCCGCGTCTTCATCCTCCTCGTCTGGTCCAGCCTCCGCGTCTTCATCCTCGTCGCCTGGTCCGGCTCCAGCATCCTCATCAGCATCGCCTGGTCCGGCTCCAGCATCCTCATCATCCTCGCCTGGTCCGGCTCCAGCATCCTCATCATCCTCGCCTGGTCCAGCTTCTGC